>NC_063007.1:1388762-1737608 GCF_017499595.1 Psilocybe cubensis | reverse complement strand
AGGTGCTGTATGGTCTACCTCTAGTAAAGCTTGTATCTGATGAAGGTTTTGGTGAGGTGAGTTATCATCTCAGGTGTCAACTGCAAATTTGGGCGTACCACCAAGCTCCATATATGGTTATCAAGCGCCGCTGGATTAAAATAGTTCTACCATCGATGAAATTAATGATGCGAACGTCGATCATGGTCTGGAAGCGAAGAGGTACCTGGATGAGAAAATAATATACTGAAAACGGATCAACATCTAACATGTTGCCCAGGCGGGTAAAGATGATACGACTTACTTGACTGTACGATGACCGCTTGATGGACAGAATCTAATATCCTATTGTAGATTGAAGAGTATTAAGGGAGAACCGGTGTTAATTGACGGTAAAACGGACCAAATAGCAGCGACCTATCATGATAAACGTCAATACCAGCCAGTCATCTGAAGCCACGACTTACCAGCGCTTTAATCCCGATCCTATCCTTAGGGTATGTGATATAATACCTACGGATGGATATGAGAGGCAGAACAGATGAGATTACAGACAAGAATTTGAGAAATACCAGTAGCACTGAGCAGTTCCGATTCCCCATAGACTAGATGTTCGGAACACATTGAGCCAACACTACCGCATTGATGGGGGTACAACTTACGCGGCGGCTAGTATCACCCCTATCAGCAAAGCGCCAAAAGTGTTGTCGAGCTTTGGAAGGGCAGGGGGCGCAGCGGCAGACATCGCTGAACAGGAAAACCGGAGAGGAAAGATTCGGTACCCATTCTACCTGAGGTCTTGTAGTTTTATACTAACAGATGGGGCTTTACATTGGTATGGAGCCAAAAAAGGCCAGTCTGCTTCGAGTCCGGACAGGGTTCCATTGTCACCATCAATCACAAATTGTAACTCCGCCCGAACGTTGAGAAGGTGTCATCCGGATCGTCGACATCTTGAAAGCATCATGGCTGTGGGGTTCAGTCGCCAATCCAGATCCTTGTGAAAACCATCTATCTTCTTGACATCTGCGGCATGAGATTTTAGAGACTGGCTATATATTCCCCCAACTTTCAGTGTCATCGTGTTCTTCTCGTCGGCACTATTGAAGGGAGAGGTGAAACCTATCGTTACCAGTTGGAGCGCTTTGTCCTTGCAATCACGACCATCCGGATAAAGTACCCTTGTGAAGATGTTTCACATCTAACCTGGGTTTTTAACTCTAAAGTGAGAGATAAAATTTGTCCAGCCTTCGGGAGAAGTGGTTTCCACATGTAAACCACGTCTTTTAATAGAGAGGAACGTACTGTCCGGCCGACCATCACTACTTCTCCGATCAAAGGAGGAAAACTCGTGAGTGTCGTGTCGGAGCGCCTCACTGGGACCTTGAAACTAAAGCCTACGCTTGATCAAGATTAGTGAAGGGGAGTTCGGGGATTTGGTATCTCTCAAAGTCAGTATACACAACAGAGGGACGGTTTAAGCAAAGAAACCTGTCTTGCGGCAAGCATGACCGCTATTAACACGGCTCTCTCCACTAAAAACGTACCATAGACTCCCACTGCGCAAACCCTATATATTCATACGGTGTCTTCTGAGAGTGAGATGATAAAACACACTACCCGTATGGTAGTTTGTACGACATACCTATCCTGTGAACCGTGATTTCGGAAATGGGTATGAATTATTTACACACTAACCGATAATTTAAACTTTAGTATCAGTAGGAAAGCGTTTTGACTTGAACTGATTCGTTCTGAAAAGGCTTTCAAAGTACTTGACCACAAATTTACTTATGTTGTTTCCTCCCGAATTCCCGTTATACTTTCTTTGTATGACGGAGACGTAGTGCGAGACTGTTAGAAGATATTTCTGCTTGAAATTTCTCACCGATGCATCCTTTTGCGAAAGAGGTACCTATGATCGGCTCCCGACAATCAGTGAAGCCATGAATAGTGAAGATGTCTAATCTGGATTCTAAGACTCGTGTGTCCATATCATTTATCTGGGGTACACTAATTTTAGCTATAGTATTGTAGGATGGAATCATTCGAGTTGAAGCAGCATTAGGCTTTCCCTTCTCATCGTTAGCTAGATATCTTGCGGCGGTGTAGCACTATGCCACGCGTTGGGCGACAGTTCTCTCAGCTTCCTTGCAGACTTTCTTATCATCGCAAATTGTATTCGGTGATCCCGGTACTTCTTTACCTCCTCGTAGCTTGTGTTGGGCTTGCTTCATTGACTTAATTGACAAATTCCGAACGGTACTAATGCTCTGGCAGGCCGATGTAACATGGAAGTCAAAATTGAATGTAAAGGATCAAGGGTGGTTTTCTGAAGCCGGATAGTCCTAGGGGAATCTACAATGATAACGCCATGGGGGCTTTCAATACATGGAGCGGCATAAACATGGATCAAGTATGGATGGACAATGTTTAACGAATTAGAATGCCGTTTGGAGTGCCATTTGATGCCATCAATTGATGTTTGGCAGTTGGGGAACAAATAATGAGATATATATAACACTGAACAGAGACCCCCTTTTCCTATTTCCCACGATATGTGGCTCACATACGTCAATAATGGCAGTGATCTAAACTAAGCCTAGTATTTGAAAATGTTGACGTTCCGCAAAGAAGTTGGTATTCGCTTGGGAATAGCGACCTGGAATTATGTCCAGAAAACAACCGGCAGAGAACAGTCCTGAACAGATCGACTGTTCCGACTATGCGCTGTTACAGAGGTTCTAGGGCTTCCTTATATTCTCATGGCTCGGTAAAATCTGCCTTAAGTTTTACTCCAGTCACCCCACATCTATCGAATCTACCTCTTGAACCATGAGGACGTCCACTCAGCTAGCTCAAAGCCCTCTATGGAGAATCTCCCCCGACACTCTGAACTTCGACCAACGGATAGCGCTAACTTATGCGCGAGTAAAGTCGATCGTGAAAACTTATCGTAAGTCCTATTCCTGTCTGTAATCCCCAGCACAAAACATCAAGGGACTTACCGTGGCTTACAGGCCTCACTAGGCATGACCTTGCTACTGTGTCACCAAGATACTGGGAATTCCAGTGCGTGATTAACATTCAAATCAAAGTTGCAATACTGGACGCTGATTATACATGCCCACAGTTCTGATCCCATAATGATGATGGTCGGTCGCGTCTTACAAAACTTCAATAAATACTGACGATATATGTGTAGGACTGTTCTGCCGGGACGCTAGTCACTATTCATTACAATCTTTGTGGCGGGACACTTTCTATGTATGCCGGAGACAGAGAGGACGTGGCGCAGATCTTAGAGAAGCTTTTGTCGTTCGAGCTGTCGTAAGTTGTTGAATCCTATCTCAACAGTTCAATTCAGCTCAATAAATCTTTACAGAGGTCAATATTGCCTAACTGAGCTCGGGCATGGGATCGATGTCAGGAACATGGAGACCACTGCTACTCTCCTGCCAAGTGGCGAGTTCGACCTTCACACGCCCACCCCAGCAGCTGCCAAGTCAGTCTTCCTCTTCCAATGGTCGCGAGCTGTATTTCTGATGAGAGCGAATTTGCAGATACATGCCTCCTACTGCGCCTTGCGGGACACCTGTCGTCTCTGTTGTTTTCGCCCGCTTAATTGTAAACGACGAGGATCATGGAATTAAACCATTTATCGTGTATCTCAGTGATGGAGTCCGGATGAACCCAGGAATATCTTGTAAAATTCTTCCTCCAAGAGGTAGATCTTTTTCTCTATCACCATGACGCTCTTGACTAATGCGATACGAAAGGTGGATCCAGACCTATCAAGCACGCCTTGACGTATTTCAACCATGTTCGACTACCTGCCGCTGCACTGCTGGGAAACCTCGACAAACCAACCGACGTGCGCGCGGCATTCTTCACAACCATCTATCGAATTGTTGTCGGTGCACTTTCTATGGGTGCTCTGTGTCTTTCAGTCATGCGTATGTCTTCCTATATTGGAGGGAAGTACAGCTTGCGAAGAACAGTAATTGACCCCGTCACCGGACTTCCTCGTCCGATCATCGCTTTTAGCACACAGTCCCAGCCTGTGCTTACCGCGTTATCACAAACATTTGTGATGGAAAAGATGGCCAAGCACTGTCATGGGCTTTTTACCGCCAAGACTGAGTTATACGAGAAGCACTTCATTGCGGCTGTCTTCAAAACAACCATAAGTCGATTCGCCCAGTCTATCCCACTGATTTTGTCAGAAAGATGTGGTGTCCAAGGTTTGTATGAAGCCAATCAGCTGTCTGTACTACATGTAAGTCCTGTAATTTATATCGTGGCAAGACGAAACTCACAGTTTCCAGTCTGATATTCGAGGCGCTGTAATCGCTGAGGGTGATGTTCTTGCCATATCAATCCGTGAGTAGGATGTTTGTATGTCATTTGATTATTTCTGTCGCTTAGCGCCCACGAATCTAGGATTTGCAATCGAAGTCCTTCTAGGGACCAGAACTCCTCCGAAGCATGACGATGCTAACAGCCTTCTGTCAAGACATGAGATATCGCTCATCAAGAACCTCCAGGACAACTTGCTGTCTACTGTCTCTAGCTCCCGAGATCCCAAAATCGCTGGAAGGCTGTTACCGGCTTGTCAACCTCTGCTGGAAGCCATTGGTCATCGAATGGCGTATGAAATCGCTGTGAAGGAAGGGATAGACAAGGACATTCTGGAATTATTCCTTGCTAGCGTTATCAAACTTGACCAAGCTTGGTACAGCGAGAATGCTGGAATTACTCGTGATCAACAGAACAAGATGGAGGCTGATGCAGCGGAACGCCTCCTGCCTCGTCTGGAAGACTTTATTGAAGCTCTCGACACCAAGGAATACATCACTGCACCCATTGTCTCCGACGAAAGCTGGAACCAGTTTGTGGACTCCTTGGAAACTCTCGATCACTTTAGCCATGGACGCTCTGCACAAGTTTCAGACTTCAGCCGTGTGTCAGCCCATCTGTAGCTTTTAGTTATATTGTAGTAGTAGAGTTATGATGTTCAATTTTATGTACTATATTACCATTGTATTTAACGTTACGATGTTGTTATTACTGGTTGTTAATACCACTTGTGGGCGTGTAAATTTCTCAAGGTCCCAGGCGTTCCGTCCAGTAAATCTTCCACTAGATACAGAATACTGAAAATTTGACAAACTGGTGTGCAATGATACCAAATGGGTACAAATGTTGTACGGAGATCCAGAAGGTGGAGTACTTGTAGGCTAATGCAATAGCGACCCGCGAGTTGCTCGCGAGTCGCGAGAGAAAGGATCACGATGATTTTAGCCCCCTTTCTTCGCTCAGTCACCGGAACTATGTAAACCCACCGCCATCAGATCATCAACCATGGAAAGTTCGGATGGTAACCCATCTGATGGACACTCAAGTACGTGATCAATCTGTGGGACTCCGTCTGTCAACTAGTGGCATGGATCACTGAAAACGATCAGCATGTCATTTTCACCACTGTTTTCCTCACAATCGCTATGCCATTGGAGGCACCTATATTTGCACCTTTCCCGAACATGACACTCAACTTACTCAAGAGTCCGAAGGTTTGGTAACAGAGTACTTCGTGGCTTCGTCAGGCGATAACTGTCTAGCAAACGCTTAATCTTCTTCGGCCCACTTCGGCTCTCACAATTGTACTTGCCAACATTTTGGTTGGCAGTAATTGATGTCGTCCTGTGTGATACCTGACATGAAGCGTTATGAGCAGTGGTTGAATCCTGGATGCCCTCTTTTCTGATCAGGAGATGGACAAGCGTGTGAATAATCATGAATTCAAGTCAGCAATGGACTTGAGCTCGATGACTTATTACGACGTGTTTTGTTGCATGAAAATCTAGCTTCGTCGCTCCTCAT
Organism: Psilocybe cubensis; assembly: GCF_017499595.1. Classification (NCBI taxonomy): domain Eukaryota; kingdom Fungi; phylum Basidiomycota; class Agaricomycetes; order Agaricales; family Agrocybaceae; genus Psilocybe; species Psilocybe cubensis. Next base: position 1,731,746 of record NC_063007.1, on the reverse strand, counting down.
TCATTAGAACATCGCTAAAATGTCCAAAACTTCGTCTGTACTCCCAAGGAACAGGCTGTCGGCTCTAGACAAAGCAAAAATGCTAGTTATTCTTTTGCCTGCCCGTCAGTAACAGCATGAATCCCTAAGTTCTTTGCTGAATGTTTATCTCTCGTCAGCTGCCTTGATTACTTGGGCCCTTATAAAATCTCAGTTCACAGAGGACGGAAAAGCCAAAAGCTGGAAGCGGGTTGCCATTGACCGAGTCTCCCTCCGAGCACTTTACAATATGAACAGACGACAGATTCGGGCCTTCTTTGGAGAAACTCAAGACACCTACGCCGCTTTTATCAAAGCTGAAAAAGCAACCCCGATAACCGAAGAGATCGGTGAAAATGCAAAATTATTATGGATTGGACCTAAAAGAACAGACCGTATTATTTTATATCTTCATGGTCAGTTCAATGGGCTGTGGACCTGACATTAATGATAGAGATACTTTGTCCCACTATTAGGCGGTGCATTCCTCTGGGGAATGATGGCTTCGACCCCAAAATTTCTGATCTACCTTCAAGAGGAACTCGAGAAGAAGAAAAAGCCCACAGGCGTAGCTATTTTGAACTACAGTAAGTGGTACTCTCACATGATCTTGAATTTTCAAAGATATAGCTTAAAATGTCCAAGCCCTTGTCCCAGATGCGACATTTCCAACTCAGTTAAAACAGGTTATCGCTGCTGTACAACATCTCGTTAACTCTGGAGTACACCCTCAAAATATACAACTTGTGGGGGATTCGGCTGGAGGGATAATCTTCCATCAATTGTTATCGCACATTCTTCATCCAGTGGATGGTGTCCCTACACTGACGTTCTCGTCTCCCCTTGGTGGCGCATACATAATGTCCCCTTGGACCCTGCTCACGGATGAGCCCGTTGCCCATACGAATGAGGGCAGAGACGATATCCTCGGCGTGCGTACCGGACTGTATTGGGGAAGCAAAGTCCTAGAAGGGCTTCCAGAATCAGCTACTCCCTATGTGAACCCCCTTTCTGCACCAGACGACTGGCTAGATGGATGTAACGACTTGGTCAAGCGAGTGTTGATCAGTGCTGGTGAGGGTGAAGTTCTTCGAGACGCAATTATCCAGTACTTCAAGAAGTTGGAAAAGCATCACAAAGATGCGAAGTTATTCGTCGAGGAACACGGAATTCATGACGATCTCCTCATGAAATTTCTCGTAGGCGACAGAGATTTGGGCAAATTGGCGCCATTCCTCGTCAACTGGCTAGATGAAGGATTCTCGACGTAGACTCCAATGCATTTTTGCATCAGTGCGGTGCATCAAACGTTAACTCTCCAAGTCTCTACAGAATGCCCATATGCGAAGTATTTACGGTCGTAATTTGATTAGTATTTGAGCAGGCGGTGAATGCGTGTAACACTGAAGTGTGTGTGTTGTATAATAAAGGACTATATTTTCGAGATAGAAACTTGGCCCTGCAGGCACATTTAGGTCAATGTATATCTCATATTTGTTCCAAGGGGAAACAACCTGGAGCAATACTGGTGGGCTAGCGAGACGGCGGCGGAATGGCAAATACCGACTCAATAACCAGTCGGATATGTATCGATGATCGTTGCAAACTGACATAAATATATATAGATTCTATACAGCACCTTCAACGGTCATCACCTTCTACGCTGCACAGACCATACTCTCGTATTCTATTCTTCATAATAATGATGTCAGGTTGGAAGAAGGATGATAAATAGATATCTGATGTTTGGAGGTCAAAAATGAAGATTAAGGCTAAAACGAAGGGGAGCCATCAGACACGGATCGATGACGTGAGATCAAAGAAGTCCACTGCGAAAGTTAACCGGGCCCTGATCTTAACGACAAACAAATGAACATATGGGCAATAGAAGAATCATGTAAGCACACCGGTGATAAGAGCCTAAGCAGTAAGCACACATCGAAGCGATACTCTTCTCCGAGCTTTATGTACTCACTTTCTGGAAAGTGGTCTGCATGCTCTACATGCCTAGTCCACACTGGAATGTAATGGTAAAAATTGGGTCTAGTTTTTCAAAAAAGAACTAAAAATTTCAATTCCTAGCCTACGCTCTTGCGCCTGCAATGCTATTATCTGCAACATCTATATCTATATCATAGTGTGCCTTGAGCCGATTTTGACCTCTGTTATCTGTTGATACCAGCATGGTCACTGGTACACTGTACTTCGGAACCGTTTTCCAAGTGGAATTGTGGAAGCCAGCTCCATAAGTACATATAGCCAAATGCGGACATGCAGAAGGGGGTCGCTGCTTTAAATAAAAAAAGTAAAAGTCAGTGGGTAATTATTAATATTACGTAATACTACAATTGATGAGCGAAGTCGGTATGCAACGTCAAAACTCTGTGCCGGTGAAAGTGCCGGTCTTCAATTGCAACTTTATCATGGTGTCAGAATAAAGATTGATGATAAGACTTAGATTGTACTTGCATTATCGCCAATACCCTGAGCACTATTTGTGGCGTCTAGTTGTCCATCGAACTTCGAAACAAAGAGAGGCGGAGAGTTGCTTTCCAATTGGAACGCGGAAGTGGATTTAAGGGTTGATATCCCTTTCCTTGCATTCAATGACGCCAGCATAGTATTCAGGTACCTAATTTAATAAGAGTTATGGATCAGATTTTGTGTACAGGAGTGGACGACCTACAATTTCCCGGTAATGAAATAAAACGCTGCATACATAGGGCTATTTGGCAAGGTGACTGCAACAATTAAAGTAATCAGTGCCGCCATGGAGGTCACGATACCGGTATTAACTGTGAAAATCTGCACCATCGGATCAATTCTGTGCATTGTTTAGATTGGTGTTTACGAAACTTACTACTAGTCGATTGACGATTCCATCTGTATTCGCCCATCCTGTTCTTTGGGAATACAACAAATACGTCATAGTTGCTGCGATGATCACATCTGCCGCTGCTGCTGTCCCATTTATTGAGATTGAGAGTTTGTGGATTTTATGAAGAACTTCAGTGATGCTGTGAATCTGAAAGCCTCTGCTAGTATATGCTGTTGCCGTTAAATATTTTTTCAATGCCAGGAAGTGTCGGCTCACCACACGTTACAGCTATAAATGGACTAAGCAATTATTGCAATAACATCACCAGAATTGCACGAACCGAATTTTGCCAGGACAAAGACGCTAGGAATGGATACTAGAGTGATATTTCCACGGCTGACTAAAGGGCATCGGTAAGTTGTTGCACTGAGAGAATCATATAAGGAATGGACTCGCGTTTTGCGATACGGAAGACGAAAAATCCTTGAACTCCGAGACAAACCATACCCTAGATTGAATCCGATCAGTACGAGGAATAAAGATTTGCTGAGCAGCTCCACCTCCAAAAAAGCCTGGACCTATTTCAACTCGGTGTTAATTAAAGTATTAGGAGATGCACAGCTGACAACATATTACCACTAAGCTCCATATGTGGTGATCGAGGGCAGCGGGATTAAAGTAATTCTGAAAGCTTGATTGAGAGGAAATACAAAGACCATGTCATGTCAAAGCTACCTGGATGAGGAAGTAATATACTAAAAAGCCAATTTTAGCATGTTGGATATAGAAAAAGGTGGATAGGTCCCCCACTTGACTGGCAAATGACGATCTGGTGGACGGTGTCTAATACCCTGCATTCGAAGACCAGAAGAGTCATACATTCAATGTCATTTAATTGGCTAGTAGTAGTACAAACCATACAGCAGCGACCTAAATAAAAATGACGTAAATTCTCTATGTTATCCAAAACGGCGCAGGTGAACTCACCAGTGCCTTCAATCCAACTCTGTCTTTGGGGTAAGAGATATGGTACCTGATAGCCATTAGATATGTGAATCGTGAGTAATGCGCAAGACGATCACCAATAGACCTGAGCCGTTGCTATTCCCCAAAGCCTGTATCACAGATCACGGTCCGGTGAGTCTAGCTTACGCAAAGACATTGAAGGTTTCTTAAAAGTTACGCGGCGGCTAATATCACTCCGATAAGCAGCGCACCAAAGGTGTTGTCGAGCTTAGGGAGAGCAGAGTGCGAGGACATGGAGCAAGATGTGATCAAGTGGCAAGCCCGAGCGAAAGAGTCTCAGGCCTTCAATCCTTGTTTTATGAAAGGAGGGCCGTCGTATCAACTCACAATCCAAATTTACTCGCTGTGACGGTCATTTCTTTCGAAGAATCGAAGGGCTTCTCGCTATCCCTATCCAATGTATCGATTGATATTGTCCGCTTCGAGCGGTCCTAACTGGTCAAATGTGGATACTGATTTTTTATGTTTTGACTCCACTAACCAGCTATAGTATGCAGTCTCCGAGTATCTTAAAATTCGGTTCAACGCAAATTCTCGACCATCCGAATGACCGAAGATGCCGACTATTGATGGCACTATGCGATATATAGGCCGAATGCCTGTCAGGTACACGGCATTAGAAGCACGCCATTGGGAACATTGACCAAGTATATGGCACCTGATGTCTGGTCCCTTGAGAGAAATCTTGTGAGTACCAACTATCATGTCTGAATAGAGTCTTCGACATCCCCACATTTTGTCAGCATCGTGAATCATGCCATGAGTGCCTTTGAGCCTCTCCTAGACCAAGATATTGTCCTGGAACTACGCTTGTTAGGTTCGCAGAAACCTGGACTGAAATGACACTGCATATTACGTTCGTATTTCTTCAAAGCTCCTCCGGATGAAATGTTCTTTCGGGCACCTATCAGGCAAGACATGGATCCATATGCCATTCGGAAACACTTCGCACCATAGACAAGTTGATTACCACGTTGTCCTCTCAATGAAGTTCAATCTGCATTTCGTGTGATGAGACACATGTCAGTGTATCTGTCAAGCACTCGAGACGTTTGCTGCCGTCTTCTACTGACGTGAGCAGGTAAAAGCCAAGTGGCAGAAAGTTTTCCCTCCAGCAAACCACTCGCAAGTGCAGAGATACATATCGAAGGCAGATTTTGTACTCCTGTTGGTTCGTTGATTGACGTAGCGCCGATTGGATGTGAATAGCTTTTAAGTGAGACTTTGCCGCAGTCTCGGACAGGCCCTCGTGGCTTCATTAATGTGCTGATGACCTTTCTTTAGATAGACTTTTTGCATGGAGCGCCAAAGATAGCTAAGAAAAACATAACCTCGTTTAGAGGGAGATGATCTATAACATAAACTGTACTCACTAGAAACAATCCAGAAGAGTTGTGTATGAATGCCTGAGAGAAGATAGAAAGAGAACCAGTGTCGTAGATACGCGGGAAGAATAGCTCAATATCGGCAGCAGCTCAGGTGCCCGCTGCGCAGATAAAGTAGAGTAGAGATATATCAATGTTTCAAGCAAGGTCCATGAAATGAGCCCCCTGTATGTGTGCGTATTGCGATTGAGAGATCTTGGGATTTTTTAGACATTTGTCCATCAATGATACGAAACGTCCTACGCAATCAGCATGGTTATTTTGTCAATGTTCTCGAGCCTACCCAAGGTTGAAAGCCAATTCAATTGCGTGGGTATTGAACATGGTCCATTCAAGCTCTACGGCGACGAAAGATATTCCGTCGTCTGCCATCCCAACCTGAGTAATCCAAAGGAAGTGGGGGAAAATGGTTGACTTTCGGCGAATATCGATTAAGTTGCGAGATGGGTACCAAGATTAGCAGATAACCTCCTTCAGCTGTTTTCCAAAAGTAACTCTGTGACTTGAAAGTGGTTTATGGTATCGTTCCTGACACTGAAAGATACGTTGAAGCTTTCGAGATCGGAGAAAAGTCGGTGAGTCAAAGGAAATTAGCAAAACGAAAAACCAGTCGTAGTCGTTTGTTATTGCTTGCCTATAGCTTAGTCATACTTATTCAATCTCCGACGTATCCCGACCGGCACGCGGAAGCAGGTCGCCCCTAAGGCAAACTTGCAGGACAAACAGGGGCTGCTTTCAAGATGATCCACATGATGAATTCCTCCACCGGTTCATGCCAACTACTTAGTTAAAGTTTAGTTGGACCCCGTTATGGACATAGGCTACTGTATAATTTGACAAGAATTGCGTGAATAGTCAATGAATAGTTTGAGTTCGATGATTTGAACATCTTGATGTTTACTACGTATTGCTTCTGACAGTCCCGAAATGAGTCTATCATTAATCCTTACAGAATAATAGCTCAGGTTAGAGTCCGTAGCGTCCAAGTACTCCATGTTGAGGTACGTCTCCGCGACCTAGTTGCTTAATTTTATGTCCTACAAATACGGCTACTTCATTCTAATACAAGAAACTCTTTTTCAATTGCATCCAAGACCATATGAGTGAGTTTAGAGTCCATTGCGGCAATTCATCACAGCCATGTCGGATGGGAGATTCCATGTCAATATAATGCTAACTCCGCGATAACATTAGCGGGGTATATTTGGCTCGTGGGCGAGAAAGAAATGGTTTGAAGGGAACGACTGTGCGGCCTCTACAGGATATTCTCGATTCACCTACTACCATAACAATGCTCCAATAGTCTAAAAAACGCTTTTATGTAACACAGAAAGCACAGATTGAATAAAACCCTGCCTTTAATATGTCCAGGCTGTTCTCGACTTCCGGCGCTTAAAATAGAAATTCTCAGGTACTTGTGCGTCAACTAACGGGGTCTGCATGGATTGCGGCCAATGGCTAGGCACAATGAGCCTATAAAGGCTGCATACAAGAATGCTTATTTGTCGAGGAGACGTGAATATTTGACGCCCATCAATGTGGGAATAATTTTTCAGCTTGAATGCCTTTCGTCTTCAATTTCTTGTAAGAGTATTAAATAAAATATATTCTCCAACCATTGGATACTATCTAGATGCTCATGCAGCAGCTGGGCCTGGAATTCAACCAATTCTCGTTGAGGCATAATACCAGGAACATTTTGGTATACATTAATTGACTTGGTCTTTAAATAATCTCTGCAGGTACGCCGGAGAGAATGGATCAATTTATACGTCCCTAGTTGCTTTCTATAAACTGATGCAGTGCTTCAATATAAACTGTCGTTCGTATAAAATATTCAAGTCACTTCAATGACTTGCCAATCATCGTTCGTCTTCAGCCCATCGCACCCCACTTCTCATGGCTTCCGTGAAGGCAATATATGCGTGTGTCATGGGAGCCCTTAGCGCCTCAGCACATCCTCTGCCAATTCTACACCGCCGTGGTATCGACCCCTCATCCGACGCCTGGTCAGAGACAATCGCTGGCATCGGTCCCCTCATCTTGCTCGTGGGCGAACAATCAACAAAGCAGCTGCTTTGTACCGTCACAGGTTTGGCGAACGCATTCTCCCTTGCTACGGCCCCGCTGGGTCTCTTGTCCATCGTCACAAGCTTGATCAGGCTGTGCGGACTTGAGAAATTAAGAGCTTTTATTGGACATGATCTTGAAGCAAGGACCGTGGCCGCGGTGGAGATGACAAGAGTTAATTGCGGAGGGGTGTACGCTGAGTTGGTGGATGGATACTTGAAAAGGAATACGAATGGGAATCCGGCAGGAGTCGCTATCGAGATCTCGATGCTTGAAGGAAATTTTGACACCCATAATCAAGAGGTAGTGAAACAGGTGATGGAATGCGATTCGTACCAAGCAAGAAAACGGAGGAAAGGAATACCGGATGATTGCGCACAGATTCACTGGTGTACCCAAATTGTAGACCCCAACACTACTGCAGATACTGTGGACAAAATTGTTGACATGCTTACATCAATTCACGGAATAGATTCGACGTGTCCAAAACTGCAAAGGTTTCGCACCCGGCTTAGACAACCATGTACGCAATATTAATGCGCTCAGATTTCTGAGTCAACTGACTCCTTCCAGATAGAAAAGCATCAAGGAAACCCACAAGAGATATGCCGTTCAAACCGGAAACATTGAATATTGATTTTTCCCCTCCTCACAGTACCATATCTTTTGACGACGCAGCCATGAAGCTGACATATGTTTTGTCATTCGACGCCGTTTCCGAGTTCTCTACGACGGCATCTCCTTCCAATGTCGCCACTGCGGTTCAAGGTTTAGCCTCGATGGCAACAATCCTCGCAATGCAATTCCTCACACTATGGCAGGAAAACTGGATCCCCTCTTCTGGATGGATATTAACGTTTCTTGGCTACCTGGGAATAGTTCTTGGTGTAATTGGAGGGTCCCTGATGATTCAGTCGTCCTGCGAACACATAACACTAAACACCATGAGTTCATGTAGCACCGCGAATTGGGTCGATGGTATCATTGCCTCAACGCTTGCGCCGGAATCGATGGACACGTCGGGGAATCCACTGTGGTCCACCACAACGCATCGACCCCAGAGATTCGAAGCTGTATGGCGGAAAGAGGTCACGCTTCGGACAAGTCAAATTGCCTCGGCGATGGCATTCTTCCTGGTAGTGTCCTATGTATGCCATTACCTGGGTCTCAGAGCACTACCTTGGTGGGTGAGCAGTGGAGAACTGTTGATCTGCCTCCTATCTGCGTTTGTGAGGTCCGTTCTGAAGGACGCACAAGCGCAGTTTAAGACAGTGGAGGGTGTGAAGATGGACAGACGTTGTTTTTCTACCGGGGTGATCCGTGTCCAGGACTCGGAAAGAATACAGCCAAGTTTACGAAGACCCAACAGTATAGACGTGCGCGCATACGATCAGCATTTCGTCAGCATCCAGACACCTATAGACGGGGAACGAATCGCGTGGTACATCGCCAGAGAGCACGTTAAAAACAGAGCCTTTCGATTGCAGATTCACCAGCTGACCGGACTGTTCGTTCAAGTGGTGGACGATCCGAAGTCGTACAATAATCTGGTGGTTTTTGTGTCTTTCAGAGGTGGCGTTCTTGTGGAAGAGGGATTGGCATATCCAGATAACAGGATGACGATTGCATTCCGCTGTGCTCCGCTGGACCTTGGAGCTCCAACACCTCTTCTCGCTCGTGCGCTCATGAGACAGCCAAGGTGGATGGTAGAGCATGAGGAGATGAAATCGAGGGGTATGCCCCTAGGAAACGTCTACATTTTTTCCATCAACTCGATGATGAACTGGTGGACGATATCGGAGGACAGAAACGATATGGCAGATTTTCAGAAACATCTAAACTGGCCGATGCTTTTGGTCAATGTGGCATTTTTTATGTCTATTTTCTCGGACTTGGAGTCTGATCCAACAGATGTACGCTTGAAGGGTGCATTTCAGGAACTGGATAATCGCCTTACCTTTAGCGCCATTGAGAAGGAGGTGTCAGAAGGAATTGTGGGCTATATGCAAAATATAGTTCAGGTGGGATCAGATAAGAAAGATAACTGAACTTATCCACCTATGAAAGGAGAAAGACTATATATCCTACAGCCGCGCAAAGATTGTAAAGGAAGGCAAGTGGTGGTGGTTTCATCGATTTCTGTTTGATTTTTGCCATGGTAGACTACAGCTGACTAATCTCAAAATTGAAACTGTTTCTTTGTAAAACTCCCTTATGGAAATTTTGTGGTATATACACAGTAGATTTCTATAAAATCCTGAGAACTTGCTCTAGTTTTTGAAGGATAATTTTGTTTTCCTCTTCCGAGCCAATTGTGATGCGGAGGCACCCAGCACACCCTGGTTCATTTCCACGATACCTGACAACAACACCATTCTCCTCCGCTAGTGAGCGATATATCTTGTTGGCACGTTCACTGGAAGGTTCCCCTTGACGATTTTCGAGAATAGGGATCAAAACAAAATTTGCGTCGTTGCCACCGATGCTTTTTCCAACGCCGAGATCGGTAAATCTAGGTTCAGACAGCGCAGCGAGCATTTTTGCACGACTGGCTACAATGGTCTGTGCCTTGGCACGCATGCTAGCAATAGATTGTGGTGAGAGGGCAGAAAGTGCGAGATGGGCGGTAGGAGTGGAAATGTTGTATGGAGCTTTAGTATTTGTCAGTACTTGAATGAGAGGCGGCTGTGCTAGAGCAATTCCAAGGCTGTATGAAAATAAATGGAAATTCAAGGGCAATATGCGATGAAGGCTCACCGGATAGCAGCTAGCCCAAAACCCTTGCTCAAAGTCTGCAGCACACACACGTTAGCATACTCTTTGACGAGGCTGACGGCACTTTGCTTCAGGGGATCCTCTGTGAAGTCGATGTAAGCTTCGTCCACAACGACTATTCCCTTGAAATCGGAGAATTCTAGCAGGGAGCGAATGGAAGAAATTGGAATTAATGTGCCAGTAGGATTGCCTGGAGAGCACAAGAAGATGAGTTTGATGGAAGGGTCAGCCGCGACGGTCTTTTTGATCTGTATGCAAGCATAAGAGGGGTAACAATCGAACAAATCCAAGAAAAACGCGTACCTGATCAACCTGAGCGCTAAATCTTCCTCGTTCTCCCCCCTCTCCCTGATCTCCTGAAAGCTCGAGTGGCACGCGTACAACACCGATGTCATTTACTTGAGCGCATACCCCGTACATCCCATAGGTGGGTGGTGTTGTTAGAATTTTCTCCGTTCTTCCGGGCACAACACAGACACGCATAAGAAGGTCGATGACTTCATCGGAGCCTACACCAAGGAATATGTGGTCCGCGCCTGTGTCCTCATCCGACGTCGATGAAGGTGAGGATGAACCCAGCCCTCGAAGAGCCGCGATCCGCGACTTGATCAAAGGGTGAGAAGGATCAGGATATCGATTCAGATTGAGACTCAGGGTGTCTTGTGCTCCTTCAATTTCTCCTTCGATAGAGTGTCCTAGAGAATTTTCGTTGGCGTCGACTAGAATTCCGGTGCTGTAATCATCGCGAGCACATCGATAGGGTTGTAATGAGAGAATGTTCGGTCTTATAACCTTTTCAATGTCAAAGTGAGCAGGGTATACGGATTTTTTAGTGGGCTTTAGACCAAGGATAGGCATTGGGCTCGTTGTCAGAAGAAAGAGAAAATAAGAATTAGTAGATGAGAGTCTCGAGACGAGTCATAAAATTAAAAGTTGTAGATAAGATAAGATTCCATCAATTCACACGTTCGTCGGCCGATAACAGCGCTCGAGCCTCGTCGCTCGACCTACACCCATCAAGGTTCAAGATGGATAGAAAGACATCCTACAAACTACCACCCACGACGATTAGAGACAAGCTTGTTTCGCAAGAAATCAGGAGAAACAAGGTATGCTTTTTTATCTCGACATGGACTTGATTTTGATGCTCTATTGCAAAGTAGGCACTTGAGGAACAAAGACGTGTTCGTTCTTTTCTCGTTATCGCTGTCTAGTTCTGAGAGTGATATTTTGACTTATGAATAGCGTAGAGCGAACAAAATCGATTCCGCACGCCAACTTGATCTTTTCGCTGATCTCAATTTGGGACCCTCGGACGATGAAGACGCCAAGATTGACGAGGAGGACACTCAAGAACCGGAAATCAGGCCTGATCCTGGTTCAATTGCACATTATGCAGCTATGCTCAAGGTTGAACCTGAAGATGCTATCAGTGCATCCCCGTCGACAGCGACCATCGATACACGTGTTCCAGTGCCACTCAACACCGACACGCCAATTGAAACTGAGACGTCGAAGTCCACAGGCAAGAAAAAGTCAAGAGGCGGTCCTAATAGGCAAAAGCGACGGGCGAAAAAAGCTAGCAAATGGGCTGATCGATGCATGTATGCTGAACTTCTCGAAATGAGTGCTGACGATCCTTGGGTCTCATCCGACCAGAGCAATGCCAACGCATTCAATGATGGATTACCGAGTGACTTAGAGAGTGCTTGGGTTGCGGTTGCGCCCGTTCCAGTTGGAAAAAGGTGTCTGGCAGTAACTCAACAATCAGCAGGTGTTGCAGGTGTGGGTATGTACTCTTTCACGCCTTTTGAATCCATGCAATGCTGAAATGTTCTCAGTGCCAAATACCACTTTACGCTCACGGTTACTCGGAAAAACTCTCCTCCCTCGATTCCCCTCGAATCTACCACCTCTCACTGTTTTAGACTGTATTTTAGATGATAAATGGCGCGAAAACGGGATTCTGCATGTTCTCGATGTGGTGAAGTGGAAAGGCCAGGACGTAGCAGATTGTGAGGCAGGCTTTCGGTGAGTTCTCATCATATTTGTTGTCACTGTTCTTTACATACATGTAAAAGATTTTGGTGGCGTGATACGCGCCTCGCTGAATTGGCGCAGTCATCGCCTCCGTCTTCCATAAACTTTCTTCTGAATCAAAAAGCCTCCTCATCAACATCTGCTGAGTGTTTTCAAAAATATCTCTTCCCCTATCCAACAACCTTCATTCCTGTACCCTATCATGCCACCACCACACTGTCCGCTCTCGACAACATCATCATTCCGGCAGCGAGAAGTTGGCGCCAGGTCAGTATATCTGTTCCAACTTCATCAAATTGGAATGGTCTCGGTGAAGGAGGCATGGAGATTGAGCCTTCGGGCTCCTTAAATGCACACATTCCCTTTCAACCGCATATAGCGCTAACATCGACGGAGACTGCTATCAAACCAGACGGAATGCTTCTTTACGTAGCTGAAGCGAGCTACGAACCTGGGACAAGTCCTTTGAGTAGCTGGATTCCGATTCGGGGATATGACATTGACGGTGAAGAAAACGTTCATCGAGAAAGCGTATCTCAGGATGCACAAATTTGCGCCAGTCACAGGGAAATACCCGAAGGACCCCTCGATCTGTTCCAGAGGTGCGTGGTCGTCCTTTTTGTACTTCGTTCAAGTCCTCATTTTGAACTTGTTTTTGAGGCTGGTGCGAAGACGACTGACCATGCAACTTTCTACTGGAATGACGTGCCAGCAATCCTCTCCTTTTGGAGTATTGGCGGTAAACACTCCAGGAGGCGGGGCGTCTATGGTTTCTAATGGAAATGTTGTCGATGTTGACATGGATATATAATAAAGTACGATCTACATGCTCTGTTTATCACCTAAAACCCTCTATCTATATACTGACATCAGACCTCGACACCAAGTTGTTTGTTATAAGGTTTACCTTGAAAGCGTGAAGGTACGAATGTTTTAATTTCTGGCTGACTACGTTTTTCGATAGCAAACGATTTAACATGCATCATCAAACGACGGCAATGGGGTGGAGGAAGGCCAACCTAATCATAAAAGACCAAAGCTCTCAGTTCGATTGATTCTCTTGGGATTGCTTCCTCAGGTGTAGAGGGATCCTTGAATCCGGTGTGCGGTGTGTACACGGCAACGCTCCCGTCTTGGATCGAATCGAAACTATAAACTATCGGTTAATCCTCCTAAGACAAGGGGACCGCGCTCGAGGTGCCACTCACCATTTAATCAGCACAATTTCATCCGGTGTCATGCCACGAAGGTATTTCCACTTGTGATTGGGATTATACTTGACTCCCAAGGTCTCTCCCTCACGGTCAGGGAATATGAGAGCCACGGGCACAACGTCAACTGGATCGACGCTTCTGTAGTCGCAGAGGGCGAGGGGCCAGTCGTAAGCGGCGTGATGGATGGGTCGCCAGAGATTTATAATTTGGAAGCGCTGCTCGAGCAGTTTGGGGACTTCGTCAACTGGCATGTGTCGATGCACGCGTGCGATAGAAGCAGGAGCTGATTGGTCGATGTGCACTTGGGGAACAGGCCCGTTCACTGACTTTTGCTGGAGCTCGGGGAGATGCTTGCGGATGGCTTGCAGTATTCAAATGAGAATTTGATTCTGGAAGAAGCTTGAAAAAACTTACTGTGATCAAAGATCTCCACCCGAGTGGCCCCTGTCAACTTTTTGATAAGCTCGACGCTCTCGGGGTAGTATTCTGCCTTTATCTCTTCGTCGTTTACGAATGAGGTGTGGTTTGAAGTATGCTGGAAGAACTGGAAACCGGTTTTATCGAGCGACACTGTCTCTTCTTTCCCGCGCAGATTCTCGATAACAATATTGGACCTTTCATCACCACTCCAGTTTCTCTTGAAGCTACGGTCGCCAGTCTCAGGGTCGGTGATGACCTTTTGATAGGGTTTTTCTCCATCTACGGGAGGGCTGAAGTAGGATAGGGTCGTGGTCACAGTAGTTGGCGATGTAAGTCCCGGCATTTGTAAACTTGACTCGAACTTGGATGCTTATGGATGATGTATGTTGGTAGATGGCGTTTATGATGAATGCTTTTTATACCTTGAAAATCACTGGCGAATTATATATTATTCAGAACATTAGTCAGTCGTTGTCCTTTTGTAATGCTTTGGAGCTATCCTAATTGATCGCAGCGGGATTCGATAGTTTCATTTACTGTCTTTCTTGCGTGCTTTGAACAGATACCATAACCATAGCTTCTCAAATGCTTATTCATCGACGAAGGGTATTTTATATCCGACTTCGTGGGAGACAATGCTTTGAAAGCAGACATTTATCACACACACGGGTCCTAAGTCCGACGTACTGTTCACATAAATACCTCTTCCTCCATTCAAACATTGATTAACGACGCCAGAGATGTCGCGACGCTGTCTACCAAGCTTTCCATGTATTTTCGAGCTCATGAACGGATGCAGGAGAAATGGTGAGTAGAACATCCCATTAAACAGGACTTTGAATGGACTATGGGGGGGTTGAAGCCATTAGTATTCACAGAATTCCATCCAAAAGTTCTTAAAAAGTTGCGATTCGATTTACAAAGCTGGAAACAAAATGCTGGAACAGTCAAGGTCATTGACTTGTAGGCGGTGTACACCTGTCACTTCATCCATAGCGCACGATTACTCTCAATGTATTCCGCTAAAGTATGCTTCCCCACATACTTCCGATCTTCACTCTCGTAGAAGAATTTCTCTTCTCCTCCGTCTGCAATCAAGTGTTCCACGCGAGCGAGATGGGCGGCGTACTCTGGACTGAGAAACTGTTGGAACATCTCTGTCTGCTCCTCAACCGTTCGCCTTTTGTGAGTGATTTTACGGCCAACGGCGGAAGAAATCATTGAGGCAACCTAACACAAAGAATTTCTCCACGTCAGTCGACCCAGGGTATCATCAAGAAGGCTTATACATGCCTCGTCATATGAATAAAGATTTGGTCCAATAACAAAAATATCCTTATTGAGGCTTTCCTCAGCTGTTAGTGCTATAAAAGCAGCAGCAGCAATATCTTTGACCGAGACAAAGGGTACTTTTCCGTCTTCTCCTGATGATGCTATCTCGTCGTCGTCTCTGATACTTGGCTGTAGATCCGTTCCAAAGTTCTCTGGACAGACCTTGTATCAGCCAACTGCCCATTGGGTCCTCTGCAATACCATAATTCCCGCTTACCAATGAACCACGTTGGCCTAAGAATAGCATAGTCAACTCCAAGATCTAGTAGGTACTGATGCACCTTTCCAAGTGGTACATCTTTGGGGTTGGTTTGTGTTGTCGTAAGCCCAACAAACCTTTTGACCCCTCTCGATAAAGCGATATCAATGAAGGGTTTTACGCGTGGAAAGATGTCGAATGCTGGTGGGTCGATAAGGAACACTTTATCGATATTGGAATCGGATTGGAAGGGTGCTTCGAAGGTTTCCGGCTTAAACCAGTCAAATTTTATTGCCTTGTAGGGCGCTGGCGCTGTGCCCTTGCGAGAAGTGATGAGGAAAGAATAGCCCGAGTCATGGAGGAGTCCTGCCAAAGCGAGACCGGTTTTTCCTGTTCCACCTGTTATGAGGATTGTCATGATCTTTCTGTGATTATGTGAAAGATGCTCCCTGAGGCTTGACGCAGATGTAGATGGTTTATCACTGTTGTTTACCTTGTCAGGGGCCATGTGACACTGACAGCCATGAGAAGAACGAAAAGAGTGTAAGTCTATGACTTTTTTTTTCTTTTTTGAATCTGTTTATTATCGTGCAACAAGCAAACAAAAAGTGCTAAGACGCACGGGTGCAAGAGAGTACCACCTGAATTGAAAAACTTGTGTAAGTATAACATACACAAATTGTGTTCTTTGTGTGTAATTTTTACTTACAGAAAGTGCTGTTTGTATGACTTACAGAAAATGTGTATGTTTTACTAACACCGGACAAAGACAATATGCATAATTTAGGTGCTTATTCTACTTACAGGTTACTTACAGTAATTGTGTTTGGTTGGCATCTAGCCACTAAACACAATATGTCTTTGTCAAATCTTTATTTTCCTGACACATGTAAGTTGAACATACACCTAAACTTACATAAGACATGTAAGTTTACTGCTGTATGTTCAGCTTACAGCAGTCGGCGCCCGCAGTGCTAGGTGGAAGCTGAAGATGAAGAACTCTGAAGACTTTGTCCTGCGCCACAACTTGTGGGCAATATCTCATTACATAATTTTGTCACTTCATTAACGGGCACATGGTGTAGTTGGTTATCACGCTCGCTTAGCATTTATCCTATTGCATGCGAGAGGTGTTGGGTTCAATTCCCAATGCGTCCATTTTTTGCTATATTTTATTTAAATTATTAGTATCTCTGACCGGTTTTGAGTAGAAATACCTTGCTTTGAGTCGTTTTACACTGCTGAACAACTATCCTTGACAAGTATTCCACAAATGCTGGCCAATACCAATTTTTTCAACTCTTCGGGAATTTCCGATTGACAAATCATCTGACAGTGAAAGACGGTGACGCACAACCTTTTTTTTTTCTTCCAACGGCTTTCAAGATGACATGATCATCCGAACATTCATCTTATATTCATCCATCTTAGCCTGTATCCGATGACTACAGAACCTGCGAAATTCGTTGCGTACATTGGCTCTCAGGAGCTAGCCAAGGTCAGTTTCATATTGCCTTTTATTGCGACAGTCTCATAATGTGATGAACAGGTATCCTCATTGCTTCCCTCGAACAGGAACCGGTCGATGATTGTGCACTCCTTGATCAGCTCACTGGGGCTTTTAAACTCAAATAACCCCCATACCCCTCATAAGCGTCTGAAAGTGGTTACGCCACGAAAAGCGACCTACAAAGATTTGGCGTTGTACCACACCCGGGACTATCTGGAAGTCGTTCTCGAGAACAAGCTGCACTCCGACAACACCTGGGAATCGCGTAGTCTATCTATCGACACGGAATTTGGGCTCTCAGACGTGAATGACATTTACTCAAACTTGGATCTAATATCGCAGAACGATGGCATTCTTACACCTTTTGCTGTCTAGGATTGTCCTATGTTCCCCGGATTGGCTGATTACATTCGCCTTGTTGCTGGCGCGACACTCACTGCGGTGTCAGCTTTACAAGAAGACTTCGCAGATATTGCCCTATGCTGGGACGGAGGACGGTAGGCGTGGCTCCAATCTTAGAGCCCATCATGTATCAACAACGATCATTTATCATTCAGACACCACGCACGAAAGTCTCACGCATCTGGCTTCTGTTATGTAGCAGACTGTATACTTGCCATAATGGCGTTTAAACGCATGCAGGCGACTCCAGTGACAAATCAATCTCCGTGCCAGTCTTCTGATATTCAGCAATCCAACATAACTCATCTCAAACGAACGCGGGTGATGTACTTGGATCTTGACTTGCATTTTTCAGATGCTGTCTCGGAAGCCTTCTATTCGTCGACTGTATCCTCATTGACACCCCAAATACTGGTATTATCCTAAGCTGCTCCAAAGTCAACTACGAAAAGTTGACTTGGCTTGTCCAGACGCTCAGTATACACCACACCTCTCCCGGATTCTTCCCTATCTCAGAGCGTAGCAAGCTTCCCGACGTCCTCAGTCCTGATTTTGACCCTTTTACGCTTTCCATACCACTACGTCAAGGAGCGTCGGACGCGACCTATGCCAAAATATGGCCTCTTGTGGAACGCGTAAAGGATACATTTCGCCCTGACTACATCGTTGTACAATGCGGTGTCGACGGGTTAGCAGGAGATCCATGCTCGACATTTAACTGGTCCCTTGGCAGATCCGAAGGTTCTATGGGATGGTGTATTAAGAAGATACTGACACAATGGGCGGGGAAGAAATTGTTGCTTGGAGGAGGTGGGTGTTGGCAGCTGAATTCCCTATATTTTAACTTCCAAATTTGTTTTGACTTGATTCAAGGTGGATACAACTCCCCTAATGCCGCCAGGGCATGGGCCTATCTCACTTCCATAGCTGTAAGCTACCACCAGTCACCGACTTTTTCCGACATCTACTCATGCGTACGTACAAATTATGCCCTAGATCGGAAACCCACTGGATTTGGAAGCCCAAATCCCAGATCACACGGGATTCCCTTTATACGGTCCCTCTTTTACTGTGAGTCTCTGAGCTCTCATTCGTCTTATGATCCGACTATTGACAGGTACCTTCCTGATGCGCTATGCGCTGATACCAATTTCTCAAGCTTGATATTCCTGCAGGAAACATGACCGACCATAACACAGCCGAATACATATCATCAATTCACACCAGATTCGACGATGTACTAATAGCATTGCAACACCGACTGGGATGACATGAGCGTTTGTTGCACATTTCATATTCCCTATGTCCCATTCTTGTGAATGTAATCTATGCAGGAAGGGCACACACCGTTGCCTATCTGATGCGACAGCTTCCGATAACCATTTCCACTAACCATATTTGGAGTGTTCACTGTCCTGAAATATTTGCGCAAGTGGGAAATATTTCAGGCCCGTGCTGAGCATTATTTATGACTTATAAGGACCTACTAAATCTACACCGAATAAAAACAATGTAAAAGTTACCAACCGGCGCTAGTTTGATTCACTTGCTCGCATAAATTACATAGCCATTGTCAAGCACAAAAGACTTTTGTGCAAAGCTGTTCCAGATATAACAAAGTTGCTTTGAGATATAAGAATAGCAAGAAGTCACATAGACTCGTTCCAAAGTTGAAACTCTCTGACGGTATTACAGCCATCCGTACCATCTTGGATGTTGTCCCAGAGAAGTTTTGAAGGGCGCCTATATAATTAAGAGCGCAAAGTTTGAGTGGAAATTTACGAAATGGGCCCAGGGGGCACTACAATTGGGCCAATAGATAACTTTGAATCTGGAGACGCACAGTGATTGTTGTTCAATCTGTGTTTGTCGAGGATTGTCTCCGGTATATTCACTCTGCGGGTGAAGGGAGATCTGTCAATTAAGACAGCGCCAGTGAGAAGGGTATATTAATAATAGGCATCGTGTAAAAAGCCTCGGACAAACAAATATATGCCTTGCGGGCCTATAATATCTCCTGTATCTTGACCTTTTGTTGTTACTCGTCTTCTGTGCTATTCTTCCATCTGACTAGACGTATACACAAATTCAATCAGACAACTTACACCGGACAACATTCCTGACCGACGCGTATTTTTCCATGATGATAGCCTGATCGTCTCCGACATGGTACCTGTAGGCCTTCAGATCTTCAGTAGTTCAGACCTAACTGGCGCATTCCCAAGACATTACCTAGTCTAGGTTGCAATCCTGATCTCGGGCAATGTACAGTGCAGTCATGAAGTACAACGAGCTTTAACTTTAGGGGAGATTTTGCGTCTCAAATTCAGTACGTCGAAAGCTTGATATGAGGATATTTTCTGGACCAGTGACTCACACGCTATCTTGGCTTCTTGCTTTGTATCCGGTGTTGTTTGGGGCCTGTCCTCAATATGGAAACATAGGAATTAATTAAATCACGGAACCCTATAATGGCGCGCCGTCGTGTCGAGCTCTGGCTATTTTTGTTCTTTGTTTAAGGTTTGAACGACTGATAACTATCCATTCAGTCGCAAGTCCTGTTTAAGTGACCATAGTGAGTATTAGTGAACCTAGCAAACTGTCCTCTCCGGCCTCTGAACCTCCGTGTTTTGTTCTCAAGACGACCCTTGGATCTTAGATTTCGGCACGGTAGTAAGTATATAAACTCCATCTTTTCCTAACTAACAAGGTAACACGTTTTAGCTTTCCTTTCCGCGTCCGCCCTTTGAAAAATCTTTATTCTATACTCTTATCCTACTACGTTCCAGGTACGTAGTTTATATCTTTCTCAACTTTCAGATTATCCATTCAATTTTTCAGGCACAATGATATTTTCCGAGACATGCGAGAAAATCACCATCACCAAAGGTGTTCTTTCTGCTGATTGCAAAAAGGCCGACAAGAAGACCACCATCCATTCTTCAATCTCACTCAATGACTACATTGGAAACACCGAAGGCAAACTCACATGGGGAGGCCGAGGCTTCAGCCACCATGCTGAAGACGTCCACATTGATAATGGCGTCCTCTCAGCTAAACTGAAGTTCGGCGGGAAAATGGTAGAAAGCAAGCTTGATCTCAATCTTTACATTCAAAATCAAGACGGTATCTTGGCTGTCATCCCTAAATCTCATGCACTTGATCCGTGAGTATATTTTGCATAAATTCTACGTAACAGACTAACCTTCGAGCATGTTAGCGCCGGAAAACATCTGGCGCCGCCGGAATTATCTCGAGGTATATCTGAAGCCAGCGTTTCTAGTGTCGCCAGCGCTGCGAGTGGCAGTAGCATGTTCTCTGCCGCTTCTGCTACTTCGACCTCGACTACAGTCTCCACCACGTCTGTTAAAGAGACGAAGTCTTCTTCTTCTTACAGTACATTCTCATCTACAAAATTCCGAAGGTAAGCGCCCACTATTAAAAAGGGGTTGAAGTATCTTTCTCATGTTTTTCCTTAGCGAGAGCCAAATTTTGTTAATTGAGGAAACTTGTGCCAAGTTCGAGCTAAAGGGTACTTTCCTTCATGCCGAGTGTCATCGTATCGATGGCACGGTTGTCCACTCCAGTATCGACCTCGATACAGTTATCGGATTCTCTGATGGACATCTCCAGTGGGATGCCCAAGGATTCAGTTCCCACTGCTTCGATTACGCCATCGACGGATTCTTTTTGGTCGTCAAATACAAAGTCCACAAAGGCGACCAATACAGGATTGCTCGCCTGGACCTTCGCACCCGACTCCGAAACGCCAATGGTGTTCTCACCGTCGTCGAACTCAACAAAAAGCTTTCGGTCATGCTCAGCGAAGTCCCTTGGATGAAGTTTAAGGTCATCGCCGAGCCTGATCTCAGCGTCTTCGCCAGTCACCCCGTCATGCGAGAGACCCTTGTTAGCATTGCCGAATCCACTGTCGAACACGTCACCGTCGAAATGCACAAGATGCTCACCATCGCAATGGAGACAGCCATAACGGCCATTACTGCCTCCGCTATGAAGCACGTCTCTGCCCAGATGGAAGCACTGGTGTCTGGTGTTGTTGGTCACGCAAGCGCAAGCGCGTCAATTACAGCGGCTGAGTCTCTCCACCTATACGGTCGTGGTCAATTCAGCTCTGCTACCGTTGGTAACGGATATTCATATAGAGCGGGTTCAAACGGCCATGCTGCTCACCACGAATCTCATGGAAGTCTCCACGCTGCTCACCATGAATCTCACGGAAGCCTCCATGCTGAAGGCATTGCCCACCATGAGCACCGCGACGAACACAGCTACGCCGAGATTGCAAAACATGCCCAGGTTGCCCATGTAGCGTGATTCTTTTTCTCTATCCCGAAGATATCATTCCATTTTACAATCTCGTGTTTGGACTTTGTGACCCATCGGTATTCACTCCCAGTAATTCGTTTCTTCTGGTATATTTATATGTCAATGTCGAGTATCATAGCAATCGAGCACTTTCCCAAAGTCATCCAGCGTCATCCTCCACTTAGGATGCTGACATAAAGCGATATTCATGAGCTCCATACTCACCGTACACATTGAACCGGTGTTCTTGACGAGAGTTAATGGATGTTATGGATGTTTGCCGTTGCGCTGTGCGGTTTTGGGTTGGCTTATTACGAAAATGCTGCTGACAAATCGCTTTCAACCAATGAGAGCAAGGCGCGGTAGGCTTGTCCGCATATCAACATCCGGATGGCTCCCCCTATTTAAATCGTACACTTGTTTTAGTGGGCCACCGCGGAGCGTGGCATGACGAGTCTTTACGATTCAGCGTCACGCTTTGTAATAATATAATATATATATAATATAATATAAATATGTCCAACTTTGACGTGGATATTGGTGCAATGGACGAAGTGATATTCAGACTCCAAGGCATAGTTAGCGACAAGATGCTACCACCAATGGCAAAGCCTGCTTCGTACGTCCACTCCATTGAGGTGAATTAATTACAAATGAGGACTGTTACAGCCGCGACAGAACGGTCAAGCAACAACCATATTTACGTACCACCATTGCTATCACGGGACTCGGAGACATTGTGTTCAATAAGGTGATGGAAAAGCTAGAAGAAGTTTTCCTCCGTTTTGCAAACAATTTTCCCGCGGACAGCGTCAGCGGCTATGACCCAGTTCTTTACAAAGACACGGGTTTCAATGTTTTCCATGCGCATAGCCAATATTTCACGAAGGTATCCGCATATCAAGACAAATCTGACAACATAGGTTTTCATCCCCTGGTCGACCCTGATAACGTGTTGGCATCCATGGTAGGGGACAGTTTCATCCACGCAATCGATAACAAGGTACAGTTTCTTTGTCGGGAGATACTTCCTGACGGAACAGCCAGGTATGTTTAGAAAATACCAACAACACATCACAACCAAACTAATATCATGTTGCAACAGATATTATTCTTATAATCCTGCCTCCATACGAATTGGAGACATTGTCGAGATCAGTGTTGCCTTTGTCGCATTTCCTGCCCAAGGAAACAAGTACAAATTTGTTGTCGCTCTTTGCGGAATACTTGTCTTGGACCAGGAGGCAAGAGAGGTAAGCAATGTTACATTGAACAGTCTCATAGCCATTCATAACTTCCAACAGAAAGCTGATATTCTCAGAATGCGGTCACGCTATACTCCAGCGAAAAGACAGGTTGCTGTTTTGTGTAGGACAAAGAGGCAGCTGTACAAAGGTCAGATTGACATTGAAGACACGCAACAGAGGATGGCACATATGCGCTTAAATGAGGACACAGTCCACAATAGCAATACTATGTCCCAAGATTAATACATATGTACATAGAAAGACAAGGATATCATAAATGTGCTGAACAAATAATCAATCCATTTGTGTGAACATTGTAAATAACAAGGAATAATTTGTCAAGTCATTTTCATGACAGAAATTATCTGAAGGTGTTAGTTGGCACCCCATGGGAGAATCCTGCGTACACTGTACGCAGAATATTCCCACACTCGGCTGAATATCGGCGAGGAAGTCCGTGGGAGAATTCTACGTACACTGTACGCAGAATATTCCCACACTCGGCTGAATATCGGGAGAGGTTGACCGTGGGAATATTCTGCGTACACTGCACGCAGGATATTCCCACGCTCATCCGCAAGTCAAACTTACAAATTAAGACAAAAAGAATGAGGACGAGAACACAAGTTTATTTCGAACAAAAATTTGACTAAGGATAGAAGAAATTACAAATATCCATTCCACAAGAGGCTTTGTGGTTGAGGGCGATGCAACCAAAAAATATCTGCCTTTCTGGATAGCAAATACAAAACAGTTGCATGTACACAGTCATCTTTTTGCCTACATTACAGGAATTAAATTGACAAATACTAAAACTAAAGAGCACACACCTTATACCCCTTTCCCAGGATTTGATAGCTTTTTTGACACGCTTGTGTAATTGGTAAACATCTGCCGCTGTGTAGTGAAAATCTAATGCGATACCGCTGATGCGACGGACACCAAAATGCAAACAATCAAATTCATTGAGCAACAATGCCCATGAATTGGCTTCAACAAAGGAAGTCTGATTTGCTTTGGGTAAAAGAGGCAAAGAATAAACCCAACAATGCCTGTCGCCAACCCGTCTAATCCCAGGAGAGAACAACTCTAGATAAGGATCGTAATCCAGCACAACAAGAACATGACCACGAGATGAACTATACCCAACATTTACGTTGTCCCTGATAGACTGTATCCTGCTTTGGATATGGCGGTTCATTTTCAAAGTTTGCGATGGAATGGAAAGAACAAATTTCAAGCCACGGGAATGATATTTTGCAAGAAATTTTTGCGTGCGCTTGAGGTCGGCAGAAGGTTGCAACAGAGAGACTTGATATCCAAAGGTAGCATTTGGATACAAGCTGTACACCTTCTCAAAGGTAACAAAATTCATGACGCCGGCTGCAGTAGAACAAAATTGAAGTTAACATTGTTTTGACACATGACATTGGGGACATACTGCTATGATACCCCAAAATGCACTCTACCACCGATTGACAAGTCGTAATCAGTTGGACAAAAGAACCTTGGCACCATAGGTTAACGACCACTCCAGTGGTATTGTAATGTCGATGAAGAGGATGTTTCTGAAGGACGATTTTTTCCATTTTCAAAATTTTTTCCGCTGTGGTGTTGTCCGGATATTTGGGATGCGGCATGATAGTAAATCCAATGGACATCATCCAGGAAAGAACGGAAAGAGCATATCTGTGCTCGACATACATGTCCATGTCACCCGGAATCCATATATTAGCACGATTGATTACGAAACTTTATGTAAGTAAAGCAAGTTCTTTTCACTGCGGGCACCGACCGCTGTAAGTTAAACATACAGCAGAAAACTTACATGTCTTATGTAAGTTTCGCTGTAAGTTCAACATACAGCACATGTGTATGAAAAACAAACCTTTAACAAAGACATGTTGTATTTGGTGGCTGTATGCCGGCCAAACACAATTGCTGTAAGTAGACTGTAAATAGAATAAACACCTATATTACACAAATTCTGTTTGTCCGGTGTTAGTAAAACATACACATTTTCTTTAAGTAATAGAAACAGCACTTACTGTAAGTAAAAATTACACACAAAGAACACAATTTGTGTATGTTATACTTACACAAGTTTTTCAATTCATTTAATGGTGTAAGTCTGACATACACAAATAGTGTTCTTTGTGTGTAATTTTTATTTACAGTAAGTGCTGTTTCTATTACTTAAAGAAAATGTGTATGTTTTACTAACACCGGACAAACAGAATTTGTGTAATATAGGTGTTTATTCTATTTACAGTCTACTTACAGCAATTGTGTTTGGCCGGCATACAGCCACCAAATACAACATGTCTTTGTTAAAGGTTTGTTTCCCCGACACATGTGCTGTAAGTTGAACATACACCTAAACTTACATAAGACATGTAAGTTTATTGCTGTATGTTTAACTTACAGCAGTCGGCACCCGCAGTGTTTATCCCCACAACCCACTGTACAAAAATATGTCCTTGTCAATTGTCCCCATCAGTAAATCATTGATGCCATCAAAATTGCGTGATTAATACCGGTTTTTTACTTAACCGGTATGCTTGACTTAATAATCGGTTACTATCATAGAATTTCTGTTAGTTTTTGTTCCTACCAAGGGAATATGGAAATTAAAATACTAGATATTAGCTAGGTAGATAGGTTAGCTGCCATATGGTAGAAAACAAAATTAGATACCATTACATTATGACTTTTTAATTGCAAGTTAAACATTTTGACGCAGATAATTATCGCTCATAACCAAAAATTTTATAATAATGACCTCATTCAACTGATTTAAGGCCATTAATTAGTCACAATCAATTACATACCAACTGTTTTGCATGCTTTATACACCTCTAACGGCAAGTAGAGGTAAATAGAATGCTTTATTGTTATCAAAAAAAATTTAGCATGAATGACTAGCAGACTGTGGTGGCATAGAATAAAGAATAATAAACATTATGTATCTAGCTATTATCTTTAATGCCACTTCAAATAACTTGTCATATTAAACTTGTTGTGCTGTTCATACTGGCCATGAATTAATAAGCAGACTGTGGAAATAACTTGCATATAGTGTATGCAAGTTATTCTCACGGTTGCCGCACTTTGCATTGAGCAACTTGAACTTCTCTGGTAATTCCTGATATATTACTGAGATGCATTGCATATACTTTAGGTAAAATACAAGTATTTTTGGCAATAATAATTATTTTCAGTCCTAGTTTAGATGATCTTATTATATTTTACTTGCTGTGGTGTTTGTACTGGCCGTGAATTAATAAGCAGGTCGTGGGAATATCCTGCGCACACTGTACGCAGGATATTCCCACGGTCACTACACTCAATTTGCATTGAGCACTGGCCACTTTGGTCAAGAGATGGTCATTTTGAATAATGTTTTCCATGCATTGAATGTATTTTGGGGAAGAAATAATGCACTAACACTTGCAAATTATGCTTGAAATATGTTTCCACACAGCCAATTGTGTTCACAGCAACATCAAACTATGCCAAAAAGAAATATGCGCACCAAACAAATGTTTTTGCACACAATATTGTTTCACTCTTGATGCACTTTTCAAAAATAAGAAAATTATATTTATGGGAAATATGTCCCCACTTGGGCAGCCATACACATGAGCATTCTTCCATCAGTTTTCCATACGGGATTCTCCCAGCAGATCTGGAATTCTTCAATATTTAGCAGGTATGAAAATTATAATAGACAAGTTCTTCCTTACAATTAGGCCTTATAACCTGTGCAGCTATTTTTTGTGTCTGACACAACTAAGCTTGTAGTAGACCTAAGTCATAGTAATTAATCATAACCTTGCCCAGTATCTAGCTGTGCATTCAGAACATATTAATATATATTAACTATGTTATATAAATCTAGATTAAAAAATATTTTATACAATTGTGAGATGTAAAGTCTTGTCATGCCACGCTTTGCGTTGGACCACTAAAACAAGTAAAATGCAAAACGGTGGAACCTGAAATAACCAGGCCAGTCTTGAACTGGAGAAGACAAAACAGCAAATGTTCATTGGGTTTGAAGATAGGAGCAAATAAATTTTTGGGACGGAAGGCGCGGCACATATAGCCCAAAACGCGGTCGTTTAGCTTCTTGCAAGTTCAAGAGAAATGGTAGAGGGTTTTCAGATCCATCTGATCCATGTACATATCGTCCATGGGAGGCGGAAAGACTCTAAAAAATAAGTAATAACCAAATGAGATAAAACAGTGAACATACTGTTGGAAACGGGGGGATAACGCGGAAGCCATGGGTAAAACAGTGCGGAGAAAAGTGCATTGTCTATACTACGTCAATAAATATATTAACCGTAAGCCGATAGACGCCCGACATAGGGGAAGAACAAATTGGTATGCGTGAGAAACGATCATGAATCAGAAAATCAAATTCAAATAGTACAGAACGCCCAGAACCCAAGAACGCGTAATTATTTCTATTTGAACTCTGATTGATGAAGCTACCGATATTAAGGAACGTGTGTGCCTGCACAGTTCTATTTCCAACCTTTCAGACCCATAGTTCAAAGAGTGCATTTGTTCCATCTCTAAGTATTAGTACAATATATAAGCACGTTGGCTAGATGGTTCCACATGGTTTTAAAAATTAAACAACAACGCAAAAAAGTGAATTGAGTAGGACTATTGTTGTTGGGTATAATTAATTTTATGGAAACGCACATTCACATTGCGATCAAAACAAATCAAAAACAACCTTTAAAGTAACCAATGGTAAAAAGAAGTCTCAGAATGAATTGGAAAGGGGTTGCTTAGGGGGTCCGGTGACCGCTTAAGGAAAATACCGATAGCGGTAACGACATTGATCGCATCAATAATATTTTGATGGGGACAATTGGCGAGGACATTTTTGCTCGCTGGGTTGTGGGGATAAAAGAACTCATCTTTACTTACGTAAAGACTCGTAATCCTACGTCGATGAGTTATTGCAAATTCTTCGAATATTCTCCGTACACTGTCGTACACAGGTAACTATAAATCACACTGAATCTATCCATCGAAAGGATTGTCGAAATGGCAACATTCATTACTGGTGGAACCGGGAAAACTGGGCTCGCCCTTGCCAAACTACTCCACCAAGCGGGGCAACCAGTCCTTGTTGCTTCTCGCTCGGGGAAAGCACCAGAACCATTCCAAGCTGTTGAGTTTGATTGGTTCAATCCCGCAACTTTCAAAAACGCTTTCCAGACCGGTACCACCATCGATAAACTCTTTATTGTCGCACCGTCGGCCTACGATGCCATTCGCCATGTAGAACCATTCCTAGAACTCGCTGTGTCTCAGGGGGTTAAACGATTTGTAGCTATCACAAGCACACAATCTGAACCTGGGGATATTCCATTGGGCACAATACATCAATGTCTGTTGAACTTGAAAGTCGACTATACGATTCTCAGACCGACTTGGTTTATCGGTAAGTGGCACAAACCCTCCTAAGCGTTCTGCAAATTCAATAACGAGAGATCTTAGAAAATTTCTCTACCACGTTCTATATGAGCATCAGAGAGAAGAATGAAATATTTTCTTGTGCAGAAGATGGGCGCGTACCTTTTGTATCAGCAGAAGATATAGCCCAAGCCGCTTTTGATGCCTTTACTGCTGAAAGGTCCCCTAACAAAGATTACTTCTTGGTTGGGCCAGAGCTATACTCATATGACGAGGTAATTCACGCTTAGAATATGGTCTTCTATAACTCACGTATTTATAACAGGCAGCCAAGCTCCTTTCTTCTGTCCTAGGGAGAGAGATCGTTCACAAACGACACACAGTCGAGCAACAAACCCAAATCTTCGGATATTTTTTGGCGCCTGAGTATGCCAGACACCTGGCACATGTCGAACACTTGATCGCATCGGGAGCAGAGGAAAAAATATTAGATGAGAGTGAGGATCGCAAGTACGTGGGCAAACACACGTTGAAGGAGTATTTCGAAGCAAACAGAAATATATGGATCAAATAGGTGGGTTGAGCTTTCGACGATAGATCGATAATTTGTTCTGATGAAGTAGAGAAACTTAGGGATGACAACATATGGAGTATACATTCATTATCGCCGTCACATTGAAATCCTCAAAACCGTGTCCGATGACCAATCGATCGATTTATGAATTAGAAGATTTATGATAAGTTTTGTCAGCCACTCTAATGCCAAGTGTCTGCAATAATGAAAGTATATCGATCGTGTCGCTAAGTTGTTTGTTACCTCCGATCTTATTCGTAATAAAACTGTGCACGTTAGACGGAGTCCGGGCGGCTATGACAGAACGTTACACTAAGCAAATTTCTGTAATTTCGCGTAGGATTCATGATGAATAAGATTGACTGGCAAGCAGTTCGGTGATGCTACAACAAACATAATTCAACACAGCTACATTTGCGGACATGAGGTGGCTACACGTCGCGTGCGGGCTAAATTTGGGAGGTAATAGAATGATACCTCCGAGTTGGACTTACATTTAATCTGGGTTGGAGAAAGCCATGGTCATCCACAGTATCAAAATGACCATCCTCGTCACAGGCGGCAACGGGAAAACAGGTTCCATACTTTGCAAACTCCTCCACAGCGCTAATGTGCCATTCCTCATTGCGTCGCGTTCTGGGAAGGCGCCTGAACCTTTCAAAGCCGTCACATTTAATTGGCTCGATCCAACGACATACGAAAATCCTTTCCAGGCCGATCCGAATATCGACAAAATATACATTGTCGGTCCCGACAACGTCTTTGAACAACTGCCGTATGTGAGGCCATTCCTGGAGTTGGCTGTGTCAAAGGGAGTAAAGAGATTTGTCGCCTTGACATCTACTCAATCTCAGCCTGGGGATCGACCAACGGGAGTCATCCACCAAGTTCTGTTGGACCTTAACGTTGAATTTACAGTACTTAAGCCTACCTGGTTCATTGGTATGTCTGCACAGTTATTATTTTGTTGCCCGACACTATTCAGTACACTCACACCGCATATTCGACAGATAATTTCGCTACCATGTTCTACACCAGTATCAGGGAGAACAATGAGATAGTTACAACGTCAGGAAATGGCAAGGTTCCTTTCATTGCTGCTCAAGACATAGCAGAAGCTGCTTTTAAAGCTTTGACCGCGGATAAAACCCTTCAAGAAGAATTTTTAATTCTAGGACCTGAGCTACACTCGTATGACGAGGTATGACCTTTCCAATCTCACGAAAAGCTCCACTCAAAACCATGTGTCTTCAGGCTGCCCACATTCTTTCTACTGTCCTGGGAAGGACAATAACTCACAGGCATATATCAGTCGAAGAAAAGACTCAAATTCTCAGTCATTTCTTATCGCTCGAATATGCGGCATACCTTGCTGACATCGAGCATAAGATTGCCGCGGGATCGGAAGAGAAGTTTTTGGAGGAAGCTGATAACAAGAAGTTTGTGGGGAAAAGAACTTTGTTGCAATTCTTCCAGGATAACAGAAACTTGTGGATTAAATGAGATGCAAATTTAGATCGTAGTTGCATTCTGACAGATCTAATTGTGGAGAGCAGCACGAGAGAAATTACTTTATTTTAGATAATACACACTATATGCAATGGCTACTAAGAAAGAAAAAAAAACGTCCCGAGTCTGTCGATAGGCAGATGTCCGAATCATATCATAAACAAGCGTCCACAGTGGCGCGTAAGATAACGAGGATAATATGATATTTCAATCCTTCTCATAATTCGGACCAAGCCCCAACGACTTGCGCACATATGCAACCATGAGGTCGTTTGACTTGACGAGTTTCGTGAAGCAGTTTCCAAAGGTAAGACCGTGACCTCGCAGGCCCAAGTAAGAGGCACCTCCAGCCTACGAATAAATGAGCCAACAAGTCAATATATATACATGCAACTCACCCTTCCATTACTTATCCATAGGAGTTCTGGGCTTTTGTTGTATGTCTTCTTGGGCACCTTTCCTTCAAGGTAGCTTATTACATTGGCAATGACTACCGCGGTGTGGCCCATTGAGATTTTCATCAGCTGCTTCGCTTCCGGCCAGT
The DNA here is from genome assembly GCF_017499595.1 of Psilocybe cubensis. NCBI lineage: Eukaryota > Fungi > Basidiomycota > Agaricomycetes > Agaricales > Agrocybaceae > Psilocybe > Psilocybe cubensis. The sequence goes on along the minus strand of NC_063007.1, from coordinate 1,700,898 downwards.
CGATGATATCTCCCAGGGCAAACATGTTTGGATGTTGATCAATTTGAAGTGTCGGTTTTACTCGAACATAGCCTCTATCCGAGAGGACATTGGGGCGAAGAAATTTTAGAAGTGATGTGTTGGGTCGCCCGCCGCGGGCGAAGAGGAGAAGGTCGCAGGGTAGAGGAACCCCGTTTCCCGTCTTAAGTGGTGCGTGTGGGTTTGGCGTACCTTCGATGGTGTCGTTGAACAAAATGTTGACACCACGCAGGCGGATTCGTGATTCGATATTTTCGCGAAATTTATCTGGGTAAATGTCTCCCAGTAAAAGACGATTGGCATGCACAATTGTAACGTGTTTATTCTAGAGTAAATAATTAGTATATTTGTGATTGCAGCAAAACAAGGTAGACATACAGGATATGCATCTTTTATTTCTCCCGACATTTCTGGATCCTCAAATCAGATTTCGCTCTATTAATTATATTAACACTCACCTATTCCTACGGCACCTCCTCCAGCGATAACGATGTGTTTAGCATCGTGAATTTTCTTTTGCCACGATTTAACGTGGTCCTTGAAACCTTCCTCATCGTTCGGAAAGGCGAGATGTCCATACCAATTAGAGCCTGTTGCAACCACGAGAACATCATAAAGAATTTTTTCGTCCCCTTCCATGACAACAAAGCCGCCTCGTTTGAATGTCGGGTCTTTGTTTTCTTCGATGGACGTGACGGTGCCGACCTTGAGTTCACCTGGAAACTTGCCAAAGACTGCATCGTAAGGCATAAACACCGAGCCTATTGCTGTGTCCTGGCTAGCCAAAAGCCTGAGAGAAGCAGGCAGAAATGTAAATCTGGGGCGAGAGGTGATTAAAATAAGCCTGTGTTTCTCCGGGTTCAACCTGGAGGACAGACCACGGACAACTGTCGGATCTTCAGTATGAGACGGCTGAAAGATGATAGAAGTATTGACCTTCGGCGCCCGCCACGCCTCCTCCAACAACCACAACGGTCTTCATGTTGAATGATTTCTCAGAAATCATAGTGATACTTGCGAAGGACAGACAGAGGAGGGTGGTGGGAGATAACTGAGAGGCATCACGGTGTATATCTATACCTCCTTTCCCCAAGGACGATACTCTTTTGGACAGAAGGTAACAGGGACTCTCATGTCTAGATCAGCTCAGACGTACTGGCGATCATATTTTGACAAGACGGTACTGTTCCCATCTGTTGGATGGTAGCAAAGTGAAAGCGAAATGGGTCAAGTCCAATTGCTGTGCGACTTCCTAATTTGGCAATTATTTCCCATGTTGGCATTGTGGCTCCGGAGGCGAGTTCTCGGCAGACAACTGACAAGACGTGGTACGTATTCGAGATGCACCATGTCCTTGATCAGTGATACAGAGTCGGTGTCTTTTCTTTGTCCGTTTAGCTAACAATACATCTTACTCACACCAATATGAACTCCTCTAGCTTTCTAATTCACAGTGTGAGGCTGTCATATCTGCGGGACGTCGAGGACCCATATGGACCGCGCATCATCACTCTTGACCCCGCATACCAGTCAAATCCATACATTCTTGCAGCCTCTTTGGCAGATGTTGAGCGTTGGCCAGAGCTGGCTCTACCAGCCAGTCCCAACTTGAGCGAAGATGAACAGGAAAGACCTCTGGGCTTGCCTGGTGCACGGTTGAAGCACACCCAAACCATAATGGGAGGTCGCACAGGAGGACTGGGAATGCGCATCAACGCCAAACGGGCCTCGACATCTAAACGCATGTCTGTTACGCCTCAGCAACTCGACATGAAGAACTTTGTGTCAGGAAACGCACCAGTACAAGAAGCGCTAAGTGAAACAGTCCCAATAGCCAAAACGCTGGCACGATCGGACCCCGGAGGCGAGAGTTGGATAAAGATTGAGGAATCGGACGATGAAAATTCACCAGAGCCGACTGTACACATCCATCAGGCGACCGCTCCTGAAGAGGCCCCAGTGACGAAGGTTGTGCAATTTATTCCCAAATTCAAAGGAGCTGCAGAAATGGAGGCTCGTAGACGTATACGCATGGCTGCACGCAGAGGGCCCGGTGGTGCTATGACGAGACAACCTCAACCTCAAAATCTCAGCTTTGATACATCATCGGAGGAAGAAGCAGGAGAACCAGTGATAAGCGACGAATCATCGTCGGATGAGTTTGAAGAGGTTGGAGGGAAAGCAGCGGAGAGCATGGATGAAGGCGACGAATTTGACCCGTAAGTGATCTTACTTGTAGCCCATGCTCTTTTTTCACTTTTTGTTTAGAGTCTTTGCTGCGTCGCGTGTGCCTCCTACCTCAGACACCGCTTCGGATGACAATTCAATGTTTTCATCTGGCGTAAATTCGAATCCGAGCACTTCGGTTCCTATATCATCCTCGCAAACAAACAACCGCATTCGGCCGCGCTTGAGCCCAGTATCAGAAACCACAGGACGCAATCCACAGCGACACAGGCGTCCCGAGGGTGGGGTAACAACATCGAGGACCCGGGGAGACAGCACCACATCTATTCACACATCGTCTCCATCCGCCCAATTATCCACCTTTGACAACCTGTTTACTCGCAAGAAGGTCACGCCTTTCAAGCCCCTGAAATCGAGTCTGACAGCCATGCTCGCGTCGTCGGGCAGCTCGTCTAATCCATTTGCCGAGATGTACGCTGCTATTTCAGGACGAGGAGAGTCCGCGTCGACGAATGTGCAAGTCTACTTCCCGCATGCAAAGCAGCCTCGTGGCAAGGCAATGGACCTCAATGTAAAGCGCGATGCAACGGTGGAAGAAGTAATTGGTTTCGCTCTATGGTCCTACTGGGAAGAAGGGTGGCAACCCAAACTGGATGAAGGTCTCTCAGAGAACGACCCGAAAGCGTCAACAAGGCTGTCAGCCGTAGGGTGGATATTGAGAATAGCAGAAGATGATGGGGAAGTCGATGATGATTTTCCACGTCAGTTTCTTTTTTTAAGTTTTCTGATGTTCTGACTTGGATGCTAATTTTTTAATGCTAATAGCACCCGACCGGATGGGCAAGGTCGTCAAGTTCAACGCGGATGCTTATGCTGTTTTGGAAGCAACTCCAACTCAAAGTGATCATTACAAAACTTGGTGCTCGAGTGCAACTATTGATTATATCTTTTCCAGTTCAACAAAATCAGATCTTGGAGAGCAAAATTCAGCGTCGTCCTTCACGGACATCTGCAGCACGGAAACCGGAAAAACTTGCTGTGCCCAACGCGCCTTCGACCGCCCCTGCGAGTACAGCCTATGGGTCTTCCCTTGGATCGGTTTTATCAACCTCTATGGGGCCGTCTCAAAGTCATGGTCCCCAAATTTTCTTGCGTATTCGGGTGGCAGACCACGCAGATGTTGTGCACATTTCAACTACCATCGAGGTGTAAGTTTCTCAGTTATGGTGGCCTGGATCCCATCACTTGATCTTGATTGTTAATCGCTACCCTAGGTCTGCTGGAATGTATTTGCAAGAAGCCTTGGAGTTGGTCTGTCGTAAAAGGCGGATCGAAAATCCTAGCGAATATGCTCTTTTACTCGCAGATAAGAGTATCATTATTCCATTGGATAGAACAGTAGCGAGCTTGCAGGGTAAGACGGAGCTGTTGCTCGTAAAGCGGAACATGCTGCCATATATGTCGGCTGTCCCTCTCAGGGGCGTTGGAAGGACAACAGATCCGAACGGTGCGTCTTGTTACTTGCATTGCCGTTACGAGGGTTGTTACTCACGTAATCCAATTCAGCCTCTATCTTCAAGCCCAACGAAACTACGGAGCAGCAAGTTTCGGCGGCACTGGATTTCACGACCTCGTACAAGGTAAATATGACACGGATTTTCAGTTTGAATATTTCCTCACCAAACAATTCAGAAATACACCATCTACCGAAAGGTACCCATGCTTGTTACGCGCCAAGAACGGACACTGGCCATCGATGGAGTTTATATCCATGTGCGCATTATTTTTGACATCTCCTTATGATATTTAGATCTCATACTCCTGACAATGGTAGATCATGCCATCCACTAATAAAGCGAGAGCGGTATTCGATAGCGGAAAGACATCATCGTTCCACATCAAGAGTATCGCAGACTGCCAACAGTCGACCAAGACATCATCGATCTTCAAGATTATTCTCAATCGCGGAGCAGGCAACAAACGATATGATTTTGAGGCGGAGAACCCCAGACTTGCAGGTACAAATCCATTTCGTATAAAAATATACAACACATTGACGTGAATTGCTTTTGTCTCTCAAGCTGAGATTGTTCAAAATATCAAGAACCTCAAAATGGCCGTTGAACGTTCAGGGACCATCAGCAAACAGCGGAGGAGTAGGCAGATTGTATGAAGCTGATCGTCCGCCACAACCAACACGTATTCTCCCTTTCTTATCTCGCTGATCATCTCGCACCCTCTTCACATAGCGTTCCGTGCACCGATTCTTTCTCTTTGTATTTCATCATCATCATCATCACCATCTCTCGAACTTCAAGCACTCCCTCTAGCTTCTCGTCCATCTTTATCTGCATTCTCCAATCCACACACACAGCTTTTCTTTCGTGTAATTTATCTTGCATTTGTATTGTCTTCCTACAACGCCTATTCCTGGATTTTACACATCGCTCACCTCTTATGACATGACATTGTACCCTCTAACTACTATACAAATTTTTTGGTTCCCTGTCACTTCACAGGTTATAATGGTCCTGAAATTTTGAGGCTTTATATCTCTAATCTGATTGCAGTGATGTAGGTTTTTTTGTTCGCATTCATGATTCACAAGGTCGATGTTTCAGCTGTCAGGTGAATTGGTTTTGTTTTCTTGAGATGCTCAGCGAATTCTTGGTGTACTGAAACGCTATTTTCCAGTCCCTGAGCATCAATTGAAACAAAGATGATGATAAAGAGTATGGATCGCCAAAAATCGTAGATGGCGAGGTGATAATTTATTACTAGGTGGAGTAGAGAAACAAGAGTGTATTTATGTCCAGGGCGGGGGATTGAAAATTGCGAAGTAAAAAGACATAAGGAGAAACTACATTAGACGCTCGTAAATATCATTATTCCGGGGCTGAAATTATGCCATATGGGTTTCCTGAGGCATCTTTGGGCTCTTCGGACTTTTGGGGCTCTTAGGGCTAAGCGCCGCCGGAGAAATGCTAGCATCGTTACCCGAAAACGTCCTGAGCGGTCTGCCCCTCTGCAGAACCTCAAAGATCGACTTCCTCCTTGTCATCGGAGTAGTGATTGTCTCCGCTGTTTCGTATCCCGGCTCGCCTTCCATGACGATCTTCATCGTGTTGGTGTCGATGCGGAACTTGAAGTCCTTGAGTGCTTCTTTCATCTCTTCCTCACCGTGGCGGTTCGCAAGGACGTTTCCGACTCCGGTCGAGGCTCCGATCGAAACTGCTGATGCGATAGTTCCGGGTTCGTGCTTCAGGCGGAGATTGCGACGGTCTTCGCGATGGAAGAGGTGGACGATTGTGCCGAAGAGTGCGAGAATCAACATGGCCACGGCAAGAAGGTGGGCGGCAACATCGCTACGCAGAATTAGATAAAATATTGCAAGGATGTCGATGGCGCTGACCTTATCCAAACGTGCTTTCTAAATGTCTTGACGTTTACGCTGAAATCTTCATTGTCAGGCAGGAAATAAACTTGGCGCGCAATGAGCGCAAGATATATACTCTATCATAAGGAGCGACTGTCAGCATCCTCATAAATAAACCTTCAAAAATGCAGTCCCGCTTACATAGACCTGATCAGAAAGAACATGAAATGATCCTGCCTCGAAGCTTCCGACATATCCCTGAGGGCTCTTCACAGCCGCCTGATAGATGCTAGCTGGCAGTTGAAGCTGGGTTGCATTTTCTCTCGCCAAGATAAATTGATCCTCAGTGCTGAGCTGGAATTTGATGCCGTTATAAGCACGTCCATTCAAAGGAGGCCCAGTAACATTAGCCGACAGGGAGGAGAAATTGGAACTTGAAGAAAATGGGCGTGTCTCTGTCAGTTGAGTGACGTTACCGGTGCCCACATCGATCCCGACGTTGACTTCCCATAGTTCAATTGTCGGTGAACAAAATGTGACCGAGGCTTGGGCGGAGGGGACGTAACTTGGAAAAAGGTTTGAGTTCAAGGTACCTTGTATCTGGGAGAAACTAACGCACGAGAAGAACCAGAAAACGACTTGATTGAATTGATCAGGAACAGTAGATGTTGTGCAGCTCGGCGTGTCAGTGCCTGTGCCAGCATATATATGTTAACAGGATAAGCTATAATTTGGAAAATATTTGAACTTTACCAAATAGTGTATCAGTAGTAGAGTTGGATACACTGAAGGTTATTGAGCAGTCGCCAACCACCGCGGTATTGGTCCACCTTCCCGGACCCACTTGTGTCATTTGGACCTATGAAATATTTTAGATGCCAATTTTCGTGACTTTTACTACTGATTACGTTGCATACCTGAGCCGGCTGACAGTTAGTGTTGCTCTTGATTGCATTGGTATTCGCAAATGCAGACCCATTTGAGACTACCGTTGGAAGCTATTATTCAAGTGGGTGACCCATGAGCTGAAGTTTAACACGCCACATTCGAAAAGAGCACTCACCTCAAAGTTCGCAACTGTATATGGAAGACGAACGAATGGCGGTGGGTCTAAATTATATAAAACAGACGCGCCTGCATAACCCGCAGCAGCAAGAAAAGCTATAAACGAATTATGATCGATCAACAACACATTGAATGAAGGTTCATGCCATAAACGCACAGGAAAGGTCGTTAAACTGCAGGTTTTGATTTAGTGATATGGCCTGCAGATTTTTTGTGCCAATATCTGCCATTAGATGGGTTAATTTTTGTTCTATGGGTCGGCAATGTGCGACTGACTCGGTAATTCTGTCCACGTATCTTTGACTACGAGCAAAGCAGAAGCAAGTGGTTGGAAGCTTAAAGTCATTAGGACCATCAAAGTAGCGAGCGCCACTAGATAATGATGATTGGAAGCCGCCTGTGTCCATACCAAAAAGTTGCTGACGAATTTACATCAATGAAACAAAGTCGATTAATCAACGGGAAGATTTACTTTTGCCTAGTATAATCCAACAAAAGACTTCGGTGAGGGGGCGAATTGCCGTGGACTAGATCAACGTAGGGCTACCGGGAAATTAAGATGGTAAGCATAAGATATTTATAACTTTGAGCAGACTGACCTGAATTTTCTTAATTTCAATATCCGTCCACGCCCACATAGCTACAACCTATGTATCAATAAGCACCTCGTACGATAACACGTTGAAGAAATACTCATTACAATGGCAGCGACAATGACGGGAGGCAAGGTCTGTAACAGAACAGAGTTAACGGAGTTTGACGAAGATGAAAGCGAACCATCATACGTAGACATAATGCATTGCGTTGGCCGCATTATCAGATTCCTTGGAAGGCCATCCTAAGGTAGATATTAACATAACTTACAAATTGATTAGGACAATCGAGAAACGTCACCTTGATTTTTGTTGCTGAAGTGCAATGCTACCTCTAGTCCAATTGCACCTAATACCAGAAACACGACGAGCGGGATCCAGAAGTAAACTCTTAGCGGCAAAGGCACGAAGAATTTGCGATTTGGATCTTGTGGGCTGGGTGGGTTGACTGAAGGAATACAAATAAACGGACATGGTTTGTCAGATAGTCTTATGTGACATACCTTGTCGAAATTTGTCGGGTCTGTAAGTAGCAAATTGAACGTGATTTTCCTCGCCTTTCGCCTCCGAATCGAGCTTCTCTTGGGAGATGAGAGCAGTTTTCGACGCCTCATCAAGTTCAGAGTAAGAATCAGCATCCAATGTTTCAAGAAAAGAGACAAGGCAGCATTCGTACCACTTCGTAGCCTAATTTTGGTATAGGTTCCTCCACTTTGTCTCCCATACTACTGCTCCAGCCAGTTTCTGTGCGACGATTCGGTGACAGTGTTAAAGACTTCCTGGTGAGTGATTCCCCGGCTTTGACTTGTGAAGGAGCTGAATTGGGGTCCTGCAGAGAAGAAGAGTGTCCTGAGGTCTGCATCTGAGCCGGATTTGGCTGAGGGTGGCCACTGCGACAAAAAGGGAACAAAAAGGCGGGTTGGTGCCTTTATAGCGGGGTCAAACCAGGGTCGAATCTGAAGACAAATCAGTAATTTGCCTTAATGTCTGAACGCCTCGTGGCTTGTGCGATGTTTACAAGCCCTCTGCGGTTGACCAAGCGATGTCGACTAGGTAAGAGGCCGTAAAGGTTGGTGGGAAAACAGACTGGAATGCTGCTAGCCAACCACTGACATGCTTATCGAAGCAAAGAACAGTGATTCTGATGCCAACATTTCCGTCCAACTGCAGACGTCTTTAGAATCATGAAGCTGTTTTCGGAGTCATGTTTCCTGGGAAGGAACGACTGCCAGTGCAAGTGTCGATCTAAACATAGACATGATGGCATCAGTCATATTACCTAGTTTATCTCTCCATTTTTCTTGCAGGCAATAGTAAGCAAGGCTGGTAGAGGCCGTTTGAAGCATCATGATCTGTTTTTTTACGGTGCGCCATTAATCGAAGTTGCATGGACACCCGCTTTCGCACGGGATTATTGGGACTTGTCCGTCCATCCGTACGCTGTATTTTGAATCCAGGGACCATTCTCGGGTTCGCACAGTCTATGTCATAGGGATTAGTTCCCGTTAATGTGAATTACATATGTTTTCTAAAACTCAGAATGACTCTACATTGTGATTACAGTATTTTAAATTGTGTAAGCCAATAAAAATAGAAGGAAACGAATGAATTAAAAGATATAGATCATCGAAGAGTGGTTGAGGATTTGGATGGTATAGCTTGAAGTCATTTCTACGGGATGTTTGCATCAAACGGGGTCCTGTTGTTGCAATGCAAAGACGACTTTGATGCTCATCGCCCGCAATGTGTAACTGTTTTGAACACACAACTTGAATGCGGCTTGTTGATTCCGCATGAAGCGCAATGGGCCGATATGCCGCCTTCCTCGGCTTGATAGCAATGTCAATGTCATTGATGGTCGATTGTTTTCGAAAGACACTCAATTTTCTGGTTGATGCGCAGTGTTGGAGCTTGTAAACTACTTTTATTAAACGTCTCACAAAATGTAACCAAGAACGCAAGAAGAACGATGCCAGGAGGGAGGACGTAAAATTTCATCTACAACACAAATTAGCCCATGTCCCTAGCAGCAATGGTCGTAACTACGAGAGGTTTTTTCAAGTCTTGAAGGTAAATTTATAATACAAGAGCTCCACAGTAGGGATGAGCAAGGGAGGAAAAGAGCAAAGGGAGAAATCACAGGCCTAAAGAAAGAGGGTCAGTGAGGGGACGTGAGGGCCCCTCAGGACGCAAGGATAGTCTGAAGATGGCATTCTGGCAGCTCAGGGAGCTGGTAGGTAGATTAGTCTGTACAAAGCCAAAGGAGGGGCCCTCCCCTTAGAGGCGTTAACACACACACACACACACAAAAAAAAGAATACAAGAGCTCGTTTTCTCAATATGTGACATTAGAAAACCCCCAAAACCATAGAAGAACATATAGAGTGTATAGAAAAAGTACCTCTACAAGACTATAAATAGAGGAATACCACAAGGCGGTGGCTCTGGTAGACACCAAGTCCCGCAAGTCCCACAAGAATAGGCAACATCAGAGTAACTTGATTAAATTCCTGGATGGCACTCCTAGCGCACCGTAGTTTTTTGCCACTTGCTCAAGAATCTACAATACATCTACCATTTCCTCCATTTTACATCGTTATTGTCAAATTCAATACATTCAATGGTGCGGGCACCAGTGCTTCAGGCTCAACGGTGCGTTGAAAATGGTTTCGTGGAAAAGTGTGTGCCGTACTACCCCTCGTACCTGCATCCTTGTTGGTATGAAAAGGCTACACCTAGAGCGATGGGATGTTTGGATTTGAAGGGTCTGATTCGGGCGCCAAGATAGACGAATAAAGCTCAGGGCTGCGATACCCCACGCCTTGTCAAAACTCATGGGCGGGCACTTCTTTGTCGGAAAATAGAGTTTGATGAATCTTGTCTAAACCAAATTTTCCTCTCTTGTGCTTCTACTACGCCACGACGGGTCACGGCGTCAATCTAATTCTCTTTAGACATGAGCCATATGTGGGCTTTCCCATAGTTACTCTCGATATCAATCTCTCCTCTTACTCCAAGTCCAAGCCTCTGGTATATCTGAACCTGAACAATACAGGTTAGTACTACGTGAAAATTTATGGAATAGTCGTGGGCGCACATCTAGTACTGTTGTGGTTTCCAACACGATAGATGAGTGGGTTTCCTTTGCCTGAGATATGGGACAAGTCAAGCAAGCTTTGATCTAAGATACACAGCAACTACTCGCCTGTTTTTCGACTAGACGGTATAGAGCTTTGCCGTAACCTTTACGATGACGTGCTCTCATTACCCCGAATATGTGCAGGTGCCAGGAGTTATGCGTGTAACCCGACCCAAGAGTGTCAGCATTCAACCGAGTCATGGAAGGAATGAACTACCGACAATGAGAATAAGCGATTGCGGGACATCCTGAGATTAACCAGAAAATACATAATCTGTCCACCACTTTCTCAAGTCATCCGGTGCGGCCTCTAGAAACTGATTCCAGCCCGCCGCGCGCTCTTCTTCGCTAATGCGGCATATAAGTCATTTAATCCATGGACCCTCAATATGCACAAACTCGCCTAGAGAAAGAGCTTGATCCGGGCGGATACCATAACGCCACGCCGACAATATCTTCTGGTTGTGGTCCCAGCGTTATGACGTGGACCTGACCGCCAATGAGGGCTGCTCTTATATTGGCACCCAATTGAAGGGGTTCCAAGTCCATGTTTCCACCCACGAGAATGTTCGTAAAGGGATCGCCTGATAGAGCTCTAGTGAGCTTTCCATAACGTTTCATAGAGATTTCTTGATAACCTTTAAAAGCATCAACCAGGACCTTGGTGGCTTGCTCTACCTCTGCCTCTTTTGAAAGATAGCACCATTAGAGCGAAATTGGCAGTATTCAAAGCTACACAACATACCTGAGGGGTCCACAAGACGCTTCACAAGAGGGTATGATGTTTCAGCGTGCAACAAAGACATTGCTATTACAGTTAGGCGAATGAGTTCAGGATATGATCAAACGACGATACTAACTGCTTAATTATTTGAATATTACAAATCTCTCGAATCCTTAAAATATCCGGAGAAGACAACTGGACCGGAGAAAATATGTCAGATCACACGTCTCCAATTTAAGTTCTTTAAAAAAGGTCTACCAGGGACGACACAGAAATCTAATTATTTACGAAAAGGGTTTCAAGGTTATCTAATATGTTTCACTGGACATAAGCCATATGCGACCTTCTCCAAAAGGGCTCGATATGGGAGTGTCCGCACGAACATGTAGTCCAAGTTTGCTGTAAATCACAACCTAAAAATAAGATTGTGTGATGTCCGTTATAGAAATTTTATAAGAAAGGATATATACATTTTTTTCTTTTACTGTGTGCAACACAATAGGTACATTCGCCTTCTTTGCCTGCAGTTCACCGGCGTAAAAAAATTACCATCATAAGATACAATTGTTTACTCACTTCAATTGACGCGAGTTTGAGCAAATCCCTTCCAAACCCTTTCCCGTGATGAGATTTCATGACGCCTAGATAATGCAAGTGCCAGGCTTCTAGCTCGTAGTCCTTTCTATACGTCTTTTTAACCAAATTTCCTACAGTTGGAAGGAACTTCCACGATAGTTCGTCATGTAAATTGATGTATATTATTGCATTTGTCTTTGAGTACTCACATAATTTATCCACCACCCCCTCAACAACCCTGGCATATCCGCTATAACTTGATTGAGTCCAGCTGCGCGTTGTTCCTCGCTGTGAAAGGTATGCCCAGGGTGTTAGTAAGACAACTTGAAGTGACAAAGGCATATGCCATACCTCGAGAAGGGTCCTGTTCCCGGTGGAAACCAGATCGACGTCCCCACAATATCAGAAACTTCAGGTCCAATGCAAAGAACATGGATCTCCCCATCGATGATTGCCGCATTTACATTAGCGCGCATGTTCTGTGGGGCCATCTCCAGACTACCGCCCAGGAGAACCTTTCCAAAGCCAGCCTCTGAGTGTGCAAATGAACAACAAGGACGAACTTACTAAGCGCATAGCATAGAATGCAATAAAGAAGAACACTCGCCTGTAAATGCATCCAAGAGAACTTTAACAAGCTGCTCTATTTCGGGCTCTGCGCATTTTAGAAGGGTGTTTGTGGAGGCATCCGGTCTTGTACTCGTCTAGAGCCTACCTGTAGGGCTTAAGAGTCGCTTCACAACAGGATAAGCCTCTGTCGAAGCCATTGGATTTGACAGTAAAGGTGAACTGGGATGACTTTGCCAGTAGTGGACTTCAAACAAATGATTGTACAATTGATATCGGCATTAAATGCATGCGCACTTGCGAGGCTGTTTGCACTGGTTTATATGTAGCACCTTGACCGTCTCCACCGGTTGTAGTCAAGTTCTGAACATGATTCGGAGGACTTAAAGTTGGGTCAGCATGCCGTAAGTTACACACGACACCCTACTACCTGGAGGAACCTGGAAGACCTACAGGCAAGATGCAGCATAATTTGTAGATTTTTACTGATTTCCGTTTATGTGTTTTGTGCCTGATATAGCGAAGTCTTCCAGAAGTTTATCAGTGTAAATGTAATGAGCGCTCATCTGGCGCTCAAGAGCCAGATCTATTGTTAATGCCGGCCTTTCTGTTGGATGAGACTCGAACGAGATCATGATGCAGGTACGAACGAAATTTCGCAACTTCTCCCAAAGACGATACCTTGTGTGGAGGAACACGCTTCTGGAGGAGAAGTACCCTGGGGCAGTTTTCAATCGAGTCGTTATGGAGAAATTTCGCGGATGATTCCTTCACTCTCACCGCTAGCCTCACCACTCCTTCCTCGGACTGGATATCCGCGCGGGTGATGAGTACCGCAATATGCAGTTCTGCCAACGCCCACTTCAAATCCCTCAGCCAACAGGGCCGCCTTTTGACTATTCAACGAGGCCTCTGTTTGCCGTAAAGCGGCCAAGTCTGTGATGCCATCAATTGTATTGGATCACATGTAAACTTGGTGAATTTCATTGCAAATCGTTGTCGAGTCCCTTTCAGTTTCATACCACCATCATACGTTTCGTCTGTTAACGACCAGGTTCTCTTTTGCGCTCCATCCACTCTCTCAATCACATTCTTTTTATCTTCTCTTCAAACATGTACACATTTAATGTAAAGCCAGTCATCTTTGCTGCCTTTCTTTCGTTGGCGGCTGTCGTTACAGCACAAAAGAACATCACCGTACCCGTCACCGATCCTACCATTCAGGCATACCCCCTTTTCTCCATTTAATATCATGAACTGAAGCTAAAGAACCTTTATATCTGTTGATTAGTATGGTCCTGGGACCGGTGACGCCAACATCTGTAGGATCGATTCAAATGGAAATGTTGTAGCTGGACAAGCAGGTTGCTACAATTTGCCATCAAACTGTTCAGATAGCATTGCAGCAGGCCAGAGCGCGGATTCATCTGCATCCTATAAGTTTAAAGGTATTTTTTGCATTCGTGCATAAAGAGTTCTATAGCTTGACCTGGATTCGTGGATCATAGGTTCTGGGATTTATATCACGGGTGTTCTTAACTCTCTTTCGCCCGTTTACACCGTCGATCTGGACGGGACCTCCAAAGATGTCGATGGTGTTGTAGACTCACTTCCATTCACCTGTGCACCTCTTTTCTCTGCCACGAATCTCGACCCAAATGTCGAACACACTATACGCCTTAGCATCAAAGGTCCCTCTCCGAATCGCAATATGACCGTGGATCCAGATGGCAAGTTCCTTACCTTCGCTATGGCTAATTTTATGTATGCCGTGCTATACTTTCCCGTTACGAAGGAACTGATGATGTGGTGATGCATAGCTACACTGTCCCAGATGACGCTCAAACATCCAATTCCGCTGGTACCCAATCCTCGAAGACTTCCACAGGAGCGTCACCCTCTCCGACTAGCGCAGCGACAACAATCGGAACGAACACCTTCACTTCTTTGCTTGGGGTATTGGGTGTTGGGATCATGTTCAACTATTTTTAGCCAGAGCTCACTATCCCTTCGCCTAATTGATAATACACCATGGCGGAGCAGCACTCCCGTCGAACACGGTCAAACTGAATTGCATGTCACGTAAAATACGCAGGCGATGCCGTAGGAGTGTGATACTGGTCTTGTGCGGATTTATGCGACATTGTTAGAGTCGCCTTTTGGTATTGTGCCCCTTTGCTGTAACCAGGAGGACCGTGGCTTTATCTGAGCCTTGCTGAGGAATCCAGGTAAGCTGATTGTTTCTTGATCAAACTCGATCTACATCTATCCCAGTCACCACCTTAAAAAAACGTTTATTGGAGGCCGACGCCAAGTCAAGCCTCACGGTTCAGATGAAGTACAAATATGTGGCAAGTTTCTTGGTTGGTATATATATATGTCGTAACGGTTGGGAGTATCTGTCGCAGGCGCCATAAAGTTCTGCGGTGGTAGGGCGCTTATTAATTGCCGTCTATTTATACTGCGTCATGCTACTCTACGAAGCCTCTTCACCATAAATCCCTGCAAGTAATAAAGGTCCCAACAGTTCTGTTGAGGGCATTGGGCAACTGCTCTATCCTGGGAAGCATCCCGACGTCGTTCGGCAGCATAGCTTGACCTCTAGATAACATCTATTCATTTTTTGTGTACGGCTACGTCATGTCGTAGGGACAATTTTCCACACGCGTGTGTAGCCATCGTCGCCGGTGGTAGCTAGCAGGTCTTCATATCCTTCTCGAGGACACCAAACAACCGAGTTAACATCGTGTACACCGTGCGCTGACGGTATTGATGCAATCAGTTTATGCCGAGGTGGAAGAAGACTGACATTTCCGCTTGTGTTATCCTCCAAGATGGGTTCCTGTGTGCGAGATGAGAATAGATCATTGGGGTAGAGTAGAATATCCACGTACCGAGAGCTCCCATATAAGAACCTTCCCGTCCCCACCTGCACTCGCCAACCAACCAAGACAACCAGGGGTAGATTTTCGGACGGATTTGGGGGCCTTATTCCAGCTGACGCTGTACACGCTCCTATCATGGCCTCCGAGCACCAGCACGCACTCCCATTTATGCTCAGCGACTCGCCTCCAGACTCGCACGGTCTTATCGTCGCTTGACGATGCGAGGTAGCTGCTGGTCCCCGGGGACCATGCTAGAGACCACACTGTTGAAGTGTGCCCAGATAGCGTAGAAAAGCAATACCAGTCGTCAGAGGGATCTTCGATGTAAAGCTTGATTGTGTCGTCGTAAGAAGCAGAGGCAAGAATCTCCTCTATCGGATGCCAGCTGACAAATTTTACGTCTTGAGTGTGTTCCATAAGAACAGAAATGGTTTCGAAATCGCCGTCAGGGTGTACTATGGGTGGTCAAAGTTGAACGATATTAACAGTAACAGGGGGATATGATAGACATACCTTCCCAGATCCAGACGGTCTTATCCCTGCTGCAGCTCGCCAATAGCGTCCCGGAAGCGGAGTATGCGATACACTTGCATTCCGTTTCATGTCCTTCTAGTGTGCTTATACACTCCCACTCATCCGCTTCCTTTTCCCATATCCCGATGTTGGAATCGAACGATGCGGTCGCAAGTGTCTGGCCTGCAGGCGCCCACGCGACGGAGCGCACTGTCTTCGCATGCCCTGTTGGTATGCTAGTTATCAATTGAAATTCGAGTCCCGGGGTTGCTTCATTTGAGCTGGAGGCATAGGAATAGAGTCGGACGGTTTTGTCAGCTGAACAAGATGCAAGCAATGGTTTTGCCGGGTTCCAAGCTACGTGCCAGGCACGGTCTTCGTGACCTGTATTCCATTGGGGCTTAACAAAAGGATTTTTGTGAAAAATAAGGGAGAAACTAGCCTGGCAATTCAGCGATGGATTGAACTTTGTATGGGAGATCGACGTCCATGATTGGAGTGCGTTAGTGCGAAATAAAAACCAAGTTAAACCCGACGGGGTTAGCGATTACATTATGCAATCTATAGATAAGATAAGATGGTTTATTGTGAAGATGAGAACCAACATGTAAAAAACAACGCTTTACAAGAGACCTTACAGGTTTTCCGTTCATAGGTGTGGGTGTCGAAAGAGGAAAATGAAGAAAAAAAGAGAAAAAAGAGGGAAGAAGAATAAAGTTTCAGAAAAACATGAAACACGCGTTTCTCACAATGTAAACCAGCACCAATCGTATATTGGTCGTCTACGAGTACAAAACTAAGATCTCATGTTACAATCGGTGAAAACTTCGTACTAGTAAGTCATCATCGATCATCGGCCAGACCAATATCAAGTGTGTGTAAACAACAATTAGGGGCGTGCGTTACAGGAACATCATAGGATCTTTTGTTGATTCCATGACAGATGAGATATATCTCCAATACGCCTGTCATCATGTTAAGTGAATTCTTCTGGCAATATGCAAAAATCTGACCTTGGTTTAATGAGCTGACGGGCGGCGCCGAAAACTGCGAGCAAAAGATAAACTACTGCTGCAGCAATGTACGACCATCCCAAGAAATTGCCCTTTCCACCAGACCATGAGACAGTGGATATAACAATCGATTTAGTTCCTTTGTATGAAAGGACGGGGAAATCTACAAGCAAGGTCATAATCATGCAGTATTTTGGGGATCAACTTTACGCACTTAGTCCAACAATTATTTGGTATGTACCCTTTTGCATCGTGTCGTTGTCATTTCTGCCATAGAGTTTTGTAAAGGTAGGAAGCCCCGCAGTTCGCATCCAGTTCTGGAAGCGCTCGTCATTGTGGAGGTCGGGAGGGGGATTTTCCTTGGTATAATTATTTGGAAAGCGGTTGTGCCAGTTAGGAGGGGGGACAATCTCATCAAAGCTAGAATAGCCACCAGGGATAATAGGTGATGAAACATATTTATTTGCCTCTCCGGGCCATGCAATATTTCTTGAAGAGAGCTCGTAGGTCTGAGACGATTGCGAGGACCCGGATGGGTTGAGCAACACTGGGTTGGAAAATGTGTCTGATGTAGTTTTGTCAGATTTAAGCGTTTGAAAATACGACCATGGTCAACAAACCGTTGAATACAGAATTCGCGATAAGACCACATGGATATATAGCCTTGCCGTCTATGGAAGAGAGAGGCTTGCAGTCGCTTTTGTCAAGATCTGTAGCACTGACAAATTTGCCTTTTAGTTGTTTGGAATTCAAACTCTTTACGTAGCGACGATGATTTTGGTAAAAGTTTGTAAGTTTGTAGTAGAGAAGAACGGATGGCTCAAGGTCTGCAGGAATTTGGAATTGAATAGCACATTGTTTCTTGTCAGAAACATCCGTTACGGTGGCATTGTTGGTATTGTCAAGAAATGCATAACGAGGTGTGGAAATTTCGTGGGATTCTTTTGCATCTTTAGAACGAAGTTTGTAGGAATATTTGTTCGATGGGATATTGACGAAATTGAGGGAGCTGTTTGACGACGACGCCGACTGGTTTTCGCATTCCGTGTAGTCAATCGCAATCTCCGTCACGAGGGACGAACCCCAGATGAGTAAGACAGCGATGGGCACGAATAAAAGACCAAGAAGCAACACTAGGGGCAGAACCGTCTTTGGAGCCAGGATGGGCTGCCATGCTTTGAGCCTCTGTTGCTTAAAAGCAGTATCTGTAGTTGCAATTTAGATTATGGGGTGAACGACTCTTGGACAACTACGTACTAGCAGGGCGCTTCTGGCCTTCATTTTCCTCCTGGTTTGTGTCTTTTTGTGGAATTTTCTTCCTGCTAAAGAGGTTCATTATGAGGGAAAGCGGAAGAGGATGTATTCACACCCGTCGCTGGCCATGGCTGTCCAGTTGAGGTGATTGATGGGCGCAACCATCAAGGAATCGGGGAGCTCCTGGTAGATTAAGATAGCACTTGTGACAATGTAACGGCAAGGTACCACAATATATTACATTGGTAAGTATTCCAGAGTAATTTTTTTAAAAAAAAAATCGATTCCAGAGTAATTTTCGAGTGTTACTTTCTGTGATATTGCTACCGTAGGACGGCATCAAGATGTCAATGAATATTAGGCAGCATTCAACAAACATTCAACCTAGTACTTCGGTATACTCATAGATTGGTGCTATCTGCTGGACGTCACCCTTGTCATCTATACTTCTAACTACATGCCACTACTATTCTCAGTATCAGACTACGACCCATGAGACAAATAAATTATTAGCCCGTGTACTTATATATCGAGTGTAATTACATGTAAGACTCGTTTTGAGGGTATAACACGTCGGGATTCTCCGAATACAAGACTGACTTCTACGAAAGACTCATATCTTGCTCAGATAGTCTAAATGGAATTCAACGTAGAAATTTCTCCTACATTTTGAATAAAATATGAACCTTGAAGTTGTCTTATACATGAAATACCAGATCAAGGTGTCAGAATGAATTGCAGGTTGAATAGAAATCAAACAAGAGTTTGGCCCTTATTTTGTCCTTATTTGGGAGAATTTCAAACCAGTTCTGGAAGGTTTGTGAAAATATCACAACTTACCTCTTACGGACACAGATTTTGTGTAAATATTGGCCCAAATTTCAACAATGGTGTCTTGCAGCAAATCTTCGACATCGACCACCACATTCTTCACAACCTACGACGCAGTTTTGATTCAACGCCATGGACGAGAGCCCGAGGCCACCATCGCCGTCTCGTCAATCCCAATCTCCTCCTCCACCTCCGCCTCAGTCACATACAGGGTCGCCTACCGATTTTTTGAAGGGTGTTGTCGGAAAGCGGGTTGTCGTTCGGTTGACTTCTGGTGTGGATTACAGAGGTACGTTGTCAATTCTATCGCGTTGATAGATGATATTTGAACCTGTTTCAAGGTGTTTTATCCTGCTTGGATGGGTTCATGAACATCGCTCTCGAGCAGACAGAAGAACATGTCAATGGGGTGATCACGAACCGATATGGAGACACTTTTGTTCGAGGAAACAATGGTATAGCCATTAAACTCTTTAATTATTTTCATTCTAACTCTTGTTCTTCATAGTACTGTATATCTCGGCTGCAGAGCCATTGTAATGAAAAGTATAGATTATGCAATGGAACAAGCTTTCTGCTTTCCATCAAACTTCAAAGTCGTCGGAATTCGTATTCAAAGATGTTGTATATCTTTCCAAGTCAGTCCCTCGATCCACGGAACGCGAGATTGTAAAGCATTTGTGCCCCCGATGGCACTAGCCAGAGAATTCTGCAGGCCGGCGAGTGTGACGATGGTGTAGACGACAAAGAAGCATTGGGCAGGTTTCGGAGGCCGACAGTGCGGTGATTAAAAGGCACGAGATGGTATTCATGACTGGTGGTGCGCTCGATGGGGATCAATGTTGAGATGACAGTAAACATTGGGCAGGTTTCGAAACATACATTTTTATCGTAAACATAATCATGGTGTCAGTGAGTTTATCCCTCCGACAGGAACCTACTTCAAGCTTGTCTGATTTGGTTATTTTACAATCCATCGCACGATCGATTATATATCCTTCAGCGGGGGCGGAACCCGCCATTCAGCTATAGGTAGAAGAAGTACCTGCCCTGCGTTGGATTATTGGTATCGTAAGGGCATCCCATTTATCCTTACGTGGCTTTGTGCATGTCTTCAGGGCACGGGTAGTTTCGAAGGGAGTTTCTTGCTTGATGTGATTAAGATCTAGAGCTGTGGTTGACAAGAATATTTTCAGAAAAGTGACGTCGGTGTTCTGACTGTCCTCGAGCACACATGAACATGGCTCTGCATAGTTGTTGGGGCCAAATCCAAGGGTGATCTCGTCGTGCTTTTTCAAGGTCGGTTCAACCTTATACGTGATCCCTGGTTTTGAACTTTGGAAATATTCATCTTCGACTGTGTCAGATCAATCCATATTCCCGTGTTGTGAAAGAGACATACAGATAGACAGATCACTTCCGAACTGGAACACATATGGATAGAGGTCATGATCGCTCTTATTTCTTAGCTTGATTCCATATGGAGAACCATCTTCAACCACAAAATCGATAATGTTGCCCTTGCAAAGGTTTGGTTCAACCTTTTCCAACTCGTCGGTGTCATCATCGAGTTCCTGTAATTTATAGAATTCTACTGTGACCTTCTCAGCCAGTTGGGAATTGACGTTTCGGCGGTTCAATTCCGAGAAGTAGTGCGCAACCCTATTCAAGACCCAGGGGAGCGTGTGGCCATCATCAGTAGGTACTGGAGGGAAACGCCTCGAAACCCCATATTTTGTTACCGCTTCGTCGCACAACTCGAATACGACATCATTAGCAGCGTTCATCGTAGCCTGTAACTTGGTGGTCTCGTCCTTGTGATCGGTAAGTACAATGCAGGATAACCCATTGTCGCGACCGGGTTGACTTTAAATCGCGTCGGAATAGATTTTGCGGAAAGGATCACCAGGAGGTACGTATAGACGAAGGGCTTCCTTCTCTCCGGATCTGACTTGGATGGCGACAAGCGTTTTGGAATCATATTTGTGTAGGGAGTGTCCTGGATCCAAGATTGCAGGGGAACAAAATGCCCTGATCACTGGTTGAACGGTGGCCCTTGCCAGGGGCCGTGTGAATGAGGCATCCACAGAGTCATAAACCTCGAACACGGCACCATTAGTGACTCCGTGGGCGCTACCTGCGTGGATGGTCATATTTGACATTGGATCTCGGAAGGGCCCAGTTTGAACCTTGAATTTGCTTTTGATGGAGCGAGTTTTGCATTTTCCGTCGAATAACATCCTGTCCTGGAAGGGGCCTTGGCATTGAGGATTTTGCCTGTGGCAGAAGAAATGGGTAAGCATGCCATTTCTTACTTTTTCACGTTATACATAGAGCTACGGATCGACTCACCCTAATATAACATCCATCTGGTCAAGAATATCGCAGTATCGGAGGATGGTCGGTGGTTTGGCTTTAAAGAGATTTAGCAATGCAGAACTGAAAACACCGAAGCCGTTTTTTTCTCTGGCTTCTTCGGAGGATTGGCAGGCTGCTAGTAGCATGTGCGATTGTACTCCCAACTTTCTAAGTCCATCCTGTGTCGCTCGTCGAATTCTCCGTAGCAACACCTGGTCGAGGTCTTTCTTATATTTGACATGGCTTGGATCAATAGCGCGAGTCAAGGGAGCGGATGGGTTGCTGGTGACAATCGAGCCGCGTGTGCCCGATGCAGAATTGCAGCAATCAAAAATTACAGTCTGGGGGATAGCAGGAAGTCAACATAAAGGCCATGTGACGTGGTGTCTTTTGGCACATACGATGTTGTTGCCTTTGTTATCAGCAATGTAGTCAAGTAGCCTGCCAATAATGAAATCGGGGATGGCAATGTAATCAGCTGGGACAATCATTTGTATCTTGCTTTTCTCCCCGTCCACCACATCTTCGATCTCTGTCCCATGACCAGCAAAAAATATGAGTAGCGGATCATCTCTGACGATGCGTTTATCGTTGGCCAGTTCCTCTAAGGTTTCCAGGATTTTCTGTCGACTGGCTTGCTTGTCCAGTAGAAGTTTTATGTGAGTTTCTGGAACCAGGAGGCTTTCCTCCAAGTACGCCTTGAGACGAAGCGCATCTGCCCGGGCGCCTCGCAGATTAAAAAAGTACTTGGAATCATCGTATGTATTAATGCCGATAATCAAAGCGAATAGTCTCGAGGTGATCGGGCCATGGCTAATGGGTGATAAGGTTCACTGTGGAAAATAAAGTGATGGAAGTGTACTTACTGCCACTGAGTAGCAGAGTTGTCGTCTGTTTGGGGCTCGGACATGCTACGTCATTTGAAAGTGAGAGTCAGATCCGATGTGGTAGTAAAACAACGTACACAATAGCACTCCCAGAGAGAGAGCCACTATAGTCCGTTCTCTCAGCCATCGCGTTAGACTACCTACAGAATACATAAATAACTAGTACGCCAGATGATTTGAGATACGGACGTCATTGACGTACCTTTCCTGACGTATAGGCTAATCTTCCTGGACGAGTAAAGCGTTACTAGTATCTGAAATGATGCTGGAGGCGATAATCAAGAGATAAAGTGGGAAAGTGGTTAAGTATGGGTGAATATAAGCCGTCAGCGTCTTATAATAAGGCTCAAGGGAATGTCAAGTCAGGTGCCACGGACATTGCGATCGCGCCGGGTTAGACGCCCAAACCAGTTGATATGCTAAAATAGCAACACATGAATTGAGATTTTCACTTTCAATCCTCTATCCCGTTGCTGAACGACACATCTGACGTCTCGCACACACTGTAACGTGTGAATTCCACGTGAAAACAGGCTACACATCAGCGTAGACGGTAGAAGTACATGTGGTCTGCAGGCGCTTAGGTTCACCAATTGTATTTTCTTGGCGACACAAGGCACAAGTATTTTAGGACACACCTACATAGATAGTTATTTTGATATCTTGACTGACAGCACTATTGATTCAAGGATAGAGTTCTAGCGATATAATTCGTACAAGAGAGGGGTAGTTATACTTTCCTCCAATCAACTCATTTGTTCGAAAATTAGGAGGCTTTGATAGTAATGACGTTGACACTGACTGCGGGAGCCGTGTAGTTGAAAGTTTCACCAGTTATAATTGTGCTGGTAACTGGAGCGAAGAGGTTGGGATTGGTGGGGGTGTTGCTTGACGTTGCAGGGCCGGTCAAAAGTTGCAAAGATCCTTTGGAGGCAACGTTTTTGAACGGGAGGACAAATGTGAGAGCGGAAGGAGTGCTCGCTGTGTTGGATATCTAAGAAGGACGTGTCTATAATGAATGTTGCCATACAAAGAGTTTTCACTGAGATCCCACCTTGATGATAATTTCTTTTGTCGATGTGTTCCTTACTACACTCCAAAATACCGTCCCAAGCTGCTCCGGTAGCGTACTCGGGAGGTATTCATCACCTCTGTTCAAGCTGAAAAGCTGAGCAATAGATGTTAGCACATTCCAAGTGGGTTAACGCGCTTCTTACTTGTTGGACGTAATAGCTTGTGGAGCGATAGACCGATCCAGCGCTAGAGAACGTTGATAGTGAGCATCTTCTCAATCGTTTTTACTGCGGATTGCATTACTCAAAAGCAAGAAGATTCGGAGTCTGTGAATCCCATATGAAGTGAATATCAATAAGGAAGTCGGGCTGGGGATCTTACGGGACTTACCCATTGATTGTGTGTAACGTGCTATTATTTTAGTTAGCGCCTGTCAGTCGCTCGGGGAATTTTTGCGACTCACTCCTAGAAGTGGGGCATATGAGGCAGCAAATCTAAATCAAGATCAGCCACGAGAAAATGGATGAATAAATGAGATACATACACAATATCGCTGTTGCGCTCCAATCCAGTCATGAAGGCAGCTTCGCCTGCCGAACCTACCAAGGTACTTCTTAGTCAGCGAGGCTTGTCAATGTTGGTGACTTCGAAAACATACTTTGCATGGTTGGGAAGGTCAGACGACCCTGTGAAGTAGATCCAAATATGTTATCAGGGTTAGTTGAGATAGCCGCGTATTCTCCCTAAGTGCCGGGCTATTAATACAAGCATGTTCAATGACCACGGAAAATTGAATGACCTCAAAATATTTGGTGCCGTTTCGCTAAAATGGGAAAGCACAAAGTGAGAGTTTTTCAAGACAATGATAAGCAGAACAAACCTCAAAGCCGTCATAATAGAAGGAGTTCTGGGCAAACCACGCTGGACGAAATTAGTTCGTACTGACATGAAATTGCGACTGAGCCCGCTGGGTACGTACTAGGTGTCTGATATACATGAACATCGTATTCAGTTGGGTTAGGTGAAAGAATAGGATTGAAGGCGTTAGAAGTCGCAATAAAGTCTGATGAAAATATTTAATTGGCGAAAATATTGCAGAAGTGAATGGAACTTACGGATGTCGGGGAACTCTGCCTGCAATGCAGTGACGAAGTCACGCCATCTATAAACGTACCTGCAAAGACAACAAAACCAAATGATATTGAGCTAAAACCCTTCTTAGTATTCGCCCATGATACGTACGTGTCGGACGCAAAGAAGTCTTCATTTCCGACTTCCACGTATTTGAGAGGGAACGGGTCGGGATGACCCAAGGAAGCTCTTAGTGCAGCTGGGCAGTGGCGGACACTTGAGTATCATAATTCACTCCACCATTCAATTCGAAAATAACTCACCGGCCTCGCTCTTTTTAGGGTCTCCAATTACGAAATTTATCTAGTAGTGAGAATAAATAACACGGTAACCCTTCAATGACTTAACCAAAGTACGCTCACCTGATCAATAGCTTGTTGGATATAAGGCGCAAGTTGGTTTTCAGCCAGGCTTGCTCCAGATAAGGTATACCCTGTTCACATGCAAGCTCAGAATGCTAGTGAAACGCGTGGCTTAATGAAGGTGTATCTTACCATCCCAGACGGCCATAATTGCCTGCATTCCCAAGTCCTCGCACCAGTGCAGATATTCCATAAGTCCTAAACCACTGTATAACGGTTCAATACCAGTGAAAGTCTACTCCCAAAAGGCCCTTACTCGGTATTGACGTAGCCCCAGTCACCGAAACGACCTTGTAACGGTATTGAGAGGGGACAAAATCAAACTTTAAGGCACTAATCGTTTACCTGGCCTGTCAACAAGCTCTCCAAGCTAAGCAAAAAGATGTTTTAAAACCTAGGCAACACATTTGAGGTAAAGTTTGTTTGGGACTTACGGTATTATTCCATTGCCAACGAGTATTCACAGTCTGTCCCTCCAAATTATTCCCTCCAGGAAGGCGGAAGAAAGAAGGTTTCATATCTGCAAGCGCCTATATAGACGTTAAAGGTGATACAAATACGCTGACACCGAACCATGAATTACCTGAGCTATATCTTGCCGCATCCCATTTTCTCTATTTTTGAACGTGGGTGGGAACAATGAAAGCATCGCAAAATTAATGACCTCCCCTGCAGCCGAATCTCCATTTAATGTGATAGCGAACATGTTGCTTGTCGATCCAGGTGCAATGTTTGTATTCAGGGATACTTTGACCTGCTTCCACGACGTCTGCGAGCCGGTGATTGAAACTTTTTGCGAGGTAAGGGTGGTTCCAGAACCGTCCTGAAGACTTATGACGAAGCTACCACGGAATTTGGAAGCTTTTTGGAATCGGTAGTAGAATGAGGCCTTGTATGTTGCATGTGGAATAACATTGAGCCCTGGAGAGAAACGCAAGATTTTGTAAACAGGTTTCCAGTCATTCTGACAAAATGGACACACCCGCATTGAAACCAACATTTGCAAACCCAATGTTATTAGTGTTACCAGCAGGGACAGTAAGTTGAAGGGAGTTTGGCAAAGCAGCAGATACGGGATTTGAATCAGCGACCACAGTGATGTTTCCGTTGAGGGATTTCCAGCCAGCAAGTGCGGCGGTTGTTCCTTCTCGTTAATAATTTGATGAAATAGTCGTCAGTATGCCCCTTTGTTTCGCAAGTATTGGTACATTCATACCGGGTGTGACCATCTGGAAAGCCCTATTCTGAAGTACTGTATTTGATGTTCATCAAGAACGTGAAAAAGATTCTGAAAAGAAACAATCGTACATTCTGCGTATAAACCTCCATCTCCACTCTTTTGTAGGGTTAGTTCGATAGACGTAACTCCAAGCCAGAATTCCTCTCACATTCTATATGGACAAGTGGAGCGAAAATTATATTTTAGTTCATGTCGAGAATTGCTGCTCGTAACACGTACGCTTATGTCCTGGATGCTGTAATCAATCCAAAGTCAAAAGAATGAATAGTGGAAGTCCATACCTCAAACATTTGTCCCCCTTGTGTGCCAATTGAGAAAATTGATTAGAGAAGCTGTTCAATGATGCGTGCAAATGGACTTACACATCGTGCTAGGGATAGGGTGGCTCGCTGTAGCGCTGACTGTCACTGTGGTCTGCCCCGACGCGACATCTACAAGCCCCACCAAAGCGAGACTCAGAGCCAATAGAAGAGTGCGTGCTTTGATCATTTTTGAAAAAAAATTAAGCGAGGTTGCTTTCGGTCGAAGTTGGGACTGCTACACAAGCTTGGAGACGAGGTTCACGGGTACGAATGGAGGACTTTATAGAGGAGCGGTTGGCTTCTTCGCGGTCCGTGAAGATGGCAGACCTTTGAAAAAATGTGCGCCTTGACGCTGTCCATCATGACGCAAGTGAAGGAGCAATGGAGCGCGGACCGGACATGTAGGACAGGCATGGGAAGGCATGGGAATGCAAGGTACATAAAAACCCACAGAAAGGAGGCGAAGAGGCTAGGATGCATAGCGCAGATGGATTTGGTGGTTCAGCGGTGCCTGTATGCTATCAATGTCAGAACGTAAATGATTTTCGTTTGTTGATTTGGGTTGCATCGTCTTTATTGGTATTCATACTTGTTTCAAAGGTAAGGCAAGAAACATTAGGATGTGCAGGGGCAACTTACAGCACATGGAATTTGTAGCAGAAGGGTGTTTAATGCGGTAGAGTGTTCAAAAATCCAGCTTCCAAAATATAAAAGAACTTTATTGGGGGATCAGATATCTTTGCAAATGTACGGTCCCTGGTTCTTGCATCGTCCACATGATGTCTGGTCACCGTCCAAGGGTCGCTGGCAGCTTTTTCGATCAGGTAGATGCGTGAATATCACTGCATATGACCTTAAAATCGGGGCGATATGTTTCGTAGAAGTAGCATCGAAGCTCAGAAGCACATGCAGACGAAGCCTTGCTGGCACAAAGAACACGCCGGACCAACCGTTGTCGGCATTTTAACCGCTAGACACATGACTTAGCTTTGGCTAGTTGAAACTAAAATAAGGAGAGAAAGAAACCATTGAATGAAAATCAAAGGTTATAGCGTTGAACATCGTGTAGAACCTGGAAAAAGAGCACAGAATTGTGACGGAGCCGGGACAAAAGTTGGGTGTGACGGCTGGTGTGACTTAGAAAGCAATAGTGACACTTACATAAGTATGACCGTGAGAAGTTGCGCACTGACCAACCATTATCGTGACAGATAGCTCACCCAAGATTTCCCAAGTTAACCAGGACGGTGTAGGAACCGGGGGGTTGAATTCTCCCAAGCCACTTTTAAGATGACATACCAATCAAATCTTCCATTCTACAAAAGTAAACGAAGTCGCCAAAATTCAGCAAAACATCAAACTTACGGATATTGATCATTCGCGAGATCTTAAGGAATGATTACAAAATGATAAATGATTATGACCCACAGTGTGATTACTAAACGGTTCAATGAATGTTGATGTGATTTATAACGGTATTTCATCTCGATTGTCAGTTGTGTTCGCATATAGGCAGCGCCCTTTGGGCATTTTGGGGGGCGATGAGTCATTGAATTTGCAAAGAACGTCAATTGATAACCGATTTCCGTCACGGTGCATCAAAGGCGCCTGTCTGATGGATCTATGATTTTGGAAGCGCCTTAGATATAGATAATCATCTGTAAATACCACCATAGTGTGTCAGCGGAGATGTTTCTTCTGAGACGCGCAGTATATAACTCAGTGCTTCTTTCGCGTTTCTTTTTTCACTGCTCTCATATTTGGAATATTCAACCCCGCATTAAACACTGCAGCTTAAAACACGATGTCTCCTTCTACAATTTACCTTGTCACAGGCGCCAACCGAGAGCGTGGAATAGGTGAAGCTTACGCATGACTACAACTGCAATGTTATCGGCCTTCTCACCTCTGCATCCTATTTTCACTCTTAGGCTTCGCTTTGGTCTCACTGATTCTGTCTAAGCACAGTGACGCGTTTGTATACGCGACAGTGCGCGACCCCTCCAAGCCCTCCAGGCTGGACGAGCTCAAGGAAAAGTACCCAACACGCATTGCAGTGGTCAAGTGGATCGCTACGGACGTCGCCGTGAACAGGGAGCTCGCCAAGGAGATCGAGCAGCGGCATGGGAGAGTGGATACGGTTATTGGAAACGCGGGTGAGCATTAACTACAGCATGTATTGATTTTATTTATTTGGTGGGACTGACGACTTTGGATGTATTTTAGCGATTATCGGAGGGAATAACCAGATTCGGGATATCAAGCTTTCCGACATGGAGGAACATTTCCAAGTATGTGAAGTGGTGTAGCCTATCGCTGTCCGATTTGGTGACTGAACAGATTGCGCCAATTGCTTTGACCATATAAATAGGTAAACGTGCTCAGCCACATAGTCCTGTTCCAGGAGCTATATGCCCTGCTAAGGAAAAGCAGCACCCCGCGTTTTATTCCTATTACAAGCATTGCTGGCTCCATTGGGGAGCCTGCCATCGAGCTCGATATGGCTAACACTGCGTATGCATCGAGCAAGACCACGTTAAACTGGATCACTCGCAAACTACACTTCGAGAATGAGTGGCTCGGTGCGTTTGCAACGCTATATGTGTTTACTAAGTAGTGTTTGAACATTTTTATTGCAGTGACATTCCCTTTGTCCCCTGGAGGTGTAGACACGGATATGTGTAAGTCGCCTCCCCCCAGCACGGAATTCCCTATTCTGATGCTAATTTCTGTGCTTAATACAAACGAACAGTCGACTACACGAGAGAAACCGACAAAACTGGGGTCGTCGCTAATTTAGTGGCCAAGTATGGCGACTTCCCCAAGGCGGACACTGCCGCCCCGCTCCTCCTCGACATCATCGATGGCTCGACGCGCGAGAAGGACGGCGGGCAGTTTATCAATCTTGATGGGAGAAGGGTTCCCTGGTAATTCTTTTCCACGAATGCGTAGTTGATGCACAGTTGGGCATTGGTAAAGGACATAGCGTACTGTTTCTTTTGTCTTTTTTGTTTGTAGGAATGAATGAAGGATACTTATCTGTATACAAGAGGACTGCTTTCACGGTTTCCAATCGAGCAGAGTGTAAACGCCGGTGCAC
This sequence comes from Psilocybe cubensis, assembly GCF_017499595.1. Taxonomy (NCBI): domain Eukaryota; kingdom Fungi; phylum Basidiomycota; class Agaricomycetes; order Agaricales; family Agrocybaceae; genus Psilocybe; species Psilocybe cubensis. The sequence continues at coordinate 1,671,763 of NC_063007.1, read as the reverse complement.
TCTCCAGTGAGATGAAACAATGAGTGCTAAAACCTTTTCGTGACTCGGACCGTGCTTGAAGCCTCCAGGATGGGATAGCAGTAGTGGAGTTTTATGCACTCCGATGAGTCTGCTTTACACACACTTGCACAATTGCTCGGCTTAAAGCCCAAAGCTTGGGGAAATAAGACAACCGTGGATGCTGGCGGCTGGATTTACAAGGCTGAAGCGCACAGTGCTAGTCTCAGGCTGCCGTTTCACTCACGTTCCCTATCGAGTAAACAGCGAGTAGACGCCTGTGCACTAGCCAAGATCTGATGATGCGGGCGCTCTAAAAATTTCAAATTTCGGACTGTTGTGGATTCAGATGCGCTTCTAACTAAGCTGCTGGCGATTTTCACTCTCCGGGGCAGTCTTGCGTTTTACACGTTCGCTGATTTCGATCCCCCGTCTGGTGTGAGCATATGGTGTCTGGACCTGAAGCGAGCGGCAATTTAGATGTGAGTCAGTTACCCACGCCATGCCCATGCGCATCTACTAGGTTATAAGTAGGTGACCAAAGGCGGGCTTTTGAATCAAAGGTTAGGGTGTTGTAAGAGCCATACCTTCAGGGTTGATTTCACCTTCCAAAGCTTTAATCGGGTTTCGTGAGTAGGCGCGCATGGGAACCTCGTGCTCAGTCCCAGGCTGGGGTGAAGGGGCGAAGCTTTTACGTTCTATGCGTAGCACAGAGCTCTATTTGTCTGAAGTTTGAAGCTGAGCACCCAATTGCTTCCCCCCGTAGTCACGACTCCATGGTTGGAGTCTACTCTTGAGATCTTCTTGTTCGCACTCTAAGATGTCTACCCATCTGAAACCACCTCCATCTTAACTAAATCTCCACCCAACAAGAGATTTTCCAGGCATGATCACCTCCATCACCCCATACTACCCCTGATATTCAACACGAACCCAGACCAAAACTCTATAATACCTCATCCACTCCTATAGTTACAGAAATTCCAACCCTACACCGACACCAAGGCCTCTCCGCGCGGCCTCTCCCTTTGAGAGAGCAAGCGGCAGGCCAAAGTTCACTTCAACGCGCACGGGGTCGAAGCGGTAGATGAGGCCAAGGCCCATAGAAATAGAGGGTGTTGAGAGGAAGGTGGGTGGGATGACGGGAGCTGTTGGTCGTAGAGGGAAGGGGAAGGGGAAGGAACAGGGGGATGGAGAACGACGGTGAAGTGAGTATATGGAAAGTTTATTTAACGAAAAAATGTCAAGTAATCAGAGGGCACATTATAGCATTTCACATGGAACCAAAACGCACCTCTCTCTCCCTCTGTACCCGCATTGGAATTTGTACTGCCGTCCCGGTTCAGATTGTCTAGTCTCCCGGCGTTCAGCCACAAGTGTGCTTTGACGGGCCAGTTTGGTTTGGTGGGTATGTCCGAGATGAGGCTCGCGCCTAGAGAGTAGAAAATCTCGCCACCTGTCGAGTCGGCTATTGTTTTTGTATTTTAATGAGGATCAAACGGGACATGGAAGAAAAGGGGACCAGAGGGAAGAGGGACGTGTGATGCAGCGCATTGGAATGAGATGTTGTTGAATTTGAGACTTTGAGAAATGAAACACTCACCGCCGTCCCTAGGCCCCATACCGTTGGCTCTGAATGAGCGCACGCTTGTCGGCCCACCGAGCTGAAAGCGATCAGAGAACAGTGTTCGCCCGTTTGGCGCAAGACTATAGATGATACCCGACTTTGCAGAGAGCGACACGGACTGTTGTGCGTTAGAAATGCGAATAGCACATTAAACGAACGAGGAGCATCGAAAAGCAATGAAAAGAAGCACTTACGACGCCTGAGTCACCTATCCGCCGCGACACTTGCGCTTCCCCCTCCACCTTGTAGTGGTGCGCGTCGCCGCCGAGCACGGCGCCTCCTGCCAGCTCGTGCGTGAGCTTGAGGTAGAGTCCTGAGGTCGAAGCAAGGCCGAGAGGGTCGCTACGGGTGTCATAGAGCAAGGTGTGGGAGAGAGCCGATTTGAGAGATGTGCCAGCTGACTGTCGGGTGCTGATACGGGGTTAGTATCTAGAGAAAATCTGGTGCGCAGAGTGTGTGCATACCTGAAGGAGGCGGTAGGTGTGAGTGCCGTGATATGTCGGATCACCGCGTCGTACGCAACTTCATGCGCCCCCGTCCTCGGCGTCCCTGTCTACAGTGTCCAATATCAAATTCCAGTGTTCGTCAGCCGCTGCAGCGAAGAGACAAGACACAGCTGACCTAGCTCACCCTGACGACGGCGCGCGCACCACGCAGCGCCTCGGTGCAGCTCGCGTAACTCGACAAGTCGCGGTCCTGGACATAAGCGGAGAGCTCAGCAAACGCGGTCATCGAGGCGCTCAGAGGCGTCGTGAGTGTCCCGCGAAAAGAGCGCCGCGTCTGTGTGCCCAGCGACGCGGCCGCCTCGAATGTTTCTGCGCCGCCGAAGACGTTGCGGATGCGTGCATGGGCACTCTGTGTACGTGGTTATATATATAGTTGTGGATGAAAATTGAAAGGGACGCACCGCGCTGCCTTCGCTGTTGCCCAGCTCTGTCGAGCTGGAAAGGTACCACCTCCCGCGCTCGCGGGTTTTGAACACCAGATCCACATCCCCAGACGCCGCAGTCGTGTCCCGCGGCCGATCAAGGTACACCTCTACCGATGTGAATATGTCTGTCTTTTTAAGTGCGGCGGCGAGATGTCGTGTTGTGTGCAGGACGTGTTCGAGAGTGTGTGGTACATCTTCCGTGTCATCGCCGCTCCGTTGGACAGCAGGCGCGACGATGGAAGCTAAAAACGAGCTCCGAGTGTTTTTCGCACCCTCAATTCGCACCGCAGAGATGTTCATGGGTGTGTGTATATTATCATTGATCTTTTTTTCAGGATTGTCAATCGATGCTGCTACCACAACAGGTGGATTTATAGAAGGGAGACGTACGACTTGCGAAAGGTGAAGAACGGCAGACTCGTATTCGCCGCGCAGACGTCGCGCTCTGCGCTCTTCTTGCCATTTGCGCAGGGTGTCGAGCTCGGTGGGCTCTTTGTCCCGCGGAGAGGAGGAGTTGTGTAGCATTCAAGTAGTGATGAAGCGGAACAAAACGCTCCCAGCCAGATGTCTTGTGTCACGTGTAACTAACCGGTCGCGTCGCTCGGGTTGCGTTGTGGGCCCGGCACCTCTTTTACTTTGAGAAGCTGAAGTTTGGTGAAATGCCAGTCATACCAATCTGTAGAAGGGTTGTACCTCTTTTAAGTTACGCTTCGTTGGAATTGGGAACATGACCATATCCACCGTCGCTTCTTATGCCTTCGACTCGAACACCGCGACGGGCCGCCGGAGGAACTTTTTTTTATGAAATAGAGGGTAAGAGGTTGCGCGTTGAATACACCTTCAAGCTGTTTTAAATGTCAAAGGGTAAGAATCTGTGGACCGTCTGGATTGGCACAGGAAAGAAGTTGCGCAATACAGATGCAAACATAATTAGGATATTAATACGCTGAATGAAGACGCGAGAAACGCTATGTTGAGCGGAAAGGCATTCAAGGTGGCAGGTAGACCGAGCAAGGGCACGAAACGAACACCCTATTTCACTTTTATTTTTCTATATTCTTTCGATTTCTATGCAGCAACCATACCCTTTTACTTTTATTCTCTTTATATTGTTTTGATTTCTATGCATTGCACAAAAAATAGAGTCCTGAGACTTGTAGCCTTTTGCATATATTTCTCTCTCTCCTTCGTTCCAATGACTCTGGCTGCGATGACATTGGTAAAAAGACCATTGTTCAAATTTATTTGGTTTGCTTGGGAGCTTTGTACCATTTCCCGAGTTCTCGTCAAATAAAAAGTGAAAGATTGGTCTACGTCACCGTGATGTAATTTTGTTTCTTCGCCTAGTTATGCTACTGTACTGCGCACAGTTTTGGCTGCGTCGAGGTGTTCCAGATTGCGTGCGCGAGGTCGCGTTGATACGCGCACATTCATGCCGGTGCTGCCGTAATTGTGATAAGCTGACTAAGCAATGGAAACGCAGTCTCCTATGCTTTGTTTGTAATCTATTTATTATCGTGCAACAAGAAAGCTAAGACGCACGCGTGAGCGTTCCTCACCTTTCTACACTAGGGTGTCTACTATGTACTAAGTATCGGGGTTTGTCTATCTAGAGCAGTCTCCTATGCGAAACCACTGTGGAGTTCACTATGAACGTCCTTACGGATATACTACATACTGCGATCTTTTCACAGGAACATGGTGCCCATATGCTCATTCTCACCTGACTGTAACCGCCTGGAGAAATAGAGCTGCGCGACCTTGTCTGGACGCCATATAACTGAACCCTCCGAAAAGTCCTCAGCACCCTTCAATTTGAACCATCAACAAGCTCCAAAATGAAGCCTAATCGCCAGGAGAAAGAGCAGAGCGAATACAGGCTGCCTACAAATGTCAAGCCGACGCACTATGATCTCACGTTCAAAACTGACTTGAAGAAGGCTACGTTCGAGGGCGTTGTCATAATCGCGTACGGAGACTCAGACTCTCGGGTGTCTTTTGTTATAATTTGACCGAGTCTCTTGCTAGCCTTGAAGTTAAGAAGGATACGTCGACAATCACGCTCAATGTATCGCGTCTAGAGCTAAGAAATGCGTGCGTTTTCAGTCTTATGTTCGAACCTTTCATCAGCAATAATAATGGTATTAGCACCATATTGTCCGAAGAGGGGGAGAAACCTGTAGTCGTGGTGCAGACAGACGAGGCGCAAGAGCGCGTCACGTACAAACTGGATGAAAAGCTTCCGTCTGGTTCTCAAACAAAACTGAAGATATACTTCTCTGGGAAGCTAGGAGGAAACATGATGGGCTACCTTCGCGGCTCTTGGGAATATGAAGGAAGTACTGAGTTCTATGCACTCACGCAGTTTCAGGTATGTGTATCATGAGCTGGATACCATATCTCACTCTGAAAACTTTTTGATAGCCCACCGCAGCTAGGAGCGCTTTTCCGTGCTGGGACGAACCTCTCCTAAAAGCGACGTTTACTATCACCATGATATCGCGTGCTGATACCGTAAGCTTGAGCAACATGCCTGCTCTATCAGAACAGCCAATTCTCGAGGGACTCGACGCCGAGACATGGAAAATCACAAAATTTGATACTACCCCTCCAATGTCGACATACATCGTGGCGCTGGCGAATGGTCCATTCAAGTTTTGGGAAAAGTCGGTCGTCATGCCGCTCAGCCGCAAGACCATCCCTCTCCGGATTTACAGTAAGTTGATCTCTTGATTCACCTATGATACAATTTTCACGTTTTGGTAGCTTCTCCCGCTAAAGTCAGTCAAGCCGAATTCGTCTTAGGTGTTACTGCGTCTGTTCTTCCCCTGTACGAAAGAATACTCGGTGTCGAGTACCCGCTTCCTAAACTTGATACAGTTGCAGTATGTGTATTACGACCGACCGACGCAACCTTTTTGACCTGTTTTTTTTTTTTGGCAAATGACAGGGAAACATCGTAGACGGTGCCATGGAGAACTGGGGTTTAATTATCGGCCGCTCTGCTGCCTTCTTACTTGACACTGACAACGCAGACCTGCTCGCCAAGAAGCGGGTGGCGTCTACGCAAAGCCATGAAATAGCACATCTTTGGTGAGTTACCAATTTTGCACGATCATATTTTTACCTTACAACAATCTGCTCAAGGTTTGGCGATATCACCACTATGGAATGGTGGAATTATCTCTATCTCAATGAGGGTATGCTCACCCCTCCCCGAATAATCGATCGTTTTCTTGTTTTCACCCGCAATGGCGCTTTGATCCGGGTATGTAATTGTGAAAATGACGCTCGCTTAAGGTATTTTCTGGGGAGTTTGAACTCGGCAACGTGTTTAATTGGTGAGATCTAATTATAAACTTCAAAAACAGCGTAGGTACACACCCCCTACCCTCTCGTTTCTCTCTGTACCAGCAGAGGTTACCCCCGCCCGAAGGCCAGACGGGGGTAACCTCTGCGTGAAATGAAATCCAGACGGACAGCAGGTAGCTCTAATCAGGATGGTAAGTACAAGTCTGGCGGGTCCGATAATGGACGGTTACCTTGAGTGTGATTTTCGCGGATTTGTTGCTGCACTGAAAATATGCACTTTGTAGCGAGTAAATAACAGTCAGCATTCAATTCAATCATGAGAAAACGAAAGGCTCACCGGATGTTGATACATTGCCAAAGTACAAGTATGCCAGCTTGTTGCATCACAATTCACATTGAACTCCTCAAACACCTTGGGCTGGATTGCGGGGAGTCGATACATTGTGTCAAAGTGGGTCAGAGTCGGGATGCAGCTCGCGGGAACGCGATACGTTGTGTTGCGACATGATAAGGTGCGTCGTTACTCGTCTCGTCAAGCAGAGGTTGCGGGGTGTTGATGAATTTGCAAGATGCCAATGTAGCTCGCGGGAACGCGATACATTGTGTTGTGATATGGCAAGGTGCATCGTTACTCGTTTCGTGATGCAGAGGTTGCGGGGTGTTTATGAATTTGCAGCGTAGCTCGCGGGAACGCGATATATTGCGTCGGGGCAGTCAGGAGTTCTACAAGCAAGGTCAGGACATCTCAATAAATATGGACTTACAGGGACTACGCATGACATGGCAGAGGTTGTGTTGAACACAACACGTAGCTTGCGGGAACACGATACGTCGTGTCAGGGCCTAAACAAGGTCAGGACAGCACAAAACATTCAAATTAAGACGACATACAGTGCATTCTCCTGGTTGGGACCACCGGACGTCCATACGTTGACACTGATGCGCATCTCACGGGAACGCGATATGTCGTGTCGGGGCATTCGAGATTCTTCAGAGGTTATTTTAGAGGAGTTGAGCGCAGGGCTACTTGTGTCAGAGGTCGCGGGGACACGATACATGGTGTCAGGGTATTTGAAGGGCTACAAAAAATGTCAGAACGTATGTAGAGTGGTCAATAAACTTGTATTACCCATAAAAGTCAAGGGGATTGTATTCCAGAGGTCGCGGGGCGTCGATACATAGTGTCCAAGGTGTCTGGACAAGATGCAGATTGCGGGAACGTCATGCATGGTGTCAGGGCCTGCAAAAGAAGTCAGTACGTACACATAGCAACTAACGAACGTGAGCTTACCCGCCAGAGTGAATGCTTCATGTTAAAAAACTCGACAGTGATGCGCATCTCACGGGAACGCGATGCGTCGTGTCGAGGCATTCGGGGTTCTTCAGAAGGTATCTAGTCGAGTTGAGCGTAAGGCTACTTGTGCCAGAGGTCGCAGGGAGGCGATATATGGTGTCGGGGCATTTGTAGGTCTACAAAAAAAAAGGTCAGAAAATATATAGAGCGGTAAATAAACTTGTATTACCCACAAAGGTCATGGGGGTTGTCTTCCAGAGGTCTCGGGGCGTCGATACAGTGTCCAAGATGTCTGGACACAATATTGTTCGTGGGAACACGGTATCGGGGCCTGTAAAGGAGGTCAGAACGTACACAGAGCGACTAATGAATGTAAACTTACCCCAACAGAATGAATCCTGCCTCAGCTCCCCAATAGCATTTGCCGGACGTCAGAATATCGAGTTTGAATCTGCAGTGTGCATAGTGAGTAGAGAGCCATTAAAAGGAGAGGGGAACTTACTCATGATGGTGGAGAAGAGCAAAAAAGTAGAAGCAACCGTGCGCATCAAAGTGTCGTGTTTGGCACCGCAGCCAAACACAGCACAGGGGTTCGAAAAAACGGACTGGCATACCGCCAGCATGACCACAAGTTGCACCCCACTCAAGGTGAGCCTCTTTATACTTTCAACGTATCCAAGGCTTTGCTGGCAATTACAGCACTTTGTTTTCTAGACTCATCAATTCGACTAGTAGTCCTCGCTTTGGCAAAATTGCAAGGGTACAAATGCCATAATCAGGAGCTCTTTAGGAGTTGAAAACATTTACTCACGTATTTTCATTCAATGGCAGTTTTAAAACTACTTGTATTACATTCTAATCGACACCCTCAACTTTCTCTCGACATCCACACATCATCTGCACTCAACATGTCCATTACCCATTCAAGTACGTCCATTTGAGTAACATACGTTTGCACATTTATTTTCCAAGATATTGTGCTACTCGCCTCAACTGTTCAACACAGCAGGAATGTGTACCAACCGCTGCACACTTCAATTCAACCTCCTAAGCACAGGGGTTCGCTATGGAACACAGTGTCGCGCGGGCAAAAACAATCCAAAAATAATCGCAACACACCTGAATCGACGCGACGCGTCTCGAGGCACAAACCCAAAATCCCCGCTTCTAGTGCCCGAATATCAAGATTGACGATCTACGATTTGCGATTCAGCAATGACGACATGCTTACTGCGTGCTGTAAGTTGCATAAACGCGCTGCTTTGCTGAACCTCGTCCGCTTTGGGTATAGTCGGAAAACTGTATCGCGCCCGATTTCAGATTTGCGTGAGCCTAATTTTACACTGCAGAAGAATTAGACTGACTTTCAGGGGGATGGTGAATGATGTAGCTGTGTTCAAAGCCGTTGAAATGTTTGTTCTGTGCGGAGGAAGATTGACGGTAATTGTGTAAGCGGACTAGTATGTTTTCCTAATTAACCTGGCAATGGCAGAGAACTTGCACGGCAACTGAACAAAGAATTCTATTACTCGATCGCGAAATTGGCAAGTTACCGTCACCTGAGGATCATAAATATCGAGTTGTTCTACCACCCGTGGACTTCTAGGGGTATGGATGCTGTAGCCACGGCATAAACATGACGAGGTTCGAATACAGCCTTCAATCCGGTTCTATGACGTTGCACCCTCATTGTGAGCATTCAGCCCTCTGATTTCTGTACTTCTGAGCGTTAGGCGTCAGGCTGAAAATCCATCACTATAAAGCATCCACAAGCGGAAGTACGACTGAAACACATCACAAAATTCACTAGGTCGACGCTCTCCTCATCCCCTGAATACTCACTCCATCTATTCCAATCGCCTTGGTTTTATCTGGACCCATTTCGGATCTAGTCTGAGATTAATCGGCTAATATATAGCGAAAATATCGAGTCCTCTAGTGGGCAGAATCCGGTCGGAAGATGCATTCAAAATGTGCGTTATTCGACGTGGCAACGTTTCCGGGCCAATTTGATGAGATGGTAATGTGTGGATGGTTGAAGTTGTCAGGAGCTCGATACATTTGTGACAGCTCATCTGTTGTATGTTTTCCTCGTTTCTGTAACATTACGAGCGCTGTACGATATTAGAGCCACTTTATACACTGTAGGGTGCTATAATACTACCTGTAATTGAAATTTTTGAAAGTAGAAACATTCTAATGTTGCAAAACACTTTTAAGCGCTCGTGAACACTTTCAACCATCGACCTCAATTGCAACATTTATTCACAAACCAAGACTAAGCTACACATCCTACCCCCTGAGTGGAGTATATTACTCTACAGCGAGCTACTCCTATCATCAAACATGGAGAAACGGCGACGAGAATCTCGTCAACATTGCAGATAACGTATGTTGACATCCTCCTCCTCCCCCAATTCTCCATTCACACTGAATTCCAACGTCTTTTTTCATTCCGAGGCTTCTCTCGGAGTGTTCCGTGACTACTCGGCTCGGGTTATGGGCCGGAAGATGTCTAGAAGCTTTGGTAAATACATTGTAACAGCATGGTATTTGAGGTGGAAACATACGTTATGTACAGTTCCCCGTTGATTATGTGGTTTTCCGGCGTTTCAAGGCTATGGTAAAGGTTATAGGGGATACCTGAGTGTTATTCAGATGTACCTGTGCATTAATAATGGTTTGTGAGTGAACTTTTCCATCGAGTATTTCAAATTTTCATGCCAACGCACTGGGGTTGTAAAATGTGCATTCTGCAATTCTATGTGATTTCACGACAATCAAGGAACTCTTAGGACATGAAATGCGCTGTAGTGCACTCAGAAAGCGTCTAGTACTGCGAAGGTATGTGCTGATTCAAGGTACAAACGAACAAACGCGTTAGACGCCCGTATTCATTCTGTAAAGTAATCTTATCACACACGCAATTAACACGATTTCAAACACATATTTCATGCACAGAATACTTGCCCCATATAGTTCCAGACCTACCCAGTTGATAATCTCAGTAGAAACTCGTCAACATCTCAGATAACGTATGTCGACATCCTCCTCCTCCCCAAATTCACCGTTCCAGCTCAATTCCAATGTTCTGTTTCGTCCCGGGGCTTCTCTCGGAGTATTCCGTGACTACTCGGCTCGGGTTGTGAACCGGAAGATGTCTAGAAGCTTTGGTAAATACATTGTAACAGCATGGTATTTGAGGTGGAAACATATGTTATGTACAGTTCCCCATCGATTATGTGGTTTTCCGGCGTTTGAAAGCTATGGTGAGGGTTATAGGGGGTACCTAGGTATCATTCAGATGTACCTGCGCAGATTTTGTGTCCTACAAGTGAGTATTCTGGTGCAACATTTCGTATTTTCAAGCCAACGCACTGGGCAGTGTAACATATGGAACCCACTCGTCTGAGCGAGTTGACAAGAGTTATAGCATTTTTAATGCTTACTATACACTCTAATACGTAGGAAAGTGAGTGCAATAGTGTGATTTGACGTGCAGACAAAGGTGCAAACGACTCAAAATGTTAGACGCCCACACTCATTCTGTAAAGTAATCCAATCACACACACAAGTAACTCGATTTCAAACACATAAATAATGTACAGAATACTCACCCCAGCTCACGTTTGTATGATCGCAGGCCTACCCATGTCAAATCTCAATAGGAACTCGTCAACATCTCGGATAACGTATGTCCACTTCCTCCTCCTCCCCCAATTCGCCGTTCCAGCTCATTTCCAACGTTCTGTTTCGTCCCGGGGCTTCTCCCGTACTGACCCGTATCTACTCGGCTCGGCTAACACGCCGTAATCTGTCTAGAAGACTCGTCAAATTGCATGCAACGATACGATTTTTCGAGGCGGATACATACGTGGCAGACGATTCTGCGTCGATTTCGCGTTTTCCGGGTGTTTGAGGCTGTAGAGTACGTTACCTAGGATGTTCTGGTGTGGTCCAATATCCGGTGGATCGTACTTTGCGCAAATTTCTTGACGTTATCGAGTGAGTTTGTCGATTTTGAAAGCGTCAATATTCGCGAATTAAGCTGTAACAACACGCATTTCAAGTGTTGCACAACCCCTGAGCGGTATAGTAGACTCTATTCATCAATTTTGTGAGCATATTGGTGCGCTTGAAGACTTTACAAGATAAAATTTTACATGAGAAAGCATTAAGCGCTTGGAAAAAGATCTCCTCATAACATCTAAAAAACGAATTAAACAGGAGGAACATACCACATGGACGTGCATGAGGACGTACCCCTCACACGCTCCAAGAGAATACTCAAGCCACACACCCAACGGATTGAACGAAATCGAAGTGATTGACTGGCCATCCTCCTCTCCCTGATCTCCGTTCCAACGCATCGCAACCAATTGCTTTCAAATTTGTCTCCAATTCGCGCTAGCATTGGAAGCCTCGGCTAATAGTAACGTGAGCCTCACTAACAAGAACGCCGTTCTCGTTGTCGAAATTTGGAGAACAAGATTGCGGAGGCGCTAGGATGCACGGATTTGAACAGAATACGTACTGGTTCCCGAGTGAGGTAGTTTTAGGCCGAAATGATATTGGCAATCAATGTCGACAAGGTGTGTTCTGTCCGAATGCCATCTGCGTCGTGTAATATGACTGCCGTCTGCGCTGAGTAGTCTGAATGCCGTCTGCGTCGAGTATTCAGCCAATTAGGTTCAATGTACTGGTCATATAGAGAGTTTACGGACAATAGAATGATTGAAAGCAAGTAGAATTTGACAGTGCATACCGAGAACACTCGTGGATGCGCAGACGCACACTGGAACAGCAGATCTGAACGGGAGAGAACACCTAATCGCGACATAAAGGGGGGATCTAACGAGAAAAAATGATTCTATTGTGGTACTACGTAACACAAATTGGACCGCACAGGTATATAAGAGGCACTTACTTTGGCTGTAACCATCATCCCCTGCTCAGTTTTCCTCCTCTACAGCCTCTCACATCCGCGCTTTTGCTTTCAGCCCTCGATCCCCGGAAATGGATGTAAGCCGTTTGTGTCCCCTACTCTGATGATTGACTAATGATGTGGCACTATGCGGACCTCTAGTGCAACGGCCGCAGGCTTCCTCGACACCGGGTTCAACGACATTGAGGCGAGATGCGGGTGGGAGGCAGACAGCGGCTGAGGGTGTATGTGTGAGTAGAGCCCCCCCACTCTGAGGATGGACTAACACTGCGAACCTCTAGCGGACCGACTGCAGGCGGCCTCGACACCGGTGTATGCGTGAGCAGAACCCTCCCCCATTCTGATAATGAACTAACTCTGCGCATTTCCAGCGCAACAACCACAGGCGGCGGCGTCAACACCAGGTTGATTGAGGCGAGGCGTAGAGCCCTCCCCTACTCTGATGATGGACTAACGACGTGGCACTGTGTGACCTCTAGTGTAGCGACAATAAGCGGCCTCAACACCGGCGTCCTCAAAATTGAGGCCAGGCGCATGTTTGAGGCCGACGGTGTATGCGTGAGTAGAATCCTCCCCCACTCTGATGATGAACTAACACTGCGGATCTCTAGCGCAACGGCCACAGGCGGCGGCGTCGACACCGGGTTGAACAACATCAAGGCGAGGCGAGTGGATAGAGGTGGACAGTGTGTATGTGAGTAGAGCCCATGTGTTGTGCACCTTGTTGACAAATAAAACAGGTTGGCCTACTTCCTGCCGCGGGCGTTGTAGTGCATAGCCGGACTATGTGCAGATTGGGTTGAACGACATTGAGGCATGTGGATAGAGCCCACAAGTCATAATGAAAACCGGACTATGTGCAGACCGGGTCGAAGAACATTGAGGGGTGGCGGGCAGAGGCAGACTGGCGATGGGGTTGGCTACTGCGCACAGTTTTGGCTGCGTCGAGGTATTCCAGATATTGCGTGCGCAAGGCCGGTGCTGCTGTAATTGTGATATGCTGATTAAGCAATGGAAGGGAGACATACAATGTGCGAAAGGTGAAGAACGGCAGACTCGTATTTGCCGCGCTCTGCGCTCCTCTTGCCATTTGCGCAGGGTGGGCTCTTTGTCCCGCGGAGAGGAGGAGTTGTGTAGCATTCAAGTAGTGATGAAGCGGAACAGTCACGTGTAACTAACCGGTCGCGTCGCTCGGGTTGCGTTGTGGGCCCGGCACCTCTTTTACTTCGAGAAGCCAATCTGTAGAAGGGTTGTGCCTCCTTTAAGTTACGCTTCGTTGGAATTGGGAACATGACCATACCCACCATCGCTTCTTATGCCTTCGACTCGAACACCGCGACGGGCCGCCGGAGGAACTTTTTTTTATGAATTAGAGGGTAAGAGGTTGCGCGTTGATGAAGATGTTTTAAAGGTCAAAAGGTAAGAATCTGTGGACCGTCTGGATTGGCACAGGAAACAGGTTACGCAATACAGATGCAAACATAATTGGGATATTAATACGCTGTATGAAGACGCGAGAAACGCTATGTTGAGCGGAAAGGCATTCAAGGTGGCAGGTAGACCGAGCAAGGGCACGAAACGAACACCCTATTTCACTTTTATTTTTCTATATTCTTTCGATTTCTATGCAGCAACCATACCCTTTTACTTTTATTCTCTTTATATTGTTTTGATTTCTATGCATTGCACAAAAAATCGAGTCCTGAGACTTGTAGCCTTTTGCATATATTTCTCTCTCTCCTTCGTTCCAATGACTCTGGCTGCGATGACATTGGTAAAAAGACCATTGTTCAAATTTATTTGGTTTGCTTGGGAGCTTTGTACCATTTCCCGAGTTCTCGTCAAATAAAAAGTGAAAGATTGGTCTACGTCACCGTGATGTAATTTTGTTTCTTCGCCTAGTTATGCTACTGTACTGCGCACAGTTTTGGCTGCGTCGAGGTGTTCCAGATTGCGTGCGCGAGGTCGCGTTGATACGCGCACATTCATGCCGGTGCTGCCGTAATTGTGATAAGCTGACTAAGCAATGGAAACGCAGTCTCCTATGCTTTGTTTGTAATCTATTTATTATCGTGCAACAAGAAAGCTAAGACGCACGCGTGAGCGTTCCTCACCTTTCTACACTAGGGTGTCTACTATGTACTAAGTATCGGGGTTTGTCTATCTAGAGCAGTCTCCTATGCGAAACCACTGTGGAGTTCACTATGAACGTCCTTACGGATATACTACTGCGATCTTTTCACAGGAACATGGTGCCCATATGCTCATTCTCACCTGACTGTAACCGCCTGGAGAAATAGAGCTGCGCGACCTTGTCTGGACGCCATATAACTGAACCCTCCGAAAAGTCCTCAGCACCCTTCAATTTGAACCATCAACAAGCTCCAAAATGAAGCCTAATCGCCAGGAGAAAGAGCAGAGCGAATACAGGCTGCCTACAAATGTCAAGCCGACGCACTATGATCTCACATTCAAAACTGACTTGAAGAAGGCTACGTTCGAGGGCGTTGTCATAATCGCGTACGGAGACTCAGACTCTCGGGTGTCTTTTGTTATAATTTGACCGAGTCTCTTGCTAGCCTTGAAGTTAAGAAGGATACGTCGACAATCACGCTCAATGTATCGCGTCTAGAGCTAACAAATGCGTGCGTTTTCAGTCTTATGTTCGAACCCTTGCATCAGCAATAATAATGGTATTAGCACCATATTGTCTGAAGAGGGGGAGAAACCTGTAGCCGTGGTGCAGACAGACGAGGCGCAAGAGCGCGTCACATACAAACTGGATGAGAAGCTTCCGTCTGGTTCTCAAACAAAACTGAAGATATACTTCTCTGGGAAGCTAGGAGGAAACATGATGGGCTACCTTCGCGGCTCTTGGGAATATGAAGGAAGAACTGAGTACTATGCACTCACGCAGTTTCAGGTATGTGCATCATGCGCTGGATACGCTATCTCATTCTGAAAACTTTTTGATAGCCCACCGCAGCTAGGAGCGCTTTTCCGTGCTGGGACGAACCTCTCCTAAAAGCGACGTTTACTATCACCATGAT
Source organism: Psilocybe cubensis (assembly GCF_017499595.1). Classification (NCBI taxonomy): domain Eukaryota; kingdom Fungi; phylum Basidiomycota; class Agaricomycetes; order Agaricales; family Agrocybaceae; genus Psilocybe; species Psilocybe cubensis. The sequence goes on along the minus strand of NC_063007.1, from coordinate 1,656,607 downwards.
ATCGCGTGCTGATACCGTAAGCTTGAGCAACATGCCTGCTCTATCAGAACAGCCAATTCTCGAGGGACTCGACGCCGAGACATGGAAAATCACAAAATTTGATACTACCCCTCCAATGTCGACATACATCGTGGCGCTGGCGAACGGTCCATTCAAGTTTTTGGAAAAGTCGGTCGTCATGCCGCTCAGCCGCAAGACCATCCCTCTCCGGATTTACAGTAAGTTGATCTCTTGATTCACCTATGATACAATTTTCACGTTTTGGTAGCTTCTCCCGCTAAAGTCAGTCAAGCCGAATTCGTCTTAGGTGTTACTGCGTCTGTTCTTCCCCTGTACGAAAGAATACTCGGTGTCGAGTACCCGCTTCCTAAACTTGATACAGTTGCAGTATGTGTATTACGACCGACCGACGCAACCTTTTTGACCTGTTTTTTTTTTTTGGCAAATGACAGGGAAACATCGTAGACGGTGCCATGGAGAACTGGGGTTTAATTATCGGCCGCTCTGCTGCCTTCTTACTTGACACTGACAACGCAGACCTGCTCGCCAAGAAGCGGGTGGCGTCTACGCAAAGCCATGAAATAGCACATCTTTGGTGAGTTACCAATTTTGCACGATCATATTTTTACCTTACAACAATCTGCTCAAGGTTTGGCGATATCACCACTATGGAATGGTGGAATTATCTCTATCTCAATGAGGGTATGCTCACCCCTCCCCGAATAATCGATCGTTTTCTTGTTTTCACCCGCAATGGCGCTTTGATCCGGGTATGTAATTGTGAAAATGACGCTCGCTTAAGGTATTTTCTGGGGAGTTTGAACTCGGCAACGTGTTTAATTGGTGAGATCTAATTATAAACTTCAAAAACAGCGTAGGTACACACCCCCTACCCTCTCGTTTCTCTCTGTACCAGCAGAGGTTACCCCCGCCCGAAGGCCAGACGGGGGTAACCTCTGCGTGAAATGAAATCCAGACGGACAGCAGGTAGCTCTAATCAGGATGGTAAGTACAAGTCTGGCGGGTCCGATAATGGACGGTTACCTTGAGTGTGATTTTCGCGGATTTGTTGCTGCACTGAAAATATGCACTTTGTAGCGAGTAAATAACAGTCAGCATTCAATTCAATCATGAGAAAACGAAAGGCTCACCGGATGTTGATACATTGCCAAAGTACAAGTATGCCAGCTTGTTGCATCACAATTCACATTGAACTCCTCAAACACCTTGGGCTGGATTGCGGGGAGTCGATACATTGTGTCAAAGTGGGTCAGAGTCGGGATGCAGCTCGCGGGAACGCGATACGTTGTGTTGCGACATGATAAGGTGCGTCGTTACTCGTCTCGTCAAGCAGAGGTTGCGGGGTGTTGATGAATTTGCAAGATGCCAATGTAGCTCGCGGGAACGCGATACATTGTGTTGTGATATGGCAAGGTGCATCGTTACTCGTTTCGTGATGCAGAGGTTGCGGGGTGTTTATGAATTTGCAGCGTAGCTCGCGGGAACGCGATATATTGCGTCGGGGCAGTCAGGAGTTCTACAAGCAAGGTCAGGACATCTCAATAAATATGGACTTACAGGGACTACGCATGACATGGCAGAGGTTGTGTTGAACACAACACGTAGCTTGCGGGAACACGATACGTCGTGTCAGGGCCTAAACAAGGTCAGGACAGCACAAAACATTCAAATTAAGACGACATACAGTGCATTCTCCTGGTTGGGACCACCGGACGTCCATACGTTGACACTGATGCGCATCTCACGGGAACGCGATATGTCGTGTCGGGGCATTCGAGATTCTTCAGAGGTTATTTTAGAGGAGTTGAGCGCAGGGCTACTTGTGTCAGAGGTCGCGGGGACACGATACATGGTGTCAGGGTATTTGAAGGGCTACAAAAAATGTCAGAACGTATGTAGAGTGGTCAATAAACTTGTATTACCCATAAAAGTCAAGGGGATTGTATTCCAGAGGTCGCGGGGCGTCGATACATAGTGTCCAAGGTGTCTGGACAAGATGCAGATTGCGGGAACGTCATGCATGGTGTCAGGGCCTGCAAAAGAAGTCAGTACGTACACATAGCAACTAACGAACGTGAGCTTACCCGCCAGAGTGAATGCTTCATGTTAAAAAACTCGACAGTGATGCGCATCTCACGGGAACGCGATGCGTCGTGTCGAGGCATTCGGGGTTCTTCAGAAGGTATCTAGTCGAGTTGAGCGTAAGGCTACTTGTGCCAGAGGTCGCAGGGAGGCGATATATGGTGTCGGGGCATTTGTAGGTCTACAAAAAAAAAGGTCAGAAAATATATAGAGCGGTAAATAAACTTGTATTACCCACAAAGGTCATGGGGGTTGTCTTCCAGAGGTCTCGGGGCGTCGATACAGTGTCCAAGATGTCTGGACACAATATTGTTCGTGGGAACACGGTATCGGGGCCTGTAAAGGAGGTCAGAACGTACACAGAGCGACTAATGAATGTAAACTTACCCCAACAGAATGAATCCTGCCTCAGCTCCCCAATAGCATTTGCCGGACGTCAGAATATCGAGTTTGAATCTGCAGTGTGCATAGTGAGTAGAGAGCCATTAAAAGGAGAGGGGAACTTACTCATGATGGTGGAGAAGAGCAAAAAAGTAGAAGCAACCGTGCGCATCAAAGTGTCGTGTTTGGCACCGCAGCCAAACACAGCACAGGGGTTCGAAAAAACGGACTGGCATACCGCCAGCATGACCACAAGTTGCACCCCACTCAAGGTGAGCCTCTTTATACTTTCAACGTATCCAAGGCTTTGCTGGCAATTACAGCACTTTGTTTTCTAGACTCATCAATTCGACTAGTAGTCCTCGCTTTGGCAAAATTGCAAGGGTACAAATGCCATAATCAGGAGCTCTTTAGGAGTTGAAAACATTTACTCACGTATTTTCATTCAATGGCAGTTTTAAAACTACTTGTATTACATTCTAATCGACACCCTCAACTTTCTCTCGACATCCACACATCATCTGCACTCAACATGTCCATTACCCATTCAAGTACGTCCATTTGAGTAACATACGTTTGCACATTTATTTTCCAAGATATTGTGCTACTCGCCTCAACTGTTCAACACAGCAGGAATGTGTACCAACCGCTGCACACTTCAATTCAACCTCCTAAGCACAGGGGTTCGCTATGGAACACAGTGTCGCGCGGGCAAAAACAATCCAAAAATAATCGCAACACACCTGAATCGACGCGACGCGTCTCGAGGCACAAACCCAAAATCCCCGCTTCTAGTGCCCGAATATCAAGATTGACGATCTACGATTTGCGATTCAGCAATGACGACATGCTTACTGCGTGCTGTAAGTTGCATAAACGCGCTGCTTTGCTGAACCTCGTCCGCTTTGGGTATAGTCGGAAAACTGTATCGCGCCCGATTTCAGATTTGCGTGAGCCTAATTTTACACTGCAGAAGAATTAGACTGACTTTCAGGGGGATGGTGAATGATGTAGCTGTGTTCAAAGCCGTTGAAATGTTTGTTCTGTGCGGAGGAAGATTGACGGTAATTGTGTAAGCGGACTAGTATGTTTTCCTAATTAACCTGGCAATGGCAGAGAACTTGCACGGCAACTGAACAAAGAATTCTATTACTCGATCGCGAAATTGGCAAGTTACCGTCACCTGAGGATCATAAATATCGAGTTGTTCTACCACCCGTGGACTTCTAGGGGTATGGATGCTGTAGCCACGGCATAAACATGACGAGGTTCGAATACAGCCTTCAATCCGGTTCTATGACGTTGCACCCTCATTGTGAGCATTCAGCCCTCTGATTTCTGTACTTCTGAGCGTTAGGCGTCAGGCTGAAAATCCATCACTATAAAGCATCCACAAGCGGAAGTACGACTGAAACACATCACAAAATTCACTAGGTCGACGCTCTCCTCATCCCCTGAATACTCACTCCATCTATTCCAATCGCCTTGGTTTTATCTGGACCCATTTCGGATCTAGTCTGAGATTAATCGGCTAATATATAGCGAAAATATCGAGTCCTCTAGTGGGCAGAATCCGGTCGGAAGATGCATTCAAAATGTGCGTTATTCGACGTGGCAACGTTTCCGGGCCAATTTGATGAGATGGTAATGTGTGGATGGTTGAAGTTGTCAGGAGCTCGATACATTTGTGACAGCTCATCTGTTGTATGTTTTCCTCGTTTCTGTAACATTACGAGCGCTGTACGATATTAGAGCCACTTTATACACTGTAGGGTGCTATAATACTACCTGTAATTGAAATTTTTGAAAGTAGAAACATTCTAATGTTGCAAAACACTTTTAAGCGCTCGTGAACACTTTCAACCATCGACCTCAATTGCAACATTTATTCACAAACCAAGACTAAGCTACACATCCTACCCCCTGAGTGGAGTATATTACTCTACAGCGAGCTACTCCTATCATCAAACATGGAGAAACGGCGACGAGAATCTCGTCAACATTGCAGATAACGTATGTTGACATCCTCCTCCTCCCCCAATTCTCCATTCACACTGAATTCCAACGTCTTTTTTCATTCCGAGGCTTCTCTCGGAGTGTTCCGTGACTACTCGGCTCGGGTTATGGGCCGGAAGATGTCTAGAAGCTTTGGTAAATACATTGTAACAGCATGGTATTTGAGGTGGAAACATACGTTATGTACAGTTCCCCGTTGATTATGTGGTTTTCCGGCGTTTCAAGGCTATGGTAAAGGTTATAGGGGATACCTGAGTGTTATTCAGATGTACCTGTGCATTAATAATGGTTTGTGAGTGAACTTTTCCATCGAGTATTTCAAATTTTCATGCCAACGCACTGGGGTTGTAAAATGTGCATTCTGCAATTCTATGTGATTTCACGACAATCAAGGAACTCTTAGGACATGAAATGCGCTGTAGTGCACTCAGAAAGCGTCTAGTACTGCGAAGGTATGTGCTGATTCAAGGTACAAACGAACAAACGCGTTAGACGCCCGTATTCATTCTGTAAAGTAATCTTATCACACACGCAATTAACACGATTTCAAACACATATTTCATGCACAGAATACTTGCCCCATATAGTTCCAGACCTACCCAGTTGATAATCTCAGTAGAAACTCGTCAACATCTCAGATAACGTATGTCGACATCCTCCTCCTCCCCAAATTCACCGTTCCAGCTCAATTCCAATGTTCTGTTTCGTCCCGGGGCTTCTCTCGGAGTATTCCGTGACTACTCGGCTCGGGTTGTGAACCGGAAGATGTCTAGAAGCTTTGGTAAATACATTGTAACAGCATGGTATTTGAGGTGGAAACATATGTTATGTACAGTTCCCCATCGATTATGTGGTTTTCCGGCGTTTGAAAGCTATGGTGAGGGTTATAGGGGGTACCTAGGTATCATTCAGATGTACCTGCGCAGATTTTGTGTCCTACAAGTGAGTATTCTGGTGCAACATTTCGTATTTTCAAGCCAACGCACTGGGCAGTGTAACATATGGAACCCACTCGTCTGAGCGAGTTGACAAGAGTTATAGCATTTTTAATGCTTACTATACACTCTAATACGTAGGAAAGTGAGTGCAATAGTGTGATTTGACGTGCAGACAAAGGTGCAAACGACTCAAAATGTTAGACGCCCACACTCATTCTGTAAAGTAATCCAATCACACACACAAGTAACTCGATTTCAAACACATAAATAATGTACAGAATACTCACCCCAGCTCACGTTTGTATGATCGCAGGCCTACCCATGTCAAATCTCAATAGGAACTCGTCAACATCTCGGATAACGTATGTCCACTTCCTCCTCCTCCCCCAATTCGCCGTTCCAGCTCATTTCCAACGTTCTGTTTCGTCCCGGGGCTTCTCCCGTACTGACCCGTATCTACTCGGCTCGGCTAACACGCCGTAATCTGTCTAGAAGACTCGTCAAATTGCATGCAACGATACGATTTTTCGAGGCGGATACATACGTGGCAGACGATTCTGCGTCGATTTCGCGTTTTCCGGGTGTTTGAGGCTGTAGAGTACGTTACCTAGGATGTTCTGGTGTGGTCCAATATCCGGTGGATCGTACTTTGCGCAAATTTCTTGACGTTATCGAGTGAGTTTGTCGATTTTGAAAGCGTCAATATTCGCGAATTAAGCTGTAACAACACGCATTTCAAGTGTTGCACAACCCCTGAGCGGTATAGTAGACTCTATTCATCAATTTTGTGAGCATATTGGTGCGCTTGAAGACTTTACAAGATAAAATTTTACATGAGAAAGCATTAAGCGCTTGGAAAAAGATCTCCTCATAACATCTAAAAAACGAATTAAACAGGAGGAACATACCACATGGACGTGCATGAGGACGTACCCCTCACACGCTCCAAGAGAATACTCAAGCCACACACCCAACGGATTGAACGAAATCGAAGTGATTGACTGGCCATCCTCCTCTCCCTGATCTCCGTTCCAACGCATCGCAACCAATTGCTTTCAAATTTGTCTCCAATTCGCGCTAGCATTGGAAGCCTCGGCTAATAGTAACGTGAGCCTCACTAACAAGAACGCCGTTCTCGTTGTCGAAATTTGGAGAACAAGATTGCGGAGGCGCTAGGATGCACGGATTTGAACAGAATACGTACTGGTTCCCGAGTGAGGTAGTTTTAGGCCGAAATGATATTGGCAATCAATGTCGACAAGGTGTGTTCTGTCCGAATGCCATCTGCGTCGTGTAATATGACTGCCGTCTGCGCTGAGTAGTCTGAATGCCGTCTGCGTCGAGTATTCAGCCAATTAGGTTCAATGTACTGGTCATATAGAGAGTTTACGGACAATAGAATGATTGAAAGCAAGTAGAATTTGACAGTGCATACCGAGAACACTCGTGGATGCGCAGACGCACACTGGAACAGCAGATCTGAACGGGAGAGAACACCTAATCGCGACATAAAGGGGGGATCTAACGAGAAAAAATGATTCTATTGTGGTACTACGTAACACAAATTGGACCGCACAGGTATATAAGAGGCACTTACTTTGGCTGTAACCATCATCCCCTGCTCAGTTTTCCTCCTCTACAGCCTCTCACATCCGCGCTTTTGCTTTCAGCCCTCGATCCCCGGAAATGGATGTAAGCCGTTTGTGTCCCCTACTCTGATGATTGACTAATGATGTGGCACTATGCGGACCTCTAGTGCAACGGCCGCAGGCTTCCTCGACACCGGGTTCAACGACATTGAGGCGAGATGCGGGTGGGAGGCAGACAGCGGCTGAGGGTGTATGTGTGAGTAGAGCCCCCCCACTCTGAGGATGGACTAACACTGCGAACCTCTAGCGGACCGACTGCAGGCGGCCTCGACACCGGTGTATGCGTGAGCAGAACCCTCCCCCATTCTGATAATGAACTAACTCTGCGCATTTCCAGCGCAACAACCACAGGCGGCGGCGTCAACACCAGGTTGATTGAGGCGAGGCGTAGAGCCCTCCCCTACTCTGATGATGGACTAACGACGTGGCACTGTGTGACCTCTAGTGTAGCGACAATAAGCGGCCTCAACACCGGCGTCCTCAAAATTGAGGCCAGGCGCATGTTTGAGGCCGACGGTGTATGCGTGAGTAGAATCCTCCCCCACTCTGATGATGAACTAACACTGCGGATCTCTAGCGCAACGGCCACAGGCGGCGGCGTCGACACCGGGTTGAACAACATCAAGGCGAGGCGAGTGGATAGAGGTGGACAGTGTGTATGTGAGTAGAGCCCATGTGTTGTGCACCTTGTTGACAAATAAAACAGGTTGGCCTACTTCCTGCCGCGGGCGTTGTAGTGCATAGCCGGACTATGTGCAGATTGGGTTGAACGACATTGAGGCATGTGGATAGAGCCCACAAGTCATAATGAAAACCGGACTATGTGCAGACCGGGTCGAAGAACATTGAGGGGTGGCGGGCAGAGGCAGACTGGCGATGGGGTTGGCTACTGCGCACAGTTTTGGCTGCGTCGAGGTATTCCAGATATTGCGTGCGCAAGGCCGGTGCTGCTGTAATTGTGATATGCTGATTAAGCAATGGAAGGGAGACATACAATGTGCGAAAGGTGAAGAACGGCAGACTCGTATTTGCCGCGCTCTGCGCTCCTCTTGCCATTTGCGCAGGGTGGGCTCTTTGTCCCGCGGAGAGGAGGAGTTGTGTAGCATTCAAGTAGTGATGAAGCGGAACAGTCACGTGTAACTAACCGGTCGCGTCGCTCGGGTTGCGTTGTGGGCCCGGCACCTCTTTTACTTCGAGAAGCCAATCTGTAGAAGGGTTGTGCCTCCTTTAAGTTACGCTTCGTTGGAATTGGGAACATGACCATACCCACCATCGCTTCTTATGCCTTCGACTCGAACACCGCGACGGGCCGCCGGAGGAACTTTTTTTTATGAATTAGAGGGTAAGAGGTTGCGCGTTGATGAAGATGTTTTAAAGGTCAAAAGGTAAGAATCTGTGGACCGTCTGGATTGGCACAGGAAACAGGTTACGCAATACAGATGCAAACATAATTGGGATATTAATACGCTGTATGAAGACGCGAGAAACGCTATGTTGAGCGGAAAGGCATTCAAGGTGGCAGGTAGACCGAGCAAGGGCACGAAACGAACACCCTATTTCACTTTTATTTTTCTATATTCTTTCGATTTCTATGCAGCAACCATACCCTTTTACTTTTATTCTCTTTATATTGTTTTGATTTCTATGCATTGCACAAAAAATCGAGTCCTGAGACTTGTAGCCTTTTGCATATATTTCTCTCTCTCCTTCGTTCCAATGACTCTGGCTGCGATGACATTGGTAAAAAGACCATTGTTCAAATTTATTTGGTTTGCTTGGGAGCTTTGTACCATTTCCCGAGTTCTCGTCAAATAAAAAGTGAAAGATTGGTCTACGTCACCGTGATGTAATTTTGTTTCTTCGCCTAGTTATGCTACTGTACTGCGCACAGTTTTGGCTGCGTCGAGGTGTTCCAGATTGCGTGCGCGAGGTCGCGTTGATACGCGCACATTCATGCCGGTGCTGCCGTAATTGTGATAAGCTGACTAAGCAATGGAAACGCAGTCTCCTATGCTTTGTTTGTAATCTATTTATTATCGTGCAACAAGAAAGCTAAGACGCACGCGTGAGCGTTCCTCACCTTTCTACACTAGGGTGTCTACTATGTACTAAGTATCGGGGTTTGTCTATCTAGAGCAGTCTCCTATGCGAAACCACTGTGGAGTTCACTATGAACGTCCTTACGGATATACTACTGCGATCTTTTCACAGGAACATGGTGCCCATATGCTCATTCTCACCTGACTGTAACCGCCTGGAGAAATAGAGCTGCGCGACCTTGTCTGGACGCCATATAACTGAACCCTCCGAAAAGTCCTCAGCACCCTTCAATTTGAACCATCAACAAGCTCCAAAATGAAGCCTAATCGCCAGGAGAAAGAGCAGAGCGAATACAGGCTGCCTACAAATGTCAAGCCGACGCACTATGATCTCACATTCAAAACTGACTTGAAGAAGGCTACGTTCGAGGGCGTTGTCATAATCGCGTACGGAGACTCAGACTCTCGGGTGTCTTTTGTTATAATTTGACCGAGTCTCTTGCTAGCCTTGAAGTTAAGAAGGATACGTCGACAATCACGCTCAATGTATCGCGTCTAGAGCTAACAAATGCGTGCGTTTTCAGTCTTATGTTCGAACCCTTGCATCAGCAATAATAATGGTATTAGCACCATATTGTCTGAAGAGGGGGAGAAACCTGTAGCCGTGGTGCAGACAGACGAGGCGCAAGAGCGCGTCACATACAAACTGGATGAGAAGCTTCCGTCTGGTTCTCAAACAAAACTGAAGATATACTTCTCTGGGAAGCTAGGAGGAAACATGATGGGCTACCTTCGCGGCTCTTGGGAATATGAAGGAAGAACTGAGTACTATGCACTCACGCAGTTTCAGGTATGTGCATCATGCGCTGGATACGCTATCTCATTCTGAAAACTTTTTGATAGCCCACCGCAGCTAGGAGCGCTTTTCCGTGCTGGGACGAACCTCTCCTAAAAGCGACGTTTACTATCACCATGATATCGCGTGCTGATACCGTAAGCTTGAGCAACATGCCTGCTCTATCAGAACAGCCAATTCTCGAGGGACTCGACGCCGAGACATGGAAAATCACAAAATTTGATACTACCCCTCCAATGTCGACATACATCGTGGCGCTGGCGAACGGTCCATTCAAGTTTTTGGAAAAGTCGGTCGTCATGCCGCTCAGCCGCAAGACCATCCCTCTCCGGATTTACAGTAAGTTGATCTCTTGATTCACCTATGATACAATTTTCACGTTTTGGTAGCTTCTCCCGCTAAAGTCAGTCAAGCCGAATTCGTCTTAGGTGTTACTGCGTCTGTTCTTCCCCTGTACGAAAGAATACTCGGTGTCGAGTACCCGCTTCCTAAACTTGATACAGTTGCAGTATGTGTATTACGACCGACCGACGCAACCTTTTTGACCTGTTTTTTTTTTTTGGCAAATGACAGGGAAACATCGTAGACGGTGCCATGGAGAACTGGGGTTTAATTATCGGCCGCTCTGCTGCCTTCTTACTTGACACTGACAACGCAGACCTGCTCGCCAAGAAGCGGGTGGCGTCTACGCAAAGCCATGAAATAGCACATCTTTGGTGAGTTACCAATTTTGCACGATCATATTTTTACCTTACAACAATCTGCTCAAGGTTTGGCGATATCACCACTATGGAATGGTGGAATTATCTCTATCTCAATGAGGGTATGCTCACCCCTCCCCGAATAATCGATCGTTTTCTTGTTTTCACCCGCAATGGCGCTTTGATCCGGGTATGTAATTGTGAAAATGACGCTCGCTTAAGGTATTTTCTGGGGAGTTTGAACTCGGCAACGTGTTTAATTGGTGAGATCTAATTATAAACTTCAAAAACAGCGTAGGTACACACCCCCTACCCTCTCGTTTCTCTCTGTACCAGCAGAGGTTACCCCCGCCCGAAGGCCAGACGGGGGTAACCTCTGCGTGAAATGAAATCCAGACGGACAGCAGGTAGCTCTAATCAGGATGGTAAGTACAAGTCTGGCGGGTCCGATAATGGACGGTTACCTTGAGTGTGATTTTCGCGGATTTGTTGCTGCACTGAAAATATGCACTTTGTAGCGAGTAAATAACAGTCAGCATTCAATTCAATCATGAGAAAACGAAAGGCTCACCGGATGTTGATACATTGCCAAAGTACAAGTATGCCAGCTTGTTGCATCACAATTCACATTGAACTCCTCAAACACCTTGGGCTGGATTGCGGGGAGTCGATACATTGTGTCAAAGTGGGTCAGAGTCGGGATGCAGCTCGCGGGAACGCGATACGTTGTGTTGCGACATGATAAGGTGCGTCGTTACTCGTCTCGTCAAGCAGAGGTTGCGGGGTGTTGATGAATTTGCAAGATGCCAATGTAGCTCGCGGGAACGCGATACATTGTGTTGTGATATGGCAAGGTGCATCGTTACTCGTTTCGTGATGCAGAGGTTGCGGGGTGTTTATGAATTTGCAGCGTAGATCGCGGGAACACGATATATTGCGTCGGGGCAGTCAGGAGTTCTACAAGCAAGGTCAGGACATCTCAATAAATATGGACTTACAGGGACTACGCATGACATGGCAGAGGTTGTGTTGAACACAACACGTAGCTTGCGGGAACACGATACGTCGTGTCAGGGCCTAAACAAGGTCAGGACAGCACAAAACATTCAAATTAAGACGACATACAGTGCATTCTCCTGGTTGGGACCACCGGACGTCCATACGTTGACACTGATGCGCATCTCACGGGAACGCGATATGTCGTGTCGGGGCATTCGAGATTCTTCAGAGGTTATTTTAGAGGAGTTGAGCGCAGGGCTACTTGTGTCAGAGGTCGCGGGGACACGATACATGGTGTCAGGGTATTTGAAGGGCTACAAAAAATGTCAGAACGTATGTAGAGTGGTCAATAAACTTGTATTACCCATAAAAGTCAAGGGGATTGTATTCCAGAGGTCGCGGGGCGTCGATACATAGTGTCCAAGGTGTCTGGACAAGATGCAGATTGCGGGAACGTCATGCATGGTGTCAGGGCCTGCAAAAGAAGTCAGTACGTACACATAGCAACTAACGAACGTGAGCTTACCCGCCAGAGTGAATGCTTCATGTTAAAAAACTCGACAGTGATGCGCATCTCACGGGAACGCGATGCGTCGTGTCGAGGCATTCGGGGTTCTTCAGAAGGTATCTAGTCGAGTTGAGCGTAAGGCTACTTGTGCCAGAGGTCGCAGGGAGGCGATATATGGTGTCGGGGCATTTGTAGGTCTACAAAAAAAAAGGTCAGAAAATATATAGAGCGGTAAATAAACTTGTATTACCCACAAAGGTCATGGGGGTTGTCTTCCAGAGGTCTCGGGGCGTCGATACAGTGTCCAAGATGTCTGGACACAATATTGTTCGTGGGAACACGGTATCGGGGCCTGTAAAGGAGGTCAGAACGTACACAGAGCGACTAATGAATGTAAACTTACCCCAACAGAATGAATCCTGCCTCAGCTCCCCAATAGCATTTGCCGGACGTCAGAATATCGAGTTTGAATCTGCAGTGTGCATAGTGAGTAGAGAGCCATTAAAAGGAGAGGGGAACTTACTCATGATGGTGGAGAAGAGCAAAAAAGTAGAAGCAACCGTGCACATCAAAGTGTCGTGTTTGGCACCGCAGCCAAACACAGCACAGGGGTTCGAAAAAACGGACTGGCATACCGCCAGCATGACTACAAGTTGCACCCCACTCAAGGTGAGCCTCTTTATACTTTCAACGTATCCAAGGCTTTGCTGGCAATTACAGCACTTTGTTTTCTAGACTCATCAATTTGACTAGTAGTCCTCGCTTTGGCAAAATTGCAAGGGTACAAATGCCATAATCAGGAGCTCTTTAGGAGTTGAAAACATTTACTCACGTATTTTCATTCAATGGCAGTTTTAAAACTACTTGTATTACATTCTAATCGACACCCTCAACTTTCTCTCGACATCCACACATCATCTGCACTCAACATGTCCATTACCCATTCAAGTACGTCCATTTGAGTAACATACGTTTGCACATTTATTTTCCAAGATATTGTGCTACTCGCCTCAACTGTTCAACACAGCAGGAATGTGTACCAACCGCTGCACACTTCAATTCAACCTCCTAAGCACAGGGGTTCGCTATGGAACACAGTGTCGCGCGGGCAAAAACAATCCAAAAATAATCGCAACACACCTGAATCGACGCGACGTGTCTCGAGGCACAAACCCAAAATCCCCGCTTCTAGTGCCCGAATATCAAGATTGACGATCTACGATTTGCGATTCAGCAATGACGACATGCTTACTGCGTGCTGTAAGTTGCATAAACGCGCTGCTTCGCTGAACCTCGTCCGCTTTGGGTATAGTCGGAAAACTGTATCGCGCCCGATTTCAGATTTGCGTGAGCCTAATTTTACACTGCAGAAGAATTAGACTGACTTTCAGGGGGATGGTGAATGATGTAGCTGTGTTCAAAGCCGTTGAAATGTTTGTTCTGTGCGGAGGAAGATTGACGGTAATTGTGTAAGCGGACTAGTATGTTTTCCTAATTAACCTGGCAATGGCAGAGAACTCGCACGGCAACTGAACAAAGAATTCTATTACTCGATCGCGAAATTGGCAAGTTACCGTCACCTGAGGATCATAAATATCGAGTTGTTCTACCACCCGTGGACTTCTAGGGGTATGGATGCTGTAGCCACGGCATAAACATGACGAGGTTCGAATACAGCCTTCAATCCGGTTCTATGACGTTGCACCCTCATTGTGAGCATTCAGCCCTCTGATTTCTGTACTTCTGAGCGTTAGGCGTCAGGCTGAAAATCCATCACTATAAAGCATCCACAAGCGGAAGTACGACTGAAACACATCACAAAATTCACTAGGTCGACGCTCTCCTCATCCCCTGAATACTCACTCCATCTATTCCAATCGCCTTGGTTTTATCTGGACCCATTTCGGATCTAGTCTGAGATTAATCGGCTAATATATAGCGAAAATATCGAGTCCTCTAGTGGGCAGAATCCGGTCGGAAGATGCATTCAAAATGTGCGTTATTCGACGTGGCAACGTTTCCGGGCCAATTTGATGAGATGGTAATGTGTGGATGGTTGAAGTTGTCAGGAGCTCGATACATTTGTGACAGCTCATCTGTTGTATGTTTTCCTCGTTTCTGTAACATTACGAGCGCTGTACGATATTAGAGCCACTTTATACACTGTAGGGTGCTATAATACTACCTGTAATTGAAATTTTTGAAAGTAGAAACATTCTAATGTTGCAAAACACTTTTAAGCGCTCGTGAACACTTTCAACCATCGACCTCAATTGCAACATTTATTCACAAACCAAGACTAAGCTACACATCCTACCCCCTGAGTGGAGTATATTACTCTACAGCGAGCTACTCCTATCATCAAACATGGAGAAACGGCGACGAGAATCTCGTCAACATTGCAGATAACGTATGTTGACATCCTCCTCCTCCCCCAATTCTCCATTCACACTGAATTCCAACGTCTTTTTTCATTCCGAGGCTTCTCTCGGAGTGTTCCGTGACTACTCGGCTCGGGTTATGGGCCGGAAGATGTCTAGAAGCTTTGGTAAATACATTGTAACAGCATGGTATTTGAGGTGGAAACATACGTTATGTACAGTTCCCCGTTGATTATGTGGTTTTCCGGCGTTTCAAGGCTATGGTAAAGGTTATAGGGGATACCTGAGTGTTATTCAGATGTACCTGTGCATTAATAATGGTTTGTGAGTGAACTTTTCCATCGAGTATTTCAAATTTTCATGCCAACGCACTGGGGTTGTAAAATGTGCATTCTGCAATTCTATGTGATTTCACGACAATCAAGGAACTCTTAGGACATGAAATGCGCTGTAGTGCACTCAGAAAGCGTCTAGTACTGCGAAGGTATGTGCTGATTCAAGGTACAAACGAACAAACGCGTTAGACGCCCGTATTCATTCTGTAAAGTAATCTTATCACACACGCAATTAACACGATTTCAAACACATATTTCATGCACAGAATACTTGCCCCATATAGTTCCAGACCTACCCAGTTGATAATCTCAGTAGAAACTCGTCAACATCTCAGATAACGTATGTCGACATCCTCCTCCTCCCCAAATTCACCGTTCCAGCTCAATTCCAATGTTCTGTTTCGTCCCGGGGCTTCTCTCGGAGTATTCCGTGACTACTCGGCTCGGGTTGTGAACCGGAAGATGTCTAGAAGCTTTGGTAAATACATTGTAACAGCATGGTATTTGAGGTGGAAACATATGTTATGTACAGTTCCCCATCGATTATGTGGTTTTCCGGCGTTTGAAAGCTATGGTGAGGGTTATAGGGGGTACCTAGGTATCATTCAGATGTACCTGCGCAGATTTTGTGTCCTACAAGTGAGTATTCTGGTGCAACATTTCGTATTTTCAAGCCAACGCACTGGGCAGTGTAACATATGGAACCCACTCGTCTGAGCGAGTTGACAAGAGTTATAGCATTTTTAATGCTTACTATACACTCTAATACGTAGGAAAGTGAGTGCAATAGTGTGATTTGACGTGCAGACAAAGGTGCAAACGACTCAAAATGTTAGACGCCCACACTCATTCTGTAAAGTAATCCAATCACACACACAAGTAACTCGATTTCAAACACATAAATAATGTACAGAATACTCACCCCAGCTCACGTTTGTATGATCGCAGGCCTACCCATGTCAAATCTCAATAGGAACTCGTCAACATCTCGGATAACGTATGTCCACTTCCTCCTCCTCCCCCAATTCGCCGTTCCAGCTCATTTCCAACGTTCTGTTTCGTCCCGGGGCTTCTCCCGTACTGACCCGTATCTACTCGGCTCGGCTAACACGCCGTAATCTGTCTAGAAGACTCGTCAAATTGCATGCAACGATACGATTTTTCGAGGCGGATACATACGTGGCAGACGATTCTGCGTCGATTTCGCGTTTTCCGGGTGTTTGAGGCTGTAGAGTACGTTACCTAGGATGTTCTGGTGTGGTCCAATATCCGGTGGATCGTACTTTGCGCAAATTTCTTGACGTTATCGAGTGAGTTTGTCGATTTTGAAAGCGTCAATATTCGCGAATTAAGCTGTAACAACACGCATTTCAAGTGTTGCACAACCCCTGAGCGGTATAGTAGACTCTATTCATCAATTTTGTGAGCATATTGGTGCGCTTGAAGACTTTACAAGATAAAATTTTACATGAGAAAGCATTAAGCGCTTGGAAAAAGATCTCCTCATAACATCTAAAAAACGAATTAAACAGGAGGAACATACCACATGGACGTGCATGAGGACGTACCCCTCACACGCTCCAAGAGAATACTCAAGCCACACACCCAACGGATTGAACGAAATCGAAGTGATTGACTGGCCATCCTCCTCTCCCTGATCTCCGTTCCAACGCATCGCAACCAATTGCTTTCAAATTTGTCTCCAATTCGCGCTAGCATTGGAAGCCTCGGCTAATAGTAACGTGAGCCTCACTAACAAGAACGCCGTTCTCGTTGTCGAAATTTGGAGAACAAGATTGCGGAGGCGCTAGGATGCACGGATTTGAACAGAATACGTACTGGTTCCCGAGTGAGGTAGTTTTAGGCCGAAATGATATTGGCAATCAATGTCGACAAGGTGTGTTCTGTCCGAATGCCATCTGCGTCGTGTAATATGACTGCCGTCTGCGCTGAGTAGTCTGAATGCCGTCTGCGTCGAGTATTCAGCCAATTAGGTTCAATGTACTGGTCATATAGAGAGTTTACGGACAATAGAATGATTGAAAGCAAGTAGAATTTGACAGTGCATACCGAGAACACTCGTGGATGCGCAGACGCACACTGGAACAGCAGATCTGAACGGGAGAGAACACCTAATCGCGACATAAAGGGGGGATCTAACGAGAAAAAATGATTCTATTGTGGTACTACGTAACACAAATTGGACCGCACAGGTATATAAGAGGCACTTACTTTGGCTGTAACCATCATCCCCTGCTCAGTTTTCCTCCTCTACAGCCTCTCACATCCGCGCTTTTGCTTTCAGCCCTCGATCCCCGGAAATGGATGTAAGCCGTTTGTGTCCCCTACTCTGATGATTGACTAATGATGTGGCACTATGCGGACCTCTAGTGCAACGGCCGCAGGCTTCCTCGACACCGGGTTCAACGACATTGAGGCGAGATGCGGGTGGGAGGCAGACAGCGGCTGAGGGTGTATGTGTGAGTAGAGCCCCCCCACTCTGAGGATGGACTAACACTGCGAACCTCTAGCGGACCGACTGCAGGCGGCCTCGACACCGGTGTATGCGTGAGCAGAACCCTCCCCCATTCTGATAATGAACTAACTCTGCGCATTTCCAGCGCAACAACCACAGGCGGCGGCGTCAACACCAGGTTGATTGAGGCGAGGCGTAGAGCCCTCCCCTACTCTGATGATGGACTAACGACGTGGCACTGTGTGACCTCTAGTGTAGCGACAATAAGCGGCCTCAACACCGGCGTCCTCAAAATTGAGGCCAGGCGCATGTTTGAGGCCGACGGTGTATGCGTGAGTAGAATCCTCCCCCACTCTGATGATGAACTAACACTGCGGATCTCTAGCGCAACGGCCACAGGCGGCGGCGTCGACACCGGGTTGAACAACATCAAGGCGAGGCGAGTGGATAGAGGTGGACAGTGTGTATGTGAGTAGAGCCCATGTGTTGTGCACCTTGTTGACAAATAAAACAGGTTGGCCTACTTCCTGCCGCGGGCGTTGTAGTGCATAGCCGGACTATGTGCAGATTGGGTTGAACGACATTGAGGCATGTGGATAGAGCCCACAAGTCATAATGAAAACCGGACTATGTGCAGACCGGGTCGAAGAACATTGAGGGGTGGCGGGCAGAGGCAGACTGGCGATGGGGTTGGCTACTGCGCACAGTTTTGGCTGCGTCGAGGTATTCCAGATATTGCGTGCGCAAGGCCGGTGCTGCTGTAATTGTGATATGCTGATTAAGCAATGGAAGGGAGACATACAATGTGCGAAAGGTGAAGAACGGCAGACTCGTATTTGCCGCGCTCTGCGCTCCTCTTGCCATTTGCGCAGGGTGGGCTCTTTGTCCCGCGGAGAGGAGGAGTTGTGTAGCATTCAAGTAGTGATGAAGCGGAACAGTCACGTGTAACTAACCGGTCGCGTCGCTCGGGTTGCGTTGTGGGCCCGGCACCTCTTTTACTTCGAGAAGCCAATCTGTAGAAGGGTTGTGCCTCCTTTAAGTTACGCTTCGTTGGAATTGGGAACATGACCATACCCACCATCGCTTCTTATGCCTTCGACTCGAACACCGCGACGGGCCGCCGGAGGAACTTTTTTTTATGAATTAGAGGGTAAGAGGTTGCGCGTTGATGAAGATGTTTTAAAGGTCAAAAGGTAAGAATCTGTGGACCGTCTGGATTGGCACAGGAAACAGGTTACGCAATACAGATGCAAACATAATTGGGATATTAATACGCTGTATGAAGACGCGAGAAACGCTATGTTGAGCGGAAAGGCATTCAAGGTGGCAGGTAGACCGAGCAAGGGCACGAAACGAACACCCTATTTCACTTTTATTTTTCTATATTCTTTCGATTTCTATGCAGCAACCATACCCTTTTACTTTTATTCTCTTTATATTGTTTTGATTTCTATGCATTGCACAAAAAATCGAGTCCTGAGACTTGTAGCCTTTTGCATATATTTCTCTCTCTCCTTCGTTCCAATGACTCTGGCTGCGATGACATTGGTAAAAAGACCATTGTTCAAATTTATTTGGTTTGCTTGGGAGCTTTGTACCATTTCCCGAGTTCTCGTCAAATAAAAAGTGAAAGATTGGTCTACGTCACCGTGATGTAATTTTGTTTCTTCGCCTAGTTATGCTACTGTACTGCGCACAGTTTTGGCTGCGTCGAGGTGTTCCAGATTGCGTGCGCGAGGTCGCGTTGATACGCGCACATTCATGCCGGTGCTGCCGTAATTGTGATAAGCTGACTAAGCAATGGAAACGCAGTCTCCTATGCTTTGTTTGTAATCTATTTATTATCGTGCAACAAGAAAGCTAAGACGCACGCGTGAGCGTTCCTCACCTTTCTACACTAGGGTGTCTACTATGTACTAAGTATCGGGGTTTGTCTATCTAGAGCAGTCTCCTATGCGAAACCACTGTGGAGTTCACTATGAACGTCCTTACGGATATACTACTGCGATCTTTTCACAGGAACATGGTGCCCATATGCTCATTCTCACCTGACTGTAACCGCCTGGAGAAATAGAGCTGCGCGACCTTGTCTGGACGCCATATAACTGAACCCTCCGAAAAGTCCTCAGCACCCTTCAATTTGAACCATCAACAAGCTCCAAAATGAAGCCTAATCGCCAGGAGAAAGAGCAGAGCGAATACAGGCTGCCTACAAATGTCAAGCCGACGCACTATGATCTCACGTTCAAAACTGACTTGAAGAAGGCTACGTTCGAGGGCGTTGTCATAATCGCGTACGGAGACTCAGACTCTCGGGTGTCTTTTGTTATAATTTGACCGAGTCTCTTGCTAGCCTTGAAGTTAAGAAGGATACGTCGACAATCACGCTCAATGTATCGCGTCTAGAGCTAACAAATGCGTGCGTTTTCAGTCTTATGTTCGAACCCTTGCATCAGCAATAATAATGGTATTAGCACCATATTGTCCGAAGAGGGGGAGAAACCTGTAGCCGTGGTGCAGACAGACGAGGCGCAAGAGCGCGTCACATACAAACTGGATGAGAAGCTTCCGTCTGGTTCTCAAACAAAACTGAAGATATACTTCTCTGGGAAGCTAGGAGGAAACATGATGGGCTACCTTCGCGGCTCTTGGGAATATGAAGGAAGAACTGAGTACTATGCACTCACGCAGTTTCAGGTATGTGCATCATGCGCTGGATACGCTATCTCATTCTGAAAACTTTTTGATAGCCCACCGCAGCTAGGAGCGCTTTTCCGTGCTGGGACGAACCTCTCCTAAAAGCGACGTTTACTATCACCATGATATCGCGTGCTGATACCGTAAGCTTGAGCAACATGCCTGCTCTATCAGAACAGCCAATTCTCGAGGGACTCGACGCCGAGACATGGAAAATCACAAAATTTGATACTACCCCTCCAATGTCGACATACATCGTGGCGCTGGCGAACGGTCCATTCAAGTTTTTGGAAAAGTCGGTCGTCATGCCGCTCAGCCGCAAGACCATCCCTCTCCGGATTTACAGTAAGTTGATCTCTTGATTCACCTATGATACAATTTTCACGTTTTGGTAGCTTCTCCCGCTAAAGTCAGTCAAGCCGAATTCGTCTTAGGTGTTACTGCGTCTGTTCTTCCCCTGTACGAAAGAATACTCGGTGTCGAGTACCCGCTTCCTAAACTTGATACAGTTGCAGTATGTGTATTACGACCGACCGACGCAACCTTTTTGACCTGTTTTTTTTTTTTGGCAAATGACAGGGAAACATCGTAGACGGTGCCATGGAGAACTGGGGTTTAATTATCGGCCGCTCTGCTGCCTTCTTACTTGACACTGACAACGCAGACCTGCTCGCCAAGAAGCGGGTGGCGTCTACGCAAAGCCATGAAATAGCACATCTTTGGTGAGTTACCAATTTTGCACGATCATATTTTTACCTTACAACAATCTGCTCAAGGTTTGGCGATATCACCACTATGGAATGGTGGAATTATCTCTATCTCAATGAGGGTATGCTCACCCCTTACAAAATATGCCTCCCCGAATAATCGATCCATTTCTTGCAACAAGGATTCGCGACTTTGGTACGAATGTGATTTCACCCGCAATCTGACGGGGCTAATTACAGGATAGATTGGCGAAGTAATCGTTCTAGGTGAGTCGGTGGTGCTTCTTATATAATAAATCAAAAGTGACATTTCCCGTCTGTAGACAGGTATAATTCCCCCTCACAACAGTCATTCGATGTCATCCTAACCCACGTACAGGGTGTTCCCGGAATGGAAAGTAAACTCCAAGTTCATTACCGAGCATCTTAACCCTGCGTTGAATCTCGATGCAAAATTATCTTCTCATCCCATCGAAATGGAATGCCCTGATACGGAGTCAATTAACCAGGTAATCTATCCAATGTTAGGTGTCCCTGTATCATTCTTATGGCGCTTGGTAGATGTTCAACCTTTTATCCTACCAGAAAGCCGCTTCAGGTAGGCTAGAAATGACGTATACGGCCACCATAACTTACAATAGTTGACATGTAGTCTTCCGCATGCTATCGTTCTACGTGGGGGAAGATAAATTTTTGGCAGGTGTGTCGGCTTACCTCAAACGAAAGCTTTATGAGAATAGCGTTACTCGTGACCTTTGGGATGGGATAAGTTCAACTACTGGGCTTGATATCGCAGAGCTTATGGATAACTGGATAACCAAGACTGGGTTTCCTGTTGTGACCGTAACGGAGAGCGTCGGTGGAATCACAGTTCGTCAAGATCGGTTCCTAGAATCCGGTCGTGAGCCGGAGTACGACAATGACACTCTCTGGTAAGTTATACATTAACACTGTAGGATGGTGAATTAAATGTTTCCCTAAATCTAGGAATATCCCTGTGGCTTTAGTATCGACAAAACCCGGGAAGGTGTGGGGAAGGAAAATTGTCATCGATAAATCCCTAGTACTGAGAGAACGGGAAATGAACATCGCATTGGACACAACTAAACCATTTAAACTGAACGCGGGGACTAATGGAGTGTGTAGGTATCGAAGTATCTGTAATGTCCCATCCCTCTGTTCTAATGACTCTACTTTTTAGTCAGGGTTTTGTACACTCCTGAGCGCTTGTCATTGATATCTAGGGAGGCAGCAAAACCAGATTCTATCTTTAATGTGGATGATAGGATAGGGCTGGTCAATGACGCCGCAGCACTGTCAAAGGCCGGTTTGCTAAAACTAAGCAACACACTTGACCTGATTTCCCAGCTAAAGGACGAAAAAGAGTGTGAGAAATATATATAACTTGCGTTTCTTACATTCCACTGACGAAAATCTCTGCGTTGTAGATCTTGTCTGGCAGGCTATCGCAGAAACCCTGTCTTCCGTACGCGATGTTTGGTGGGAATATCACGATATTGTCGAAAAGCTGGACGCATTTCGTCGTGTGAGTTTGCTATTGGGCACCCTATAAGGCTTCCTATATACGGACGACTGCTGAATCACTCTATTAGTCGTTGTTTGCCCCTCTGGTGGAAAAACTTGGGTACCGGTATCCCAAGGGAGAGGCGATAGATAAAATGCTTCTCAGAACGCTGGCTGTTGAGCATGCATATCAGGCGGGTGATTCAAGGTACGGTTTTTTAAGTCGAACGTAGTTAAATCGGTGGACTAATATCGAGTTAGCGTCGTCGGCGAATTGTTGAATCGATTCAGGGCCTACCAAAAAACGGGAGACGAAACATTGATACCACCTGATCTTCAAGGTTCTATTTACTCGGTGGTAAGTGGGTTTCTGAGTTCATAGTTCATTCCACTGAAGTTTATCACACTACTAGGCAGTTCAACATGGCGGTCGTGAGGAATACGATGCCATAGTGAAGATTTACAATAAACCAAAAACTCCCGGTGAGCAATACTCGGCTGCGTGAGTTACGATCGCCTACAGAGGACCATGGTCATTGAACAATATTAACCTAACCATTCAGGCGTGCCTTGGGAGCGCCGCGAAATCTCTCTCTGATCCAAGAGACATTCGATTTCATCTCCCACAAGGCACAGAATCCCGACGTTGGCACGATTTTCAACGCTTTGGGATCCAACGCTATCGCACGCCGACCTTTCACGAAATATGTACAGGACAACTATGATACGGTACTTGAATCTTTTAATGTTTTATTTTATGATACCTTTATCTCGGACTTTGCAGCTTTACGCCAGGTTCAAAGGGTCATTTTCTTTGAAATTGCTTTTCCCTGTGAGTATACTGATTATCATTGTTTTTAAAAAAAGGAGACTCATTTAGATACAAGGCCGCTATATCGTTCTACTCAACTACTGAGGATTACGAAGGAGCAGTGAAATTTTTCCAAGTAAGTTGAGCCCTATATTTGCTACAGTGACAAGAACTGAAGATTACTGAAATAATACAGTCTAAGGATACATCGGCGTATAACCAGACCCTCGAACAGGCGTTGGATGGAATTCAGACTAGAATCAAATATATTGAGGTAAAGCAACCGTTGCTAAATTTTTGAATTGTTCTAATAATGGTGTGATCCAGAGATCAACTGAAAACTTGAAGGATTGGCTCTCTGAGGAGTGAAATTAGTACTGTACAAATCCTGTACTTCATCGGTTCACTCATGGCCAATGGGCCATATACGCATCATTTAGCGGGTACAACAGGTTTGTTCTCTAACCTGAGTTATCGATTTGTCGAGACGATTGATTCCATTTGCGCAACATCAATCAACATGTCTTTGTTAGTATATCGGTTAGTACACGCGCCTGTCACGCGCGAAAGCTGGGTTCGACTCCCAGACAGAGAGCTCTCTTATTTTTGTCGAACCGTGTCATCGTGTTATCCAACGTTCAATACACATTCATTGGCCTGTTCAACGAGGTTTAGATAATTATTTATACATTAACCACGGGTACTCCAGAAGCGTGTAGGACCGCCGATGTAGGCCGATGTTTTGACGTGGCACTTCCAGAGGACCGCTCCAGTCAGCGTCACGACAAATTTGGAAAACTGGCAATGTTTTTACATGGTTTGTAAACAACATTACAGAAGAATAACAAGAAGGATAGCCATAAAACGGCATTTGAGGGTACCTGACCAGTAGTGAACGTAGTCCAACCAATCAGGATCACTATATCCTTGCACACAATTCCCTTTGATAGTTGATAGATGCCTACAGCGCTTAGAAACATGTTGGAGCTTTGTCAAGAATTCCACAGTCACGTTCATGGAGCAGATACGGTTAAAAGGATGCCCACTGCACATTCAACCAGTCATCTCTCCAACCAAATCCCGCGTGTTCTCAACCAGTTATACCTACAGATCATCTTCATATGTGGGTACTACACGGACACTGGCTTAACTTCAAGCGCCCAACTAAACTGATTGTTCACATTGCCGTAGATTCTCCATGTCAGACAACGGAAGCCATAGCCATCACCACCATCACGCTCACGGTGTCGATGTTCTCGCCGAAGCTAACAAGAAATTTTTCAATGACATGGACTACAAGGAAGTCAAAATGCCACAAGATCCAGAATTTGACTTGCAAAATTTCATTAACAAGTCGGTCAATTCTGAGATCTCAGTTAAAACTATTTGTTTATATATCTTTTTGTAGAGCCGTCGAGGCAGTCCTCAGCCGCTACGCTTTCAACAAGGAATCGACTACTGTCATGGATTTCGCATGTAATATAGGTGATGATACCCTTACCAGAGGCAACTTCAGGGATATTAAAACGAATTCTCTTTCAGGACTTTTTACACGCGGACTCGAGCCATACACCAAGCTTTTAATTGGTGTAGACATTTCCGAAAAGCCGGTAGAATTGTTCAATAAATACGTCAAAGAGAACGGGATTTCATCCGACAAGATGAAAGCTGTATGCACCGAATTAAAGGGAGTCGAAGGCGAACTTGATGGTCTCAAGTTCGACGTCATCACGGTGCGCAACATTATTGAATTGGGATATCCTAGTGCTGTTGCTAAAGTTTCAACTTTCCTCGCTCAGTGCTCCGCTTCATATCATCACTTTACAGCTGTTGAAGAAATAACCAAGACCCTCGCATTTTTCCTCAAACCTGGAGGAGTGTTGTTTGTTGTAGACAACACACCAAGGCAGGATGCCAATTCTGCCGATCCGTCGATATTTCCACAAGAGTTTGGACACGTTGTTGCTCATACAAACGGGTTCACAGAGAAAGAGATGAAGGATTTGATGGAAGGAGCAGGGCTTGATTCATTTGTCTTTGAGCGTATCATGGATTTCCAAAGCCATGGAAGAGACGCAACACTCTTCATATCCCAAGCTAGGAAGCCCTTGAAGGTCTAAGTAGCTTCATCATTGACAGAATTCTGGGAACTATGACTGTCGTTAAACATAATATAGTTTCAAATCCACATTTTTTTTATTCCAATAGGTTTCAATTGTAATGGTAAATTGATAGTTATCCTCTCAAATCGTTGGCGTAAAAATGCTCCCGACAGAGGTCTGAGACTCTGATTTTCCAAGAATTCGAGACTGCCGAGAAGCCGATTTGGGCGCATGTCCGGTGACTTCCGGAAGATGACGCTGCTTAAGTAATTATTTGTTTGTCTTTGGTGAGATGGCCGAGTGGTCGAAGGCGTTTGGTTAGCCTCGCGAGCCAGGCCTTCTGTGAATCTCGTCTCTTTTCTAGATAAGGCAGGTACCGAGTGATATGTTTGTACAAATGTTGTCTTTGTTTATGTCGTCAAACATTGATCGGAGTGCGAAAAGAGAGAGATTCACAGAAGGCCTGGGACAAAGGGAGACCGAATGGATTACTGTGTCCGCGCGTCCGCCGGACATCCGCCGGACAGACTCACGTGACTAACTCGTCATGTCGCGTCTCAACATTGCGCGCGCGCGCTCTCGCGCGCTTTGTATATACTCAACAACCCTAATCCCTAATCCCTAATCCCTAATCCCTAACCCCTAACCCCTAACCCCTACACCCAACCCTAAACTACCTAATCCCAACCCTAAACTAACTAACTAATTAATCCAACCCTAAGACATAAAAAAACTGCTCAAATATGGCAAGCATTGGAGTGGTGAGATTGAAGCCAAAAGTTCTACCACTGCAGTGGTACAAGTAATGTAGACTATTTCACCACTTCAGTGGTACAAATCATATACACTGTTCTAGCACTTGAGTGATATAAGATACATTCAAAATCTTACCACTCCAGTGGTGTAGGAATTATAAAAGTAGTAATAGTTAGTATTCTTAGGATTGTATTTATTCTATCTGACACACAATTATGACCACTGCAGTGGTGGAATACAACAAATCAATTTCAGCACTGAAGTGGTAAACTCTAACATATTAATTTCACCACTTCAGTGCTGAAATAAACTTGCTATATTCCACCACTGAAGTGGTCATACTGACATGCTGTACTTGATCACTGGAGTGATCAGATTTACATGTCGGATTCGACCACTTCAGTGGTGAAAACTAACATGTCAATTTCATCACCGCGGTGGTCACGTGAGTCACGTGTTGTCCGCCGGACGGAGTGTCCGGCGGATATTACGATTATAATAATCCATTCTATCTGGGGACAAACGGTTCGGATTTGAGGGAATCCTCGTTTTGTGACTCGGACTTAGTGAAAAAAACGCGATTTGCCTCAACAACAACCTTCCACAATTTAAAAAAAAGTTGTCTACAGAATCATTTAGATAGGTTTCTTTTATAATAAAATTCATTTTTACAAGGTCACGAAAAAAAAAATTTTTGAGAAAAAAATGACTTGTAATTTGAGCCGAAAAATCATATATCATGGCGCAGGTGAACTGCTTCTAAAATTAGATGGCAGGTCCGGGCGGTTAATGAACCCAGTCTCTGCAGATGAAACAGACAATGAAAGAGACATACCTGCACATCCCACCTCCATCAAAAGTGAACCTCTGGATACCCAGATTGTCCCAAATGCAGTCTCTACATCCTCTGTAGATTCAAATCATGCTTCAGCTTCAGACAGTATGGGCGAGTCTAGCATGCAGGGTTTGACCTTGACATGGATCTTGAGGAAATAGAGGAGGAGTACGATGTTATTGAGGATTCAGAGGATTCAGAATTCGAGGGGGAGGCGGACGGGTAGTGGTCGCAATCGACGTAGTTGTTCGAATTTCACTCAAGTCCGACGTGACAAAGCGTGACTCTGCCAAAACCGAACCGTTTGGCCCAGCCGTTTCTGACGAAACCGAGCGGAGCTCGAAATATGCTGAGTCAGAAACGACTGGTGTACGAGCCTACTGTGAATCTCTCTCTTTTCGCACTCCGATCAATGTTTGACGACATAAATAAAGACAACATTTGTACAAACATATCACTCGGTACCTGCCTTATCCAGAAAAGAGACGAGATTCACAGAAGGCCTGGCTCGCGAGGCTAGGTTGGGGAAGAGACGAGATTCACAGAAGGCCTGGCTCGCGAGGCTAGGTTGGGGTATGTACGTCCAGGGCATGTGGTGCATCGGTACCACCATTCTGTACGATCACATCGACCACTTACCGACTTAGCGGGGGCACATGTTGTACATGTACAGGTAAGTTGACATGCCCTGTAACTTTTTATAATTTGATACAGTGTTCATTTTCAGCCGTAAAGCGTTCAAACATGTGGGACCTGCTGGAACGACAATCGCCGTTTAACAACTTCATATTGTCTGCAGTGCAATTTATACATCATGCGTACGCTCGGACACATAACATTTACATCTCTCCACGACGAGTTTCCCCTGCCCAACTCTCTGACTGACCCGAAGACGATGACCGAACCCGTACATCCAGGTCGACCACTATTTCGTATTGTTTTCGAACGCATCATGCAAGGAACAATCCATGTAGTTTCTCTGAACCACAATCACGACAAGTATCACTCGGTTTCTCCAACAATCTACTCATATTGTTGTTGAACCGATGGATGTCTTCTCTGATGTATTGCAATGATGGGCCATAAGACAGCATGTGTAAACGAGAGAAAGGTCAGCACTATCTCTCTTTCCATCCATATTTAAGTAACTAAGCTCATTAACGTGCACGACGTCTATTTCACATTTAACAGGGAAAGGAAAGATGCGCGCATGTGTTGTAACTTGTTGAAGGGACGACCCAGGACGACCGTCGGACTCACGATACATCGCCTCGGGAAATCAGGCTCAGAGCGTTTGCCACGATCGGAAAAATGAAATCCAGGTTGTATCCGCAAACGATTTGCGCTAACAACCCTTTCCGAAATGTGCAGATCAAACTCATCTGCGTAGCATGAGTCGTCGCGTCAATAAATTTCAGGTTTGATTTTATGACAAGAAGGTCATGCGGAGCTTGAGCACGAAAATTAAACGGTCGTGTCTGTATCCGTAATTATTTGACTACCGCCTCACTTCTGCAAAAGAATAGATAGCGCGCCTACATATCTTACATGGTCAACACTCTCGCCATGCAACTAATACGGTGATATCTATTCGGTTTGTAGGACAAAAACTACGCGACAGGAACCCCTAGGACTAACAAATGAGCGTGTGGTGAAAGGAATGATTAAGCTACGTCGAGTTCTACAATTAATGCGAAGCGAGAAGCGGGTGGCGCAGTAGGTTACTTATGAAGCATATTTGTAGCAGAGCGTGTTCCCCTGGGTGTTCATAACGTCTCCAACGGTAATGGCCGGGGCGAGTTTGCCCAGGTTGATGCCAAAGTTCAAGGTGACATTCTGGCTATTAGGTGCGTCGCCGAACGGAGGTCCGAATTTCGAAACAGGGCCAGAAATGTCAGTGAGACGAGATGCATTGGCTGACTGCCACTTTGTCCAGAGACGGTCGAGGTTGGCGTGGTGAAGATAGAAGAGAGGATCTGATGGAAAAATACGCCTAATCAGGCTACTTTCGACTTGCAGATACCAAAATGCACTCACCACCAGGACTGGAATAGACGTCGGCAATGGTTCCAAACTTCCCTCCGACACCCAAATGTCCTCCGGCATGGACTGTGAATGTTTCAAGGGTAATGCCACCCTGGAGAACGATATCGAAATTGTTGAAATCGGGTTGAGAAAGTACTCTATTGACAACGGAAGTGTTTAGAGCACTCATAACGATGATGGGGCTGAAATCACGAGTCAGGCAGTAGGAGTTGGGGGCGACTGAGTTTCCTGGTCCAACATGGAGCCTTTGGTGAGCAAAGGGTCCGTCTCTAACGCATCCACCTCCTGTACGTCCAGGGATTTCGAAAGGAGCAGCAACGACACCTTCTTCCGTGTAAGGTCCGTTACCACCGAACCCAAGGACGGAATCAAATACGGGGGATTTCATAAAATTTTCAGGTGACGTAGCATCAAGGGACCAGTCCCAATAACTTGTAATATAGCATCAGCCTCCACTCGAATCCCCAATCATTTAGAATTATAACTCACGGCTGAGCCCCAAAGTACCCACACTCCTGCCTGAGAGCTTTCTCGTACGTAGCGACGAAGTATCGATGCCATGGTTGGAAATGACCCTGTATCATCCTTTAAGTGAGTATGCCTCGTTTACGTTATGAGAACATAAATACTCACAACGAAATGAATATTGTCGGTCTGCAGAATGTGCGTCCCAGAAAAGTCATCAAACCGGCTCAAGGCACCAGGAATGTTTGACCTCGACTTGGCGGGGATAGACTGAAGGCATCTTACAGCGGCAAGGTATGAAAATTTCTCCAACGGATTGAGTGTGCGCCTAAACGAACGGATTAAACTTTTCTCCAATATAATAAAATAAAAGGCGTACCATTCCTTTCTCACTAATGGATTGGTGCATTTGGCCGCGTACGTAGCAGTAGCAAGTGCGAGAAGACTCGTAAGGACAGAAAACTTCATTCTGGGAAGATGTTAACCGGCTCATCCCCAAAATGTTTCCCCTTATAACTAGTTGCTTAACACCGAAACGGCACACAATGTGCTCATTATTTCTGAGAGTAAAACCACGCGTGCCTTAAGTTTTCGTGCGAGGGCACGCAAAGCTGTTGGTCCAGGCACAATCTCTGATATGCCGTCACCACTTCAAGGTAGATGATATATCACGACACCCACAAGCGCAGACAAGCGCTAAAACTTCCATTTCTTTCAGTTCTCTTTAACAGATATATACTCCTCAATATGACCTACTATGGGTTCTCTTCCGCTCTAAGCAAGCTTTGATTGAATGCAACAGAATGTAACACGTATCTCAGAACCATATTATACCGACCGAATTAAAACTCGGATATCTGCCATCAATCTGCAAAACAGATACTGGAACCTGGATTCTGATGTACGCATATTTTTTGGTAAGGGAGAAAGATCCCTCATATCTACGTTCAGATATAAGAACGCGTTTTGCTTCGACACGTTGTTGGCCAAAAAATTGTCGTAGCCTCTGTGAGATCAGTTCGCAAAGATTCACTCTTACTCTGAGACAGTATCCAATTTTCGCTGATCATCGCCATCCAAATCTGGTTAGATCTGATTTCATGCAACTTGAAAGGGGATTAAATTACAATTTGTCTTCCTAACGTGTGAACACCCAAACACATCACACCGAAAAGCCAAATATATTGTGCGTACTATCGGAAATACGCAAGTTGCTTAATGAGGATATATCTATTTAAAAGTCGCCATGTCCTTCTTATTTTTTTGTCCGTACAGAGGTGATAACGACTTTATGATGCTCCTATCATTATTCGAGTGTGACCAAGGAGATATGGACCAGTACAGTGGCCTATGGAATTTGTTTTGGAAAAAATCGTAGGAAGTCTGGAGTGAATGAATTGGCAAAGGTTATCGGTAGCCACATCAATGACGACGAATACAATATTCAGGTCTGATGGCCGAAGTTCTGTTGCTGCAATATTCAATCAAGCCACAGAAGAACAACTCAGCACGTCAATTACGAGTATGAACATCGCTAACCCGTTTTAGTATCCACGTGGGGTGTCCTCGGTATGTGTAACTTTATGATCAGACGTTGGCGTCCCAAATTGTGCCCCCCAAGTACCCGTAACGGTGTACTATTTAATTGCTTTCGTTTCCTTCTAACTTCTCGCCTTTTTTCTCTTTTCCATTTGTTCGGTACTCATGGCTGACCCTTTGAGCTGGACACCTCCTGTTGGGCCTGTTGAGGACCATGGCCATATTTCAAGGAACCTTAATATTTCCTTGATTGTCCTTGCGGCCGTTTTCTTTTTCCATCGCGTTTACATCCGTTTGGTCGCCATGAAAAATTGGGGAGCTGATGATTATGCAGCCACAGTAGCTTTCGTGAGTCTTCGTATTTTCTGACTTCTCATCTATTTCTTATCAAAAACGTTTGTAGGGCTTATTGATGACACTTAGCGCCTTTGAAATAATAGGTATGTGCTTGACGGAATTTTGTTTTTCTTATCTTTCTTTGACCTTTTTTCTTAGAGGTGAAACATGGAGCTGGAAGACATCTCGTGGATATCCATCCAAAGGATGTAGAGGCCTTCTTTTTCAATCTGCCGACGATGCAACTGCTTTACATGTCCTCATCATATTTTATTAAACTTTCGATCATTCTATTCCTTCTTCGATTCCATAACTCAAGTGAGTATTCCCGAGTTTGTATGAGGAAAGAATATTTATTTATTTTACAGAGATATACAATAGAGTCGTTTGGGTTGCGCTCGTAACGACGACAATTCAGGCCTTGATTATTTTCTTTCTTTTTGCTTTCCAATGTCGACCACCAAAGTGAGTAGATGTATTTTAAACTATATATCAACTCCTCATGGTGAAAAATTTAGGGCGTTGTGGGATATGAGTATCAAGGATAAAACATGCATGAGCTCTGCCGACCAAGCGAAGCTATTTTATGCGCATGCTGGCATTGGTATCGTTGTCGACGCATTCTGCCTTGCAGCACCACTTTTTGTCATTTGGAAGCTTCTCATGTTCCGTGACATGCAGATTCGTTTGACGGCTATTTTTGGTGTCGGTGAGTGTACTTTCCTAGATTATGATGTAGCTTAGACCTGGGCGCTAAATGCCGAGGTAGGGACCTTCGCCGTTGTATGCGCCATAATTCGTTTCAGTGTGATTGTCACTATAGATATGGGTATTGACACTACATGTGAGTCAATGAAATTGGCATACTATATCGAAACTGACGCTGGCGTCTTAGTCAATATCCTCAAAGCTTCTATATGGACAGATCTAGAGGTCTACATTGGCTTCTACGTGTCATGTTTCCCTGCTCTATCACCAACATTCCGATTCTTGCGTCGAAAGATTACCGGCCAATCTAGCACCGGGAAGACCAGTCAAGGAAAACCGAGCAATCCCATTGCTCTGAGCATGCAGCGCTCTGGTCACACGCACTCCGCCGTTCACTCTGTCTCGATGCACGGGAAGAGTGCTAACGTCGAGATACCCATGTATACAGTTTCGCATACCAAGTCCGGTATGAATGATAGCGAGGATAACATTGCTGCTGATCATGGAACCATGTATAATAATTTGGAGTTCAAGGTACACGTAGAGAAGGAGGTATATAGTTCTAGTAAGGCCTAACGAGTTTCCAAATGTCGATGATATATTTTGGCTTAACTTCTAACACAAAGATGAATTTTCCTAGCTTGTAAAGCGAGAACTTAGTCTGGTTCAATATGCTGCACTTCAACCCCAGGTGACTTTCACAAACCATCATCGCGCAAATTCATTTCCCTTTGCTTCCGTCTCGCGTTTAGCACCGTAGTCGTTGTTTCATGTACGTAACCACAATATCCAGGAACAGGCCACATTCTAGAATTTAGGGGCGATTCAGAGTAGGAGGCCTACAACCGAAGTAAACCCCATTACTACATCATTGGCTGGCCTCGCCGTATGTCTCCCAAAAGAATTGGCTGTGAGAAATAAGATAGATCAGCGTTGCAATGCAAAGGTAAAAAAATCCATCGATCTCAATACTCTGCAATAACAAATCGTTTGTACTTCGTTTGTCCTCTTCTCGGACACGTAGTGTAGAAGAGTGTAGATTTGGGATCGATCTGACAAATTTCAAAAAGCAGTAATGCGTGTCCTATAATGAAGAATTGGCTGCTTGCGTTTCCTCGAGTTTCTCGGCCGCCCCGTAGATTGATTGCTAAGTGAAATGACAAAAAGCAACAAGTTTTAAAGCTCTTTTAAAGCGTATGGTGCTGTCAATTGTACATGAAAAGGTCTGAATCTGAAGTTAGCTTGTGCTGACCGGGACCACCGAACAAATTCAGTCAATTTTGTTGGGAATGAGGTGATCCCAGATCGAGGGTGTGGCGGCGCCACCACGTGCACCAATTTCATTAGCCAAGCCTCAGCGCCAGCTTTCGCGCCGATTCCCGAAGTTCAGTTTTCAAATTTTTCTTTGAACTGGAATCCACTGAACAGCTTACGAGCCTAACGTCTAAGAACAAGAATAGTCCATCAAGTTTTCGTTAGTGCATCCCTCTTTTTCTGCTATATGTCACTCTGTCGACATTTGCCTGGCCTCGGCCGCCAATGTAAGAAAATCCTGAAACCTCACACCGTTGGCCATTTACTGATTCATATCCCTCTTCTTTCCCACAGTTTAATATCAGCAGCCTCATAGACGCCCTGTTATGCATATCGTTTTAGTTTTGTTAGTACTGGCAGGGAAAGGCGGCACGACTATCTTTAAAATCCATGTCAAGTGATAAACCCTGCGTCGGCCATTTCTCGGTGGAATTGACCAGCCTTGTGAGTAAACTGGATCTATGTAAGGCGATTGGAAGAACACCGTTGTCTCTTAAAATGCTTTGCCATCCCTGCGCCCGTTATTTCAATCACCCCCCGCCGCTTGAGCCACTGGAACATACCAACGCAAGATGAGCCAGACACAACACTTGCCATCCGACTTTCTCTTTGGTTTTGCAACAGGTAAGAGCCGCATATCCTATCACCACACTTTTGAATTCTAAACCTCTTGTAGCGGCGTATCAGATTGAAGGGTCCCCTTCTGCTGTCGGCCGCACACCCTCAATCTGGGATGTTTTCTGTCAATCTGAAGGAGCGACTAAGGATGGGAAGTCGGGAGATGTGGCGACCGATTCATTTAATCGATACAAAGAAGATATAGCTCTCCTAAAGACGTACGGCGCAAAAGCGTACAGATTTTCCCTGTCGTGGTCCAGGATTATCGACTTCAACTCGGCTTCCGGCACTGATGTACCCGGAAGCTTTGACCCAATCAATGAGAGCGGTATTAAATTTTACAGACAATTCATCGAGGAACTTCTTAAGGCTGGAATTACTCCCTGTATCGTGAGTTGTGCAATTCATCGCCTCCAACTATCACAATTGATTTGAACGACAGACTTTATACCATTGGGATTTGCCGCAGGCATTGCATGATCGTTATGGGGGCTGGTTGGACAAGAGAGTTGTGGACGACTTCGTCCACTACGCAAAGGTGACGTCGTCCTCATGTTCGACTGTTACTTATTTTTTTTAAAAAAAGCAACATGCTATAGGCTTGCTTCAACGCTTTTGGGGACGTCGTGAAACATTGGTACATTAGTCTTGTACTACGTTATACATACATCTTAAATGATTTTATAACAGGATTACTCTCAATGAGCCTTGGTGCTCCTCCGGGTTGGGCTACGGATATGGGATTCACGCCCCGGGTCGCTCCAGCAAGAGCCGTGGGGGAAATACTGCCACTGAACCATGGATGTATGCTTCTTTTTTGCTGACCAGCTGTGAACTTAGCAGTCTAATCATGCTGGTAGCGCTGGCCATCATCTAATTCTCGCACACGCACATGCGGTTCGCTACTTCAGAAGTAACGTAGCGCCATTACATGGTGGAACAATTGGCATCACATTAGATTCCAGTGCATATCTACCGTATGACGACAAACCTGAGAGTGTGTAAACTTATTTTTCCATTAATCCACATATCACTTACATCTCACTTTCAGATGTACAAGCTGCCCAAAGGGCATATGACTGTCGACTTGGATGGTTCGCTGATCCAATCTATAAAGGGTTTTATCCCGCTGCGCTGAAGGAACTCCTGGGAGAACGGCTCCCTCAGTTTACCGAGCAAGAGATTGCTATTGTTAAGGGATCATCTGATTTCTTTGGTTTGAATACATATACGACGAATCTTGTTGGTGAGTCTGTTCAACGATTATTGTTTTATCTTCTGAAATCTGTGGTGTCTTATTTTTAGAGGAAGGCGGCACGGATGAACTTAATGGAAAAGTAAAAACATCATTTATCAGACCAGACGGGACCCAACTAGGTACTCAGGGTTCGTTGTTTTCGTTTCCCCCACAGCAAATGTGCCACTCACCTTGCGCCTCAGCACACGTCCCTTGGCTTCAGACCTGTAAGTTTCACATTTATCTTTGTGGTCTCTGATAATTGCTTGACCATGGACTCCATGTATAGATCCCGCGGGATTCAGAGCCGTACGTGGAATTCCATGACACCGTCCTGATCTTCTCTGTTGATCAAGTTTGAATCGTGTCTTTATACATAGTTATTGAACTACATCTGGAAGGTCAGTAGGTGCCTATACACTGTTGCATAATGTTCTTTGATTGTGATCCCCCATTTGATTCGACGACAGACCTACCAAACTCCCATCTAGTTCGTATTCCAAGTCCATTAATGTCCATCAAAGCACTGATCTTGACCATTGTAGTGTAACTGAAAATGGGTTTGCCGCGAAGAGCGATGTTACTCTGCCTCTTCCAGAAGTTGTACATGATGTCGATCGTGTCGAATACTACTCCGGTTATACCGAGGCACTTCTGCAGGCTATACACGAAGATTCAGTTCCTGTTAAGTCATACTTCGCCTGGAGTGAGTTTTCGAGGATATCTATGATATATCAAGTCGTCAGCTGACGCCTTTGCACAGGTCTTTTGGATAACTTTGAATGGGCCGACGGCTATACTACTCGGTTCGGAGTGACGTATATCGATTATGATACGCAGGTGCGCTACCCTAAGGATTCCGCCTGGTTCTTGAAAAAGGTGTGCATCTGCGGCTGCCTTGATTTGAGATATGTTGAATTCAAATGCTTTCTTGACACAGTGGTTCGAGGATCACATCCAGAAGGCATGAAACAGTTCATTTTGAATGCGCTGGGTGAGATAAATATAAAACGATATGTAACTTTACCAATTGTATCAGATAACGTGTCTGGGACGTTTTCCTGAGGCGATCTACTAGGTCTTGATGGGCGAGCCAACACTGAGCAGCTGGGTCCGCCTTAAACCCACAGCATGATGGGTGTTTGATGCCAGAAAGTTTAGAAAAATATCAAGTATGAAGTTCGAAGCAGTGCTTTTATTATACTACGCGCGCCTATTTTGTCTCCACAACATCTCATACATCTTGGACACACTGTTAAGGCGTACTGTGGTGCTACTCTGATATGATCCGGCGGGGTGTAGCATTTCATTTCCGAAGGATATCCATGGTAAAATAAAAATATCGTAGATACTGTTCGTTTAATTCTCTAAAATAGACATCAAAGATCAAGTAAAAGCTGGATAGAAGGTTTGATTTCGCATTCAAACCTTTTGGCCAACCACCGATTCCATTTGCAGGCGCGTGCACGTTCACTGTTCGGCGCCTGTGATTGGATGAAATGTTGCCTTATTTGAAACCAGTCTATTTTTAGCACACTTTCATTCAATACATGAACGAGAAACGTAAAAACGGCAGGATACCAGCGAACTGGTAAGTCTATCAGTCTCAACTTCGTGTTAAATACCAGTGCATCTCCAGGAAAGAATTCATATCTTACCCGAGGACTCGGTTAGACGCCAGTTCCGTCATACGATGAAAATTTGCACTAATAGCTCTCAGACGGAGTATCACACTGCTGGCGCTGATACATATTTGATAGAAAAATATGTATCGGTAATTATGTTTCCTGTTGGTTTTTGACGTATTTTTCTCGTATATAGAGTCCGGGGTTACCCAATTAGGGAAGCCCGAAGCCTATATTCCAATAAAATACGTCAAAAAATATAGGAAACATAATTACTGGGTCTTATTTTCTTTGAAAATATGTATGAGCGCCAGCGGTGTCAGGATATCAACCAAGGTTGAACGTGTGTCATTTCTAAATATCAAGTGCTATGCTGGAGATATCATCATCACTCAGAGAGCCGCAGATTTGACTCATAGAGTGATACAAATATACATACAGGTGACCGATTGGGCATCATTAACCCCCTTGAAAGCGCCATGAACCCTTAAGTCGAATGGCAGTCGCACAGTGCGCTATCTCTCCATACATATCCATGGGAACTGATTTAACGTTCTCCATTTCTGACGTCTACTTATACCACGTCTATATCCTTCGCTCACATATATGTGTCCCGATCCCCGTCATTCTGAGAAATGAGCGCCATTGACGATGCGGAAGCGCCGGAAGCTACCCAAAACATGTGCGTATCCATTCTATATACCTGACTAGTGTCGACAGTTTGAAGATGTGACATTGACGAGTACTGGGGAGCAGTGCAGCTGCTTTGGTGAATATTTCATCTGTCTTCTGGGGCTCCGTGCACAACTCTAACTTGCAGCATTTCCGTTGCAAACGACAGATTCTGGCCGCATTCTTTAACTGGGGATTGCTTGGGGTGTTGGTCACACAAACATGTAAGTCCGCTTACCCATACATTTTTGCCAGGAGTGTTAACGTAGGATCAATGGACCTTTGAAGATGGCTATTACCTCGCTTTCCCAAACGACAGGGTGTTGGCGAAGACGCTTGTATACATCATGCTGTTGCTTGAGACGGCGCAAACGGGGATGGTATCGCATGATGTATTTGTTACCTTTGCGGCCTCTCTATCAGATGCCGCAGGTGTTGACGACATGCGGATGTACTGGTTTAGTATCCCAATCAGTGGAGGTATCTGTGAGCTGTTTTTCAATAGACATCGCTTGAAAGATTGCCAAGTAACCAATGTGTTTAGCAGGAGGGATTGCACAACTCTTTTTCGCGTATCGAATGTGGAGGGTGTCTGGAAAGAAGTCGAAAGGAGGCCCTCTAATAATTAGCACGGTGCGTACCCTGTCTATAGGATTAATCAATAATTCTATGGCATCCTTTTATACTCCCTTCGATTAGCTTGCTCTTGCGTCAATCGTCTCGGCGCTTATCTCGGCGAGGGCATTCTTCCAAGCTCGTAGGTTTTCAATATTGTTGGACAACGACGACAACTCGGGATCATTTGCGTCTATCGGAGTAAGTCGTCGATTTAATTATTGTACTGTGCGATGAAGAAAAAGAGGTTGATATGCATGTTGCTGAATGTTTTCAGGTGTGGAACGGCGTTGGTGCAATCTGTGATATCACCATCGCCCTGTGCATGCCCTACTATGTACGTGCGAAAATCAAAAGAAGGCTGACAGTGTTCACTGATGCCATTGGTCTTTTTTTTTTCAACAGCTTATGCGACATGGGACTGGACTCCGGCAAACGCATATTATGATCGTCAAACTTGTTCGGTTGCTTATAGAGACAGGTGGATTGACAGGTGAGCAGTCTCTGCTTGTAATTGGATATACAGCGTGTGTTATCACACGTCGCCCAACCCCGCCCGAGTTGTTAGCTTTAAAGCTCGCGAGTCCTTAATTAATTCTGCCACTTGTCAAAAAAAAAGAAAAGACAAAAGAGAAAACGAGTTTTGCGTGCTCGCGCTGTTCTCACACATAACATGCTCACACACTCACAGCAATTTTCGCAATCCTGCATTTATGCTTGTACTTTGCGACCTCGCCGGCGTTCATCGTGCCTGGACTCACGGTGTCCAAGGTATATGCGAACACGATGCTCGTCATTTTGAATAACCGCATGCAGATTGTGAACGGTCGGTTCGTGACGGGCTCGGACGTTGAGGATGACGGAACTGCGACGATAGGATCTCAGAATCGGATTTTCGCTTCTGAGCAGAGCCGAAGCCAGAGCCCGACAGAGACAGAAACAAGGAGTACGGAGCGCATGTCCCGCAGGACGAGGGCCAGATCGACTATCATTGTTGCAAGGGATAGGCTGGTG
Organism: Psilocybe cubensis; assembly: GCF_017499595.1. Classification (NCBI taxonomy): domain Eukaryota; kingdom Fungi; phylum Basidiomycota; class Agaricomycetes; order Agaricales; family Agrocybaceae; genus Psilocybe; species Psilocybe cubensis. The sequence goes on along the minus strand of NC_063007.1, from coordinate 1,617,604 downwards.
ATTAGATTGGGGGATGTTGATGTTGATAGAAAGAGTCAGAGGACTGTGGCGCCAGGCGACAAACAGAAACATGGACGCGTCGAAGACAGAAGAAAGCGAAGCGCAGAAGGGGATGTGTTGAGTGTAGACACTGAGGGCACGCCTAGTAGTGTGGTATGTGCGATGTCCAATTTCAGTGTTTGTATTGAGTTATTTCCTGACTTTTGGCGTTTGGCGTCGGCAGAAAGCACCAAGAGAGGACCCGAATGTCCCGTATGGATTTCTTCCAGGAAATGATAAAGTATAATGACCTGTATGAATCTGCCGTGTTAATCTATGATGTATCTTGTTACATATAACCATTTTTGTATGTGTATTGCACTTCTCAAAATTGGGACGTTTTACCTGTGAGAATCTATATATTAAGAGAGGGTGGTGTCGTTGCTTACCTAAATTTTACATAAGCAAGACTCCCAACCAAACAAATACGCGCACGCCGCGCGCGGTCAGATGCGAGATGCGCGCGGCGTGAATGAGGTGAACGGGTTCGTTCGTTTTAATGCATGAGTATTTTTCTTTGAACCAAGCAAATACGCGCACGCCGTGCGGAGTCAGATGTGGGAGGTGAAGTATTTTAGTTTGAACCAAATAAATACGCAAATACGCACGCCGCGCGTGGTCAGATGCGGGAGGTGAGCACGGCGTGAATAATCACAATGTGAGGTAAACGGGTTCGTTTGTTTTGGATGCAATGTATTTGCAATGCATATCCGTGTACAAAATGAAAGTGTGAGCATTTTTTTGGGTGTTCTAAGGGCATCTCTGTGTTCCTGAAAGATTCAGCCTGATGGGTTCCCAGATGCTACAGCACAGAGATGAACGGGTTCAAGAGAATAGATCTTTGGCAAAAATTTTGAGGTGTGCCTTTTCAAGTTGATATGATTTGCTATTAAGTACATTTGTGTACAAAATAAAATATTGACAATTGAATATAAGTCTGTAAAAGCCTCAGAATACCTCCTGAAATGTTCAACTTGATGGGTTATCCAATGTGCTACACATGGTTTCCGACTATTCCAATGGGTACTGGGTTTATAAATTTGGTGAAAATATCTATAAAATCCACAAGTCATATCTGACGGGTTGTGTATGGTACTACAGGGAAAGAATACAAAGGGATAAAAAGATTAAATTGAAATAATGTATCAATGAGGAGGCGCGAAGCGCCGACGGGGTCGAGGGGCGCAGCCCCCGCGAGCTGTTGGCCCGTCAGCGAAGCAAGTGTGTTCGCTTCGCTCACCCCACGGCGCGTAGCGACGGGTCATAAAGCTCGTTTAAAGTTAATGAAATACGTTCGTAAAAATAGTAAAGTAAACAGACTTGCCCATTATATGATCAAGACGTCTGTAAAGATTCATTAACAACGAAAGCACGAATAGAAAATATATTAAGTTCAGTACAGGGATCCTCGAGTAAGGGCAGATAGAATAGGTAGACACCGATTAAGCGTCTTGCGGTTGGTTTTTGTATGCAGTTTGTTTTCGGGCAGCGTCTAATTTGGCTCTGAGCACTGGGCCAGCTATCGGTGTAAATGGCGCTCGTCGAGGCAGCGCTTTGCTCGCCTTCGCTTTGCTCGCCTTCTTGGCTTCAGTGGCAAGGACGTCGAGACCGGCATCAGGGGACTTCTCCATTTTCTTATGAACTCTCTCGAGGACCTCAGCGCTGCCCTCAAGCCGCTCCATTAACGGGTCGCGCACGTCGGTGAAGCGCTTGTACGCCTTGAGCCTGTCCACTTCCCGACTGACTTTGCCCACACGCGCTTCCTGTCTTCGCTTGTTCAAATGCGAGGTATCTAGCCCCACACCGACCTCTGTGCCAACAACTTCCTTCTGCTTGGGCGGCCCTGGAGGCGGCATCCGCTCGTTTGGAGGAATCACCTTCCACACCCACTCAATGGACGTGTCTCTCTTCTTCTTCTTCTTGTTCGTCAACTCAGACTCGGAAATGGGGCGTGTGCGTGGCTGCGGTGTCATTTTGATTTCACGCATACCCTGCAAGAACGGGAGAATGTACTCTTTGAGGAATCTAGTTCGTGGTTGAGTAAAGCTGAGTCTGCGTGTCGAAAGGACAAGCGACGGTACCTGATGGAGCGAATGGGGTGTTCTGGGTGTTCTGGGTATGATGGTTCTTTCACCACAACCTTTGAAGACTTCTGTTTAACTGGCTTCGAGGGTGCTTTTGGGTACTTTATTCCGAGAGGATATGGTTGGAAGCCCTGAGGAATTGGTTCCTGGACTGCGAGCTTGTAGAGTTGCTTTGTGGTGACACCATCAGGAAACGAGTGGGTGGCGAGGATCCTGCGGATGATGGCAAAGCCGGCCGACTGGGCAGCGCTGCGCTGCTGGAGGAAGGTGGTGGTCATTGTGGCAAGCCTTACAGTCCGTCGCGACTCGCGGCGGTCAACTGGAAAGAAATTCGTGATTAGGTAATGTTTGGTTTGTCTGTGGTCGCCAAACAGATGCAATCGGAGTTGCGCGGGCCATTGTAAAGCCTCTTGTCCACCGTTCCAGACGACGTACTCACCCAAAAATGGGCCCAACTCGCAAATTACCCCCGCAATCCACAACGACAACACAGCAAATGAACCAACCTCCGTCTTCGTCGTCTACCCCACTCACAACCCAGATACCGGCGGGCGTCAGTCTGGGCATGTCCCCAGCCTCAAGATATAACCACAACATCAAGGTCCTACGGAGGCGGGACCCATCGATTATGTCAATATTCGACCAGTTCAGCTTCGTCTGCCTTTACCATCATGATGGCGAAAAGTGGCTGAAACACGGTTTTGAGGGCACAATGTTCTTGTTTGAACGGTGAGCCATCGTCTCGTGATACCGTCAAATTCTCATCATTCATTCTCCGTTCAACCAGAAACACATATCCCCCCTATGGTCTCTACATTCTCAACCGCGTCGGTTCTGAAGACTATATCCAAGCGATATATCCAGAGGACGAGCTGATTTCCAGTGGTGCTTTCCTCATCATCAAATCCTTTCCCAAATTTCTAGCCGCCAGGCTACGCGCTATCCAGCCTACAGCTACCGGCGAGCCGCATGATAGATTCTCAGACGTCTATGCCGTACCAGGAGTCGAAAATATTCCTTCCAAGGATAAAGGACCTCCAACCGTTATCAGTCTGTGGATGCTTGCCGTCTCGTCTCGCGACACCATGACGCAAACTATGCAACGGTGTGTTCGCACTGCAGCCTCGCGACTTGGATCGACTTAACCAGTGTCATATCAGATTGCATTCGTATATCCGACAGAACAAACCATATCCAGAGGAACTACGATATGGACCGGGAAAACCGCCACCACCCCACAGCCTGCGGGCAGCCACTCGACCGAAAGGTGTGTTATCGTGTATATCCTGTTTTGGCTTTGCTTTGGCCAACCGCCGTCTGCAGCTGGGTCCAACTCGGAATCAGAGTCCCAGCAAACGTCTCAATCCGACAGCGAAAACGACATGGGTAATCACTCCGACGCACCTTCTGCAACAAGCAATCGACTTTCGGAGATCGACCTGCTTTTCCAGAACCTCCAAACACCTTCCTTGCCGCCCACACCCTCGCATATACACCAACAACCCTACGAACAACAATCCACGAATATCAGTCTCAATACCTTATTCGCTTCAGCTTCCAGTCCATCCTCGGGAGGATCTTCTCCTTACGCAACCTCGAACACCGGAAAATCGCTGCTTAATACTATCTTTGCTTCTGCTGGATCACAGCAACAACAGCAGCAGCCAGCGATATACGCTCCTCAGCCATCAACCTCAGCCCCTCAAGTACTCACACAGGATGTCTTGTCAAACCTTCTTGGGTTGCCGCCCACCCGAACGGCATCCGCTGCGTCCTCCTTTAGCACCTCGGCATCGGCTGTCTCACACCCCAGCTCTCGCGAAGGCGACAACGAAGACGATGGAGAGAGCGAATCTCCCGGAGGACTAATGGATGAGACGCCAGAAATGAACCAGCGCAGAGGACTTGGCGGACAGGAGTTGCTCCAGACACTCGGACTCGCACCACCTCGATTAGGCCAGCACGGGAAAATCAACGGTGACGTCACTCCCCGCGGCCCATTCAACAATGCCCTTCAGCGCCCACAGTTCCCCTCAGCTATCGAGACCGCGTCCTCGATATCGACTGTGCGCGCAGACTCGGCAGTAGCGCAGAGCACTCCTGAGACTGGTGGTTCTGATGGGAAGCCAAGAGCAAACAGGACTCTCGTGCCTTTTGAGCCTGATTCAGAACTATGGCCGTATTCGCGTGCTCCAGTCGAAGAGTCGTCTGCCTCGGAAGCTGGAGAAGATGGAGAGATTGTTGAGCTGAGCTTTGAGGAGACGAGTGTGCTGAGCGATCCGGCTGCATTCGACAAGGTGTTGAAGAATAGGAGGAGCGCGGTCAGTCTGCGAGGGCAAGCCAACGGGCACGGCACTGCTACGTATCAGAACGGGCACGCGGGCTACGGTGGTGTGGACGAGAGTCCAAAGGGACGCAAGTCAAAGAAAAGCAGGAAGGAGCAGAGAGACGCCAAGGCTAAGGAGGAGTTAGAGAGGAGTTGGGACTTGCCTATGCCGTCGCCTGCTACGAATAGGGCGATATCTCATCAGGATCTCATGAACCTCCCACCTGCCTCGCCATCTCCGTGCCCGTCGCCTGAGAACCAGAACTACTCGCAGCACCAACAGAGTATACCGGAGATGAAGACGCCTACGATGAACGCCAATGTGTTGCTGGGACACGCGAATGGCCATGGCTATAATAGCAACATTGCTTCGCCCAACAAGGGCAAAGGCAAGGCCGTGCCTAATGGACGTGCGAAAGCAAACGGACATGCAACCCAAGTGGATGCAGAGGCCGTGAGCGGGAGTCTGCTTGCGGCCGTGGAAGCGCAGCCGAATCCTATTGGGAAGATGGAAAGGAACGAATTTGTGAAGGAAGTGTTGACTCTCATACACGTGAATTTTTCTTTCTCTTCGTCAACTTTTTTTGTTTGCTGACAATTTGTCCTTTTTTGCCTAGACTGACAAATCGTTTGTTGACACTCTCTGGCAAGAGTATATGGCACGTCGTGTTTAGGAACTCGAGCACGGTCACGGCATAGTTAATTGCCCTCAATCACATTGCCCGCTTTTCGTCCTCCTTTCCAGTTCATCCGTCGTCATTGAGCGAAAATACGCACCAGACTTAATCAACCGATTAGTCTCAGACTATCCACCCATCCATCCAGCATCCATCAAATGGTTAATTTAATTTTCTTTACTTGTTTATCACACACCGGCACTGTTATTAGTTCAATATCTGCCAGCCACATCTGTCAAATATCCAATCAAGATCGTCGAACCCCTAATCACCCATCCACCGACGTCAACGCCGACACAACCTCTCAAACCTTGATCGCCTTCACGCATCTCAATCATCCTAGGTTCTTTCTCTTGGAATACCCTTCCATGAATCACTACACGAACCCTTGCCTCTGCTTGCCTCCATCCAACCTCCTCATTTTCTTTATCTTGATTTATGACGGGAATCAGTCTCTTTTTTTGGTCTCTTACTGCCTACGACGACAAACCCAACGAAACGTGAAATACATTAAGTATTTTGGACACCTGATTACGATCACTGGTTTTTGCTGCTTTTTTATCATCTATCCCAACAACCTCGGCCTCCCATTCCACAACGTCTCAGCTTGGAAGTCGTCATACAATCCCATCCTCAATCATCTGGTCGCCCTCATATAATTCCAATCAAGTCATCCTCAAACGCAATCAATACCAATGCAAACACCAACACCAACACCCAACTTCGTTCAAATGACTCTTTTAGTACATAAAAACGCATACAGTGTATTCCTAGCCATTTTCTCCTGTCATTCTTCTGTCTTTTTTTTTGGTTTTACCTTTTTCTTCGTTCTTTTTCACCTCATTTATATGTTACAGCCTTCCTCTTTTGTGATCTTTTTACGCCTTCCCTCCTATTACCTTTTCTATGGCTGTATAAATGTACCTTACGCCATCCTTTCATCCACTTCAGCCACCCAGCTACACCATTTTATTCCGTTTATCTTTCTTCGTTCATCATCTTTCGGGACGTTGCTTTGTTTTTACCAACTGCCTTGTAGCCTGACGTCACGATTTTTTACCCATCCCCTCTCATCCCCCTTTTCTTCCCTTCTCTCCCGACTTTTATCTCTTTTCCCTTCCCACTCTCATCCCCCTTGGTTTCATCTCCGGCTCTTTCGGTTTCCCATCATTGTCGCCATTGTTGTCAGTGTTTTCTGTAGTCTCACTCCTCCAGATCTTGTGTCAATTACGCTACCACTACAAACCCCCATCACCCCTTCCACCGATACGGTTTCTTCACACATACTATATAGCCACGCTTACATGCACGCTACACACTGTCTTTACCCTTACCCTGTCCTAGCCTAGTCCTATGATTGCTCCGCCCTTCTGTTGTACCTGGTCTGTGATATTTTTGTTGATCGTACGTACAACGAACCCCCCGCCTGAGCAGCGCGGTGTATCGTTTACAATCATAATGGTAAAATGATATAGTTCGAAAACTGAGTCAAATAAAGTCCACCGTAGAAGATAGCAATTAGTCTGAAAGTCAAAAGTTTTCCAGGAGCAGCATCTTGAAAGAAAGAAAGAGTTTCTTCCCTGATGATAACGGCTCGATAACGAGGCCATTCATGAGGGCATTACCCTTTTTTTCTTTTTGCATAATCTCTGTTCACTCTGATTGGTTGCTGATCAGCTTGTTACGCCACGCTTTTCGTGAATAATGATGCCCGGTGCGTGTTTTTAACCACAGTGCTCATGATCGTGATCATGACTATCAGTGCAGCACCCAATCGGTCGTCGGCTCCGCTCGTTCTGGGGTCTAGAGTGCTTTCTTTAATTCAATCAGAGTTCCTGTGGCATTCAGTGAAGCAATCGTGGCAGGTATGTGTTTTTTTGGGTGTTCTGAGTCCTTGTACGTGTCTGATTCAACGGCTTTTGAGTTCAGGAAGTCGTCAGACGATGCATGTGTTGTGCTTGCTCTTTCTTTACCTTTGGCTATTTCTTTTCAGGCGAGTTAAAACAATTCTCGTGTTTTGTCCTTTTCTTGTTCTTGCTTCACAAGGCGAAAATGTCGTTTTTGGCGATTCATCATGACATTGTTATACCCCAGTTTCCTCAGCATCACAGTTTTAAGCTTTTAAGTTTAGCTTTTCCTTTTCATGTGACGACTTGGCCACTTGGCCGTCTCAGGCTACCCGAGCGGCGAGCTTGGTCCCTGGTGGTCTCGTTATCCATATCCAGCCAAAGTTGGAGACTAGTTGGGCATCGAAACACGCGGATTGGTTCGCCCAAGCCATGACACACATTCCGCTGCAGGCCTTTCAAACAATCCATCCCCATGAACCCAATCCTATCTCTCATTGACCACGTCAGAGAAGACTTCGAACGACCGCTCACTCTAACATATGTCCGGAACTTGTGCCTCGGCCTGGCCTCCTTGATGAATCTTGAGCATTTTCGACCCATTGATGAAAGCATGGGTCTATCCGTAAGGTCTGGACGATCGCCGCTTCATTTTCAAATATCGCTTTTCTGTTACTTACAATTTCTGTGTTTTCTTTCTTTCTTTCTTTTCTGCTCCGGCGCAGCCGCTGACGGGCTGATGGCCGACGGAGGTTGGGCATATCATGATCAAAAAAAGAAAGTGTTCAGGAATATTTTCTGTTACGCAGAATTAAAATCAGACTTTTTGAAGCGTGCGGACTTGGAGCGGAGCGGTGAGTAAAGCAGCTCGACGTTTTTTGCTGTTTTATCTCTTTTGCCTGCCTCGTTGGCCCTCCGAGGCGCTTCTCCCGCTGACATATGAGTAATATGTAGGACATCCAGGAAGACAATCGTGAAAGTCCACACAGCCTCTCAGGTAATGGATGACGGCATTTTCTGGCGATGTCGAAGTCAATGTCCTGTCCGATTGCGTTGGCCTCCACAAACCCAATAGGATATCAGTGAATTTTTTTGCCTTTCGTTGACGCAAAACCTTTGGAAATGAACGAACGTGTTTTTTGGGCTATGGTTTCTAAGGTTGGGCCTGGAGATAAGTAATGTATCAGGTTTCACACTAGCTCTTTCGTAGGCTCAGGGCACAGAGCGAGCGCATCACTAGATATGCACGACGTCGAGTAGGGACATTAAAAGAGTGACTAAGGTGGGCTACCGAAATGGATAAATTAAGAACGGACCAATTGACGCATTACTAACATTACAGACACTCACATTCATCTTTTCCTGTGCCCCAGGGTCCAGTATGCGACAAAAGGTTGGGTGTATGGTTATTGACGGAATTTTCAGGTGTGTGCAGTCAGAATTACACGTTTGCTCGGGCTGCTCCCAGGATCCTGTCTTCTAATTAAACGCTGCACGCGTTCCGAATTTTTACCTTGACATCCACAATGAAAAATGATCTAGAAAGATGTCATCACTGGATATGGGAATTTGTGCCGTCCTTCGACTGCGAATTTGTCGCGAACTCGACGAATCTTAGCTTTCTTCTCAGGATACATTGGTTCCAGGAAAAGGAAGTAACCCCCAAAAAATCAACCGTATGGAAAATTCAATTCTCCCTTTCCACCTTCTATGGTGTTTAATACGCCGTCAGGATGCATGTACCTGTTGTTGCTAGCCGTGACTTCAACCAAATGCAGCAATGTCCGTTCTTGGGGACCTCCGACATATTACAGGAATAACCTGTTTGGATGAACGTCAAATTGAATCCACATGTAGCTACATCTGTCTATTGATTTATGCACGACAAAGAGCTCTAGTTTCTGGCGTGGGATGTTATTCTAGGCGCCGATCTCACCGAGATGTACTAATTCCTATAATAGCGGGGCGTGTTTTCGAAACAAGCACCCCACAGGCTATCTGTTCAGCCATGGCTCCCATCGACCCGTTCATCAATGCCGCAGATCTTTTGGCCGTAGCCCAGCCTTTGTGAGTCGATATTTATACTATCAACCTCCGTTGGAATCATATTAACGCGTCTAATTTGTCTAGGCTCACCTCATTAGTATGTCGAACCTACACGCGCGCCACAAACTAGCAGAAATATTAACCTGACCTGATTTTCTCTCATTAATAGCAGATCGGTGGGCTCGTTACATGGGGCTTGCAGGGGGTGTTGTGTGTTCAAGTTTGTGAGTATAGGCCATATCTTCAGCGTTGAAGGATGGATCGCTCATCACGTATGCACTAGACAACTACTACCTAAGCTTCCCCGACGATCCCAAGTACATGAAGGGGCTGGTGTATTCTTGTTTGGCTCTGGAACTGGCACAGACGCTCATGGTCACTCGGGATACACATCTGGTTTTCGCTGCTGGCTATGGGGATCTGATGGCCTTGGATCATCTCCACCTTCTTTGGCTCACGCTTCCAATACTGGGCGGAATAGGTCAGTGCGCTTCATTTTCTGACAAATTAAAAGTAGACTTACATCCTTCACAATAGTTGGCCTGTTATGCCATCTAACCTTCGCTTGGCGCATTTCATTATTATCAGGATCAAAGATTGTAGGCGTGATAATCGCCGCTGTGAGTCCTTGACGGGTTCTGTCAATGTGTGGCGTTCGTTATCTAACCGACTGCTCTAGCTCGCGATTGCCGGAGCGGTTGCAGCTTTTGTCTTTGGAGGTAAAATGCACTCCGCCCAGTCCCTATCCAACCTTGTTCTGATCAAACACATCTATCTCGTTTGCGGTGTATGTTTTCAGCATTGCCATATGAATGAAAATTACTGACTAACACATTTCGCAGCTCTGGAATGGCTTGGGTGCTGCATGCGACATAGTAATTGCTGGTTGTATGACCTACTGTGTAAGCTACATCTTTAGTATGCCGAGTGTCCGCTGATCTTAAGCAAACACAGCTATCGAGGAGTCAAACAGGCTTTAGAAACACCGATTTGCTGCTTACAAGAATCATGCGCTTGACCATTGAGACAGGTGTTTTCACAGGTAATACCCTTGGAATTTTATTTGATTGTTTCAAAAGCCTTACACGACCCTTTCAAGCCACTGCCTCTATATGCAGTGCAGTCCTCTTTGTGGGCTTCCGCGAGAAAATGACGACAAGCGTCTACTTTGTCATCCCTGCCATCATGCTCACAAAGCTCTATGCTATTACAATCGTTGCCACCTTCAACAACCGTCCCGACGCCGTTGGCGGGCCACCACCGCTCTCAGACGTTGATAATTCGTTTGACGACAATAAAACATATTCACGCAATTTTGATCGCATCCAGGGAGAGATTCGTATTGGCCGCACGGTCGTCCAGCAGGTGTGGCAAGATGAGGTTCCAATGAGCCACTTAAATGTGAGAACATAGGACACTTGGGACTGGTTACAGCTGCTCATGACATTTTCTTATTGCTGTTCTGCAGATATACAGGGGTGATGAAGCCAATTCGATCAAGGACGATACTGCATCCCAAGCTTCCGGAAAGGCACCTGAAAGCCTGTCGCCAAATGACGAACGCGCGACAAGGCCTTTAAAAATTTGATAACAGTAGACTACCCCTTATCTTCGTTTTCTACTGTATCAACTACTCCCCACATCCACATTACCTGTCAGAAACACGCATTTGTACATTTACTTGACACCCATATAACACTACACTTTTGTTTTCTTGGTTTCTCGTCACTAATCCCACATGTCGTTGCATTGAGTCAATAATAATGGGTTTTGGTAGAATAAATCGGATTTTGTATATGTGCCAAGTTCCCTATAGTGGCTGTGCGACCGAGCCAATAATGACGTTATAATTTTGCTGCAACTCGTTACCAGGTTCCAGTTTAGTGTTCCTCGTCGACGAGCGGCCAATCCGTCAACCAATTACCGTGAAAGGATTTCCATACCCCGAGTTGTGGACGTACTACTTAACCGGAAACACAGGTCGGGGTCGGCTATTTACGACTGGCTTCCGTTAAACAAGATATGTCTATGAGAAACTGGAAGTATTGAGCAGTTAGCGTCATGGCAGCTGCGACGAGAAGGTATATCAAGAGGTTGGTATCCAATCGCCTGAGCTCTGTACTAGGTATACATAAATGATGAAGATGGGTTCATACTTCAAAAACCGCATGTCAGATTTGGAGTTGATTATTCCAGTCGGGCTTGTCCAAATGGTATTCCTCCCCCATATTCAATGGGTATGAGTTTACGTAGTGGACGAGGTATATATGCCGCTCGAGGTTGGAAAGTCCTTTACCAACCCCCCAGACGTACTAACTTACCTGCCTTCCTTGTCCGTTACTATATTATTCAGTAGACAACCCGCGCATACGTATTCAAGGAATAGGCGTAGCCCAGCAGCAGTAGCCCAGATCAATGTCGGATCTTTCCTTTTACGGTGGTTTACAAACCGAGAAAGAATTGGCGTCTTATGTCTATGTTTCGTGCAGCGCGGTAAGGCTTGGTGAGCCTGCTCCCATTTCATTTCCAACTTACAACCCCAAAACTTGCTCTTACATATTGATTCAGATCATGATATGGGATGTATTGCATAACTTGAAAGCCGAATACAAAATTCTTCGCCATTATCGTATCAAGGTTCCTACAGTAGTATATTTTGTGTCAAGGTATTGTTATTGACTTACGATCTCGTTACTTGCCTCACAATAACCGATTCACCATCATCTTACAATTAGGATCTTTTCCCTCGCATTCGTAGTCCTGATCACTGTTTTCCAAAGTAGACTCCGTTCCTCTCATTATGAAAATACAGGCTCATCATAACCTCCAAACAGCCGCACAAATTTCAACATGCATGCGATTCGAAGGCTGGATGGCGGGGATCTACACAATCGCCATATCCTTCACTTCACTGCTTTTCACATTGCGAGTGAGAGCGATATTTAAAGGGGACAAATGTGTCACCACGTTCTTTGGATTCCTATGGCTGGTCGTGGTCGGGACAGCGGCGATGACAACTCAGTCTGTGACCGTGGTCCGCATAGGATCAACAGGATATTGCATCAGCGAGCACGTCGCAGGTTACGTGACGAGCGCGGCGGTTGCCCCACTCGTCAACGATACTCTGGTTTTCCTGGCCATTTCGTGGCGCCTGATGCAGAACTCGGTGGTCGGGGAGAAGCATAGGTTCCGCCTTCGGGCCATGATTCTCGGCCAACGCATGCCTTCATTGTCCCATGCATTGTTGAAGGATGGTCAGATTTATTACCTGTGAGTCAGACATACGAACGGTGCGTGAGCTGTATGCTTATGTCCTTTTAACGATAGTACAACGGTGACCAGCAACCTCTTGACCGTCGTCCTGATGGCTCTCCCTTCTCTTCCTGTGACGTATCGGACAATGCTCGCTGGGCCTAACATCATGCTCATGAACATCATGGCTTGCCGCGTCTTCAGGAAGACCAAACTAGGGCTGTTCGACAATGACGCGATACCCACTTTTCATACAGACGACTCGTCAGCCCACCAGAGAGCTCATCCCTTGACGCCGATTACATTTCGAAAGGTGAATTCGCAAGGAGGCCCATCGGAGACTTTTACTATCGATCTTGGAACGAAGGAAATATATGTAGATGGTCACAACCATTACCAAAGCAAAGCATCTACGTAGGGTTTAGTGCCCTAAGTACATTCGCAAGCCGCTCCTTCCTCATTGGTATCCAGAGAACCTCTCCCCCGCCCGTCGTGGCTTGTGCACTCACAACAAGACTGTGATCCCTGAACTCTCCCAGCAATGCACGGAGAGCAGTGTCACTAGTTGCAATAAAGTTATCTCTCGCCGCATGGAACAGGGTATCATAAGCCATCCCGAATTGCTGCAGATCGTTCGAACCGCTGTCAGCAGAATTATCGATGGCCTCCAGCTGCCGGTCACCGAGCAGAGTGAACAGTTTCTGGGCCTTCTGGGTCACGGATGCCAGAATGTGGGAGGCAGCGGTTTCGCTCATAGCGGTGGCATTTTGGGCAGCGAGAGTGTCTGTCTTGCGGCGTGCGCCGCCTGTGTGTGCACCAGCCAGCGATGAACGATCGGCAAACGCGAGCTCAAAGTCGTAAGAAACGAGAGTGGTGAGGTCATGCCAGAGCCACGAGAATCCACGGGAAGGAATGCTGCCAGTATTGTCTGGTTTTCTTGCATACACTTCGGAGGAAGACCAAAGGAGAGGCGCATTGATGTGGTCGATAGAGGCGATGATGTGTATGCGGGGGTTATGGGCAAGCAGAGAAAGAATTGACTTGGACTTTTGGTTGCGGAGGGGGGATGCGTCGATGTTGTGAATTATGATGTACAAATGTTGCTTTTGGTCAGGGTCCGCGAAAAAGTCGTGGATTCTGCGTGCTTGTTTGTCGATAGCAGTAGAAGGAAGGTCCAGTTCTTGAATTGGGGGGATATTTTCGATAGCGTTAAGTAGGTCTTTCATTGTAAAATCAGGTTGGAAGCCATTCCCGACGACCACATGTCCTCTCTTTGAACAGGAATTGGTCGCGAATTGGTTCAGGATGCGTCTTTTCGACCCTATGCCATAACAAAGGATGTTGAAACCTTCATTGAGTTCGCACATATAACGAGAGAAAACTACATTCCGGTTGCTCTCGTGCAGTATGCTTGGTTGGATGGAATCCACTCCCTTGGATTTTGTACCGATAGACTCTGCATATTCTTCAGGGCTCAGGGGTAATACGAGTTGAGAATAAACATTGGATGAAGTTTGCACTCGCCCAGGTTTGTTGTACGAGAAATACGCGTCGAAAGCCGTTTCTACAATAATTTGGCTCTCCTCTGCACGATACCCCGCCTTTCCTTTGCCCTTTTGACGCGCATCCGAGGTGCCTTCGTTGGGCAAGTCTTCGGGTTCTGATACCTCTTCATCGTCCTCAATGTCTTCGTCTTCGCTCGAGCTGTGGTGTTCTTCCACAGCAAAAGATCTTTTGCGGTACATTTTTAGCAATAAAGGATATCAAATGTCGTAGCGATAGAATCAAGATTGTCAATGTTGGTTTTAATGGTATTGCACTTGAAATGCCTTGGCAAGCGGCAGCACTTGTTTTGTCGTGTTTGCCTAAACCTTCCTTACTAGTAGTAGTTTGTACACATTAGTCAGCACAATTTTCCCACGACAGGTAATTTGCCGCGTTGGAGCCACCTTGTCGACTTCAACATTAGTTCAACATTGCTTTGCAAATGCTAAACGCACCACAAAAGCGCGCCGATGCCTAGCTTCTATTAAATGAAGTTGAGGTATGACCACTATAGATCTGGGATCAGATGTGCGCTTTTCCTCTTTTTTTATTACGAGTTTTTCTTCAGCAGCATGTTTACTTGTTGGCACCCACAATTTTAGAACCATTGACAGCCTCGAGACAGACTCATGGACGACACGCAAAATCGCCGCAATCCGCATGAAAGCGGAGGCCTCAAATAGCCCTTTTTGTGCTGCTGCTGCCAGACTTTCTCGACACATATCAGAGAACCCTCAACGAGCCCAGTATGCCACGGGAGAACAGTCTCACTGATTCAGAAGGGAGATCCCTCACCCCAGAGTTGGAAGAAGAGGAGAGCACAACCTTACCTGGGCTCCCAAACTATTCTCATGTACCAGAACAAACCATTCCTCCTCGCTCCGACACACTGAAAACAAAGGCTCGAACTAAAGTGTCTACTATTCCTCGGACAGTATCTGGGCCAATGCCTCCAATGGAGCGATTTCGGGCGGCGGTGCGCAAAGTCATGGCCATGCAACGCGGGGCTTCCTTACTGGGAAATGTAGGAGGTGTCGGAGCAGAACCAGGCATCGATCCCCGCCGTCCAATTGTAGACGCTGCTTATGCCCACATCAAGGAGCAGTGCCAGATAGAGGTTGTGGATTACTCTGCTGTTCGAAGTACTGTTCGGCGGATGAACAACGAACAATTTGTGGAATTTATTGGCGACCTTGATTCTTCAGATCTGCCTTCAAGGGATCCATGGGTCAAAGTCAGATGGATTAACATTGGAGGTATTAGTTGGGATGTGGTCAAATCACTCGCTGTCAAGTACAGTACGTGATGCTCCTTTTTCTTTTTGATAATAATGTCCCCAACCTGGTCATTGTGCTATCTTGTAGACTTACATCCTCTCGCTTTGGAGGACATTTTTCATGGACATTCGAAGACTCGGTCCAAAGCTGACTATTACCCTCAACATCTTTTTCTTCGCCTTCTCTGCCACGAACTTCTTGATGATGAAGAAAAGGTTTCTAGAGCCTCTCGTACACAATATTTTGCTGCACCTCGCTCCAGTTCTCCTGAACCACTAGATGGTCATTCTCCAGACGATGAGGAGGAAGGTATTGAAGAGCCAGATGAGCTTGAAAAACCTGGGAAGAAACCTCTATTGCATGTCGAGTCGCTTGTCAGACGTTATAGACAAGCTTCTCTTTTACCTTCCACCCGACATGATTTGAAGGCGTCGCGCTTGATTGGATCAAGGACACAAATTGCAAGTAACCTCTCTGCTTTGATAATGAGAGACCATGCTGTGAGTCAGATTCACGTAGCAAACGATATCCTTCTAACAACAGATTAGCATCAACGGTCTCGAAAAGATCGTGAAAAAGACGAAATTGCAATCCAGGCTCTCAAACAGGTGCGTAAGAGTCTGCTATCTGACCATGGAAACAAGAATCTCAACATGACGCAGGGATCTGGTATTGCCGTGGATGTAACACCGATGTTCTTCTTCTTGCTGCGAGATGGTGAGCCGTCATATGATTGCAATCCAGAAGGCATTTTTACAACGTTTCTTTCAAGGCACTATTATTTCTATTCGCCCGATTCCTCACCTGAATTTAACTGCCCCTATATCATTCCGACTGAAGAGTCGTGACACTGTTCTCAGAAGCTCTGCGGATCCGTCCCTCCTACTTCATGCATTACTTGACCTTGGTGGGTATATTTTGTCACTGCCATTGGCATAACCTAATAATTCAATGCTTATGTGTATATTTCATGACTGGCCAGTTGTCGACAAGGCTGTTCAAGTCGTTGAAGCATATCATGCAACCATCCATAAAATGGAACTTGAGAGTTTACTCAGCCCTCAGATGGCCACTGTCAGGGATCGTACGTCAAATTCCAGAATACTAACCAAACAGTCGTTGCTTACTCGTACTTCCTGTGACTGTTAAACCATCCAGTGCACATTTTGTCTGGAGATCTTATCCTTCACAAACGCACACTCGATCCTATCAGAACGCTTATCTATGGTCTACGACGATATGATATCGATCGCTGTGCGGCCCTCATTGATTTCTCTGATCCAGCGAATAAGAACGTCAAAGTCGTAGGCTTCATGAGTCACAAAGCAAAGATATACCTCGTATGCCAACAACATTATCCACTGTATCATTTTACATGCTCAGACGTACATTTTTTCCAGGCGGACGTATATGATCATATGGATTATATTCTCTCTAGTTTGGATATTTTTGCGGGAATTGCACAGAACCTGATTGATTACTCTTTCAATGTAAGCCACTTGCTGGATCTGATTTTGATCACTCGGTTGACTGTTATTTTATTTTTTCCAGATGTCATCGTACGAGATGAACGACGTGATGCAAGTTGACAATTCATTCTTCGATGAAAAGGTATCTGACTCTTACCCTTTACCTTCCAGGCGCCGTTTGACTACAGCCACCATCACATGTTTACCCTTGACCCTTCTTACCGGCTACTTTGTACGTCAGGACTGGCTTTATTATATCAATGACCAGCATTATCTTATGCGTATGCACCACCACATATAGGGAATGAATTTTAAACCCATGCCTGCCGTCGACAACCACTCAGACTTGCTGTTCGTACTCTGCTACCTGTTCCCCACTTAAAGCAATGTTGTTGATCCAGTTTCATAGGTTCTGGGAAATTGCTATCCCGATCATGATTATTGTGGTTCCCTTGGCTCTATGGAACGATCTCGAGAAATTCTGGCGTTATGTTCAGAAGAGGGCAGCGACCAAAAAGGCTATGAAAGCTGGAGGCTACGGCATTTCTTCCTCTGCACCCGCTCCATCTCTGACATACGCTTCTAAGAAGAAAACTCCGTGAATTCCACTAAAACTACCACTGCCTCTTTCACATCCTCATCGTCTGGTCTGTTTGCTATACTCTCGCTCTCAACTCTGGCTGCCTGTTTCGTTACTCGAACGCTCTGTGGTTATTATTGGACTCTTAAAAAAACTATCTAATTTCTAGTGTCATTTTCTCTGTATTCAATTGAGACACTCACAAGGATCTTTGGGTACTGATTGCTGTCCCATGAGCTTCTTGAATGGAGTATGTGTCCGGACACTATAGTGATCGGTAATCTCCCTCCTTCGAGAACCAACTGCTGGGGCACTTGACCTTGTTTCACTCATTAAAGGGATCAGCCTCGATAGTGAACAAAATCAGTCGATGATCGCTACATCAGATTCCACTGGACCTTGAGTTATAACCAATCTAGATAGTGTACGACCACACTTTCATCTATAGGTTCTTCGACAAAGTCTGGCGAATCTCTACATCCCTCAACGATTGATTTGTTAAATTTAATCGTACGGACAGGAAACGCTAGACATTACAGCTTGCCTCTCCGCTTGAATGGGATCTTGGCTGGGACTGCTGTTTTCATTCTTGAGAAAATCATCCTTCCGGCCATTGATATGAACTTGAGACCGTTCTACTTGTTCAAGGATCGCAAACTTCTCAAGCTATCTGGATGATTCCTCCGTGGATCGGATACTGGCGTAGTGATGCACATTAGCCCATGAAATTTCGGAGAGTGGGTGTTCCGATCCTGTCGTAGAATTTTCTTCCCATCTGCGACGCATAATGTGACGCTGATGTCATGATCACGTGGGAATACTCAGGTGGCGATTTAAGTGGGGCCCAGGCCGGCGGCCACCAGCGGTGCCCTGTGACTCTGACAATCCTTTCTTTCCAAAATACCAAATATCGAGCATCGAGTATGCACCGACTATGGTCATCTATCTTCCATTTATTGATTTCCGAAGATGTGCTGTCTGTTGGCCTCGTAAAACTTTTAGATAACTTCAGCTTCAGTGCTGAAGTGCTGATGGTTGAAGAGGTTAGATACCTTTACACCCCTCTTAAATCCGAGTTTCTTGCTGATTGTGTCACAAGAGACGAAACATGTCTTTCGCTCTTTAGACCACATGAGCTAATACGGATAATCCACCGTTAACTCTACATGTCAGTCACCCAATGACGGAAAATCAAGTGTGAATATCTCATGAATGTCTAAAAATAACCTCGACGCTATAGCGACGACCGATGATGGCGCGAAAATCACCCGTTTTTGGTTTTGTATCGATTCCACTCGCTGCCTCACTTGCATCCTATTCTGGTTACCATTAATGTACTTCTGACCAACGACGACAGGATTCCTTTCGTATCTCCTCTCATCCCTTCTCGGTAAGTTATCGGGAAAAGAATATGTGGAATTGGTCGCCAGCGGTTGTTCAGACTCTATAAAGGTGTGCAGATACCTCGATTCCCTTCAACATCAACATAATGACTCTCCTTTCACTCGCAGTGTTTTTGGGCCTTAGTCTTGCGGTAAACGCACAGTCCCCGGTTTATGGCCAATGTAAGTACAACCATATTTTATTAATATGGCCTCAATTTTCTTAATTTTGACATCCTTCTTAGGTGGTGGGCAGGTGGGCATTCTTACAGCTCTAACGTGCGATATTAATCCTCATATGCATCTCACGCAAAGGGATGGAGTGGTGCCACAACTTGTGCCTCTGGTTCAGTCTGCACGTATTCGAACCCATGTAGAGTCAAATTCCCTCGTGTTTTCCGACATGATGCTCACTTACTCTGATAGACTATTCTCAGTGTCTTCCTGGGTCCGCTAGCCCAAGCAGCTCCTCCAATCCATCTACTGGCCCGACGTCAACCTCTGCACCTTCACCAACATGCAGCTCAAGCCTTGTCAACCGTGCCACTGGAAAACTTAGATTCGCAGGAGTCAATATCGCTGGATTCGACTTTGGTTGTGGCACAGACGGAGTAGGTCGCTGTACTGAATCGACGAGACTGAAATCTGACATTGTTTATAGACATGCGATACTACCAAGGTTGTTCCACCTCTCAAACAATACAACGGTTCGTTACTTGGCCATATGCAATTTGGTAAACGGGACTGATGAACATTATGACCATCTAGGCCCTGACGGTCAAGGCCAAATGCAACATTTCGTCAACAACGACGGAATGAACATTTTCCGTCTTCCAGTCGGTTGGCAGTGGCTGACTGGTGGCGCACAAAGCGGCACTCTCAACCAGAATAACTTTGCCAAATACGACGCACTTGTACAAGCTTGCCTTGGAACTGGAGCCTACTGCATTGTTGATGTCCACAACTATGCCAGGTTCAATGGACAGGTATGTACCATGACCACTCTCGATGTAACATACGTGCCAATGTATTGAATGATTATTTGAAAGATCGTCGGACAAGGTGGTCCTTCCAACGACGTGCTTGCCTCCTTGTGGAGTAGCATCGCTTCGAAATATGCCTCCCAATCCAGAGTAATCTTTGGAGTGTTCGTGAATTTTATAACCGCATCTGATCTTACCTTGGGCTTACTCCTTGATGTTTTATAGGATGAATGAGCCCCATGACATTCCTAACATCAGCACCTGGGCTGCAACCGTCCAAGCTTCCGTCACAGCAATCCGCAAGGCTGGGTACGTGCAAGCTTCCTCAATTTTAACAAATAACTAAGCAGTGTACGGATGATAGGGCCACATCTCAGATGATTCTGCTTCCCGGGAACAACTGGACATCTGCAGAGACTTTCGTGTCAAACGGATCTGGAGCTGCCCTCTTGAAGGTTGTTAACCTTGACGGATCGACAACAAACCTGATCTTCGACGTCCACAAGTACCTTGACAGCGACAATTCGGGAACACACACGTAAGATTTCCCTCTATTTATTATTTTTGATCGGTGACATCTTATTTTATCACGTTTACAGCGACTGTGTTACCAACAACATTCAATCTTCTTGGGCACCGCTTGCTAACTGGCTTCGCTGCAATGGACGCCAAGCTCTCAACACTGAAACTGGTGGAGGAAACACTTCATCTTGCATGCAATATGTCTGCCAGCAGATCGCTTTCCAGGCTCAGAACTCTGATGGTACATTCGTCTGCCTGGACTCAGGAAGTGGCATCTAACTCTTTTGTCAGTTATTCTCGGCTACGTTGGCTGGTCTGCCGGTTCTTTCGATCAGAGTAAGTTTGTTTATGTCATATAGTTTGATCAATTGGCTGACTTCTGGTCTTGTAGCTTACGAGCTCGGTACGAGTTAATTTGCACTGATTTGATATGCTTCTGTACTAATTATCACACAGTTTTGACACCAACTTGGAATGGCAACTCATGGACCGACACCCAACTAGTCCAAAAGTGCATTTCTCCAAACTCCGGCTCTCAGAGCGGCCCAACGTCTTAACCGAGTTGAAAACTGTAATGCTTGGGAAGAAAATAACATGCTCGTTGTGTACTCAACCTGTTGTAATTTCTGATTCCCACTCAATAATAAAATCGAATTTTTATCAACAATAACTTGAAGAGATTCTGGAACTTACAACAAACAATTCTCAACAATGTCAGAACCGACAGGTCTGCTTAAATGAATGATATATTATGAAAGATTAAGTACCACGGCGCGCACAACGAAGATAACTTTGTGTCGTGATTTTCTCGTGACCGTGTTAAATACCTGAATGAAGTTCAACTTGCTCTTAGGAACCTTGGTTGGTAGACCCTGAGTATAAAGATGCGCGAAGGTCATCTGGCCATCAACACTGAGATATATGGTTGAACAAAATGCATGAAACAATATTTAAGATTGTAACAGGAAACAGATCGAGGCACCATGGTACTACTATCATTCAGGATCTAAAAGGGTATATGAAAGTTATCGACCCTATTGACTTGAGAAGAAGACATTATCATCAATGTAGAGCACGAACCTCCGCTTCGTTCTGATAAGTAATTGGAACGACTAAAGGGCAAGCTCAAGAGGTGGTTGATGCAGTTGGAACAGAGGTCGATGATTGGATTTGGGTGTTTGGAACACTAAGTTGGAGCGTTGTCATTTTGTGCATTGTGAATTTGGGTAGAGTGTATGTAAACTTACGTCCAAGTCACTGTGGTAGTCATATCTACCATGTAAGGCGCCTCCGTAATCATTGTATGGTATACTCTTTCTGCGGTGACAGTATCAGGCTCCCTAGGAGCTAACTGCAGAGAAGGAATCAGCTGTGTTGGAATAAAACGAGACTCATAAATCTTACAGCGTTGGAAGCGAGGGCTTGAAGAAGGGTAAAAATAATATAAGCGGTCTTCATGTCGATTTCGATTTAGGTTGTTGAATGAACGTGTAGTGGGGAGATGTCTTGTATAAAACCAAGGAACGCAATATAAACACCTATGGTGGCTGACATTCGAATACGAATGTGTTATTTTTGCCGAAGGGCTGACAACTAGTTCGGAAATATGATCGAGTGCAGTAGTGGCGGACACTTGAGAGAGGTTATGGCTGACACGAATTAGGTAGTATAAAATACTAACGCCTAACGTCTAACCCTTAACACTTTCGATTCTCTCTGCGGTTAATCCCTTTGAACACAAGATGCGACGAAGCGTTTTTTCCAACGTCATCTTATTGTCCTATATAACTATCGCCTATACCGGAAACGCGAACAATACAGGATCTGGAGTCGAAAAAAGTGCTATTGGACCAGCAGCGGACCTCTATATCGGAAACAAAATAATCTCCCCAGATGGCTTCAACAGATCGTCAGTACATTTTTATGCTTTAATAGTGATTACTTGCTAAATGCCTCGAATTTTAGTGCTGTTCTTGCTGGAGCCAAATCAGATACCCTAACCTTCCCTGGGCCATTGATTCGGGCACACAAAGTACGTTGTTGGAGTTGTAAAGAATAAATTGATCGCTTATGATTAAATTTAATTCTACAGGGAGATATCTTTCGCATGAATGTCATTGATCAATTGGTTGACACGTCCATGTTGCTGAGCACTAGTATAGTGCGTATCATGTTGAGATACTCCAAGGCGAGACTTTCTGACTTCGGTTTAATTCTAGCATTGGCATGGATTTTTTCAAAACAAAACAAGTTGGGCCGATGGTCCAGTCGGCGTTACACAGTGCCCCATAGCTCCTCAGCATTCGTTTTTATACGAATTCGCGACAGGGGAACAGGCAGGCACTTTTTGGTATCATTCCCATTTTTGTGAGTATGATTCAAATAATGACTTCTTTCTCTGCGCTAATTCTATACATTTAAAGCGACACAATATTGCGACGGACTCAGGGGTCCTTTGGTGGTGTACGACCAAAATGATCCACATAAAAATCTGTAAGTAAATCGCTCAAGGACCGCGTAGTTTATAAGAACTCATCAATCGTTCTCGCACAGTTATGATATCGATGACGGTAAATGGACTTGCCATTCACAAAGTGCCGCCGCATTCAGCTAACTTGATATTTCAATTATGCAGAGTCAACAATTATCACTCTGGCGGACTGGTAAGTGTTTGCCTCTTACTGTATGTCTTGCTTCCTCAGAATGAACCTTGTAGGTATCACATCGTGGCGCCCCAGGCGGAGAAGCAGATTGTTCCAACCTTCGATGCAACACTCATTAACGGAAAAGGACGCTACCCCGGAGGTCCTGCTACCCCTCTGGAGGTTATTAACGTTTTGCCCAACAAACGTTATCGATTCCGCCTGATCTCCATCTCATGCGATCCTAACTTCACCTTTTCGATAGATGGACACCCTCTGGTCAGTATTATCCTATTTCTCTCATGATGACCAATTTAACAAGCATATTTTCATCACCATCAGACAATCATCGAAGTGGACTCCGAGAATGTGCAACCGCTCGTTGTGGATGAAATACAAATTTTTGTTGGCCAGCGTTATTCGTTCATTCTAACCACAAACAATCCCGTGGCGAATTATTGGATCCGTGCTACGCCTAATGTTGGTACCATCGGATTCGACGGAGGTATCAATTCTGCTATCCTCAGGTACCAGGGCGCTCCCGATGCAGACCCTGTTAGAATATGACGACTCGGATACGCCGTATACATAGATTAACTACTTCATCCGTTTCTTTCATCACGTGTATCGTGCTCCCCCATTTCCTTTGTTTTCTCTTTGATTCATACCTCAGTTCGTTCCACGATACGTACTGAGGTATGCTTAAAGTTTATTCATTAAACATTCATTATTTACTTATTACATCACTTCGTAGATCGAGCTTCACGCTCGTTACTTAGGTAGATACTGCAACTCAGTTCGTTCCACGATACGTACTGAGATCGAGCTTCACGCTCGTTACTTAGATTCTGACAGGTTATGGGCCCCGCCTAGCGCGATTTTAACCCTGATCTACAACGAAACGAACTCGTATCAACTGCGTACCCTCCGAGTGTCCGCAATTCAATCGCGATCTCAAGATCAGACCTGATCGACACATATCCCACAGCTGTCAAGCAGCTGGTACCCGAAAATGGCTACTTCGGACACCTCCAAATGCCCAGTTCTCACTGGCGCTGAGAACTTCCAGATCTGGAAACTCAGAATATCCGCCAAACTCAAACGAGAGAAAGTCTTTGATGTCACCATCACTCCAAAACCCCCAATCACATCTGATTCAACATCGCTCAACCTAGCCCAAGCAGCCGCTCAAGCCGCTCGAAGCTCAGCAGATGCCAAACCAGACGATACACAGCTTCAGGCAGCCGCTGTTGCAGCCGAAAATGCTGCTCGAGCAGCTGCTGCTGGCCTGACAACTATTTTCGGAGATTCGTGGGAGATACGCGATGCAAAGGCTCACGGAATCATCACCGACCACATATCTGATCGACTGGTACTGGACACAGCATCGGAAACAACTGCATTCGCATTGTTCTCTAAGCTCATCAACATGCACGAAAACACCAACGTTGGAGTAAGCGCATTCTACACGTTTGTCGGCATGGTTAGTCAGAAATGGGACGGAGACGTATCAACGATCCAAGACCACATATCATCGATTTCATCAGCGGATGCCAAACTGACTGCAATGAAGAAGCCATTCGATTCGGAATTTCTCGCATTCCTTTTACTCCACTCATTACCCGACGATCAAATGTGGCAAACCTTCAAGTCAACCGTCCTAAACTCATTGCCAAAGGATTCAAAGCTTTCTTTTGCTGAAATATCCAACCGCCTCGCTTCCGAAGCAACTCGAATTCAAGGATCAACCAATGCCGAGTCAGCGTTGAACGCTCGATCAAAAGCGTCAAAAACAAAGACTCCCAAACACTGCGACATTCATCCAGATTCGACGTCACACAGCACAAAGGAGTGCTTTGCTAAGAAGCGAATGGATAGAGAAAAGGCAAAGGCAGCATCCACATCACTTTCAAAGGGGAAGAAAAAGGAGTCTGGACACAAGGCTAAGCATGAATCTGCCGTCTCATCAGATGACGACGATGAATCGGATACTGAGGCAATGGACAAAGCCCAATTCTCGGGTTTGGCATACACATCTAGTAATCCTACTCCCATGTCCGTAAATAGAGCATTGAAAACACGCATTCAAGCCTACCTTGCAGCAAATGAGACTAGAGACACATTACACGATATTCTTCTTGATTCGGGTGCATCGACACACATGACTCCATGTCGTGAGTGGTTTGATCCCAGTACATTCCAAACACTAGACCCGCCAAAACCAATTCAATTTGGCGACAAATCTTTTGTAAACGCTACTGGAATCGGATCAATAACCCTCTGTGATACTATCCGAGGAAAGAACATCGAAACTAAATTAAGCAATGTGCTGTTTATACCATCTTTTAAACTCACACTCATATCGGTTCGCAAGCTCGATAAGAAAGGATGTTACTCAGTCTTCAAGAATGGGAAATGTACAGTCAAACTGTCAAAAGGTCGTAAATCCATTCTTCAAGGATCGGATAAGGATGGACTATATCAACTGGATGCAAAACCACGAGACTACACCAATCCCGAATTCGCACTCAGCTCTATTGATATAAACATTCTACATCGCCGAATGGGACACATATCAATGGAAAGGCTGAAAAAGATGGTGTCAGATGGCCACATCGTCAACATTGACAAAGTAACTGGAATTCCCAAACTATGCGAGCCTTGCATACTCGCAAAGATGAAAAAGCCATTCTTCAAATCCCATGAAGGAGAACGAGCCTCAAAACCACTCCAAATAATTCACTCCGACGTGGGAGGTCCTGTCAAACCCCAAGATCGACATGGATACAAATACTGGATCACACTCATCGACGATCACAGTCGATATCCTTGGATTTATTTCATGAAGAAAAAGAGCGAAGCACTCGGAATCTACAAACAATGGCGCTCAGATGTTCAAGCTCAATTCGGCGAAGAGATTGGGCAAATAATCTTCTCACCAAACTTTGTTTCATTCTTCCAAATTGACGGCGGCGGTGAATACTTATCAAAAGAATTCAAAAAGGAACTTGCCAGTACAGGAGTCACCTACCGCATAACAGCGCCGGATACACCAGAACAGAATGGAATATCTGAAAGGATGAACCAAACACTGGTAAACCTAGCAACAGCAATGATTGAAGATTCAAATGTACCAATGTCTTTTTGGACCGACGCAATGCTCACTGCGGCGTTCATCATGGCACGAGCACCCGCTGCCGGACTTTCTGGAGGAATACCCTATGAGAAACTTTTTAAGGTGAAAGTGGACATATCATGGCTCCGACCGTTTGGATGTGTCGCCTATGCGCTAATACCCAAAAGCAAACGAAAAGGAAAATTCTCGTCGAAAGGAATAAAATCCTTGCTACTTGGCTACACAACAGGGCGAAAGGCATACCGCCTTCTTAACATTGCAACTCGAAAAGTATTTCACTGTCGGCACGTTCGCTTTGATGAGAACAACGACAATCCCATTGATCTAAGTTCATATGACACACCAAACACCCCAAACAAATCACACGACATCCTACAAAATAAATCCGAAATCCTACGACACACAGATGCTCCAAATTTGCCTCCTTCTACCGATCTTGAATTGGACGACTTAAATAACATGGAAGGCAGTGGATCTAACGACGAGTGGGAGGACATGGCTGAAACAGTCATGCGCAGTATTGCGTCAGTGGGAGCTAAAACACAACAAGAAGACGCACCTGCAGACATTCCAGCAGCAACCGCCGTAAATGATCCACCACCAAAAATAACAAGACCGAGAAAGACCTATACACCTGACCCAAGCTCAGTGGGAGCTAGCCGACCTCGACGAAACCCCTTACCAAACAGACCCAACAATGATTATTACCGTGCAAAGAAATTGCAGGACACTCACCGTGCAAACACTAAAACTTTAAGATCCAAAACCGCAACACAATCCGAGCAATCAAGAGATAGTGGAAATGTCGAGAGGAAAAACTGGCCAGTTGTCGAGGAAGAAGAATCGGACTCGGGGATTACGGACGAATCACCACCAAACAATGCCAGTCCAAATTTGGAAGTCGACCCTAACCCTGAATCAAGGGCCGATCACACAAACCCTGATGACGTAGATCATGAAGACATCTACTTCGCTGGTGTTGCAAGTACTGGCCCACATGCTCGCGAGATCATAACAAATGCGATTGATGCACTCAACGGACCAAATGGACATCACTGGAGAGCAGCGCTAACTGAAGAACTCCAAAGTCTCAACGACAACCATGTGTACGAAATTGTACAGACTCCAAAGCACGTCAAACCCATCACGTCAAAAATGGTTCCGCGAGTCAAATACGATGCAAATGGAAACGTCGAACGATATAAAATTCGTATAGTTGCACGTGGTTTCTCACAAAAGGAAGGGATTGACTACAAGGAAGTATTTGCACCAGTAGCAAATCTTGAATCAATCCGAATCATCCTTGCATTGGCAGCCAAATATGACTTAGAGCTCGATCAAATGGATGTGGCGACAGCGTATTTAAATGGAGAACTCGAAGAAGAGCTGTACATGCACCCGCCTGCTGGAGTAGAGATTCCGAAAGGACATTGCTGGCGACTTCGACGATCATTATACGGCCTAAAGCAAGCGGGAAGGACATGGAACCACACGCTGGACAAGAAACTTAGAGAACTCGGATTTATACGATTAAATGCTGAAACATGTCTCTATGTGTTCAAAGGCAAAAAGGGCGAAGTTTGTTTCTTAGTGGTCTACGTCGACGATTTCCTCCTTGCAGCAAACTCACGCCCATTCATGAACAGTATAAAATCAAAACTTTCGGAAACTTTCAAAATGCGAGACTTGGGATTAGCCACGTACATTCTGGGAATTCAAATCACACGAAATCGAAAGGCCAGAACAATATCTTTATCCCAAAGTCAATACATCAAGACTGTGGTCGAAAGATGTGGCATGTCTAACTCGAAATCGATCTATACTCCAATGGCACCCAACTTACACCTCACATCAGACAGCCCCGACGGCAACAATGAAACAGTTTACGAGATGAACATTGACGGAAAACAAGTCACATATGCAAGCGTAGTTGGATCGCTAATGTATGCCATGATGGGAACCCGACCAGACCTTGCTTACACAGTGGGAGTTTTGGGAAGATTCAGCGCAAACCCAAAAGCACATCACTGGGTAGCTGCAAAACGTGTCCTACGATACTTATCAGCAACGGCCGACATGACACTCGAATTTGATGGAAATGACGTCTCAATGGATATGGACTTCAAAGGCGATTTCAATTTTCACGGGTTTTCCGACGCTGACTGGTCCGGCGACACAGACACCTCAAAGTCAACATCCGGTTTCGTATTTATTACCTCCAGAGCTGCAATCGGTTGGGGAAGCAAACGACAAAGCATGGTCGCTCTCTCGTCCACAGAATCAGAATACATCGGATTATGCCATGCCGGACAACATCTGGCGTGGTTGCGATCTTTCTTCGAGGATATCGGACACCAGCAGTCCAGTCCCACAGAATTATTCTGCGATAATCAAGCTGCAATCATTCTCACCAAAGACGCACAGTTTCGCGCACGTACCAAACACATTCAACGGAAATACCACTATCTACGAGACGACATCGTTGGAAAGGGTCAAGCGATAGTACGATTCGTTCCCACAGAAGATAATGTCGCTGACATTTTTACCAAATCCTTATCTCACGATAAACACTGGAAATTCTGCAACATCATGGGATTACGCCCTCACACGAGTGGGAGTGTTAGAATATGACGACTCGGATACGCCGTATACATAGATTAACTACTTCATCCGTTTCTTTCATCACGTGTATCGTGCTCCCCCATTTCCTTTGTTTTCTCTTTGATTCATACCTCAGTTCGTTCCACGATACGTACTGAGGTATGCTTAAAGTTTATTCATTAAACATTCATTATTTACTTATTACATCACTTCGTAGATCGAGCTTCACGCTCGTTACTTAGGTAGATACTGCAACTCAGTTCGTTCCACGATACGTACTGAGATCGAGCTTCACGCTCGTTACTTAGATTCTGACAGACCCTGTCACGACTTCAAACGCAACTTTACCTCTGGTAGAGACAAATCTTCATCCACTGTCTAACCCAGCAGCTCCAGGAGTGCCTATTCCTGGAGCAGCGGATGTGAACATTAACCTAAATATTCTGTTCAACATATCCACCCTCAAGTTTACAGTGAATGGTGCGACCTTTATCCCGCCGACGGTCCCTGTATTGCTGCAAATCCTCAGTGGTGCCCAGACAGCGCAGGATTTGATGCCTGCTGGATCAATCTATGGGTTGCCTCCAAACAAGGTTATCGAGATTTCCATGCCGGGTGGCTCGATTGGAAGTCCTGTGAGTTCCTTTCGAAGTATTTCTTGACCCTAATTTATAACCACGTTTCAATGGCTACTAGCATCCATTCCACTTACATGGTGTAAGTCTCTCCAGTATTCAATAATTTCCTACTTATATTCATTATAATTCCAGCATAGCTTCTCCGTTGTACGAAGTGCAGGAAGTTCAGGATACAATTTTGAGAATCCTGTAAGGCGGGATGTCGTCAGTCTTGGAACGTCACCAAGTGATAATGTTACAATTCGCTTCGTAACTGACAACCCTGGACCTTGGATTCTTCATTGGTAATTTCCCTTTAACCGTTTTGTGAAGAGATGCTAATGCCATTGTTGACACAATTTAGTCATATCGACTGGCATCTCGAGCTGTACGTGCCCTTTCTATACTGATTCATCTTATAAAACTGTGTACTGATAAATAAAAAAGAGGTTTAGCTGTGGTAATGGCCGAAGATGTGGCAGATATACCTAAAGTCACTAAGCCACCTAGTGAGTCTTATATTCTGTGATGTTTTTGACGGCTACTCATTCAATGTTAAAGCTTCCTGGGACCAGCTTTGCCCTATATATGATGCATTACCGCCCCAAGTGTTTCCCTAAATGACACATTAATGTTTCGGAAAGTAAAATAACTACAGTAGCCCACTTTTGAATGATTATTGACCGTGAAATTCTCGTTTTGCTGCGATTTACCCATAGTAGATTTGGCTCCATTCGCGATGGTAAAAAAGGAATGTAATAGATACTATATCAATAAAACCGCAGGAGAAATATGTATCATAATTTCTCAGTAAATCTCGACATTGATCACTTGCATTCATACAGAATATTTTTTGGTTTTCCGTTCATAGGAGTGGGTATCCCAAACGGGAAATGACCAAAAAATGGAGAGAAAAAGAGAGAGACTCACGATGCTTTATTTTTGTTAAAATTTTGAAGAGAAATGACTTGAAAGTACTCGACAATATGTACGGATTGTCACAAACATAAATTTTGGGAAATACCGTGTGAAACGAGAGGCAAATTTCAAAAATTTGGCGCTGACGCGCGTCCGAGAAATGGTCCATGTAAACATATACCTTTTACTTTGTCTGTACTCTAAGCTTCTCTGATATTTTTTACCTGGGTATTATTTACTTCATATATGATCTAGAATATCACTCAAAGAGCCTCAAAAAATCAAACCAGGATGCCCGTCGAGCATGGATTGAATACGGAAGTGCGCAAATGTGGCTGTGTTGCGGCACCTCGGCTGGCAGATAACATTGGTGGCAGATAACATCCATACGTATTCTACTGATTCAACAGCACTTACTCAAATTTTAAAGGCACTTAAGTGTATATACATTCTTTAAATACTTGAATACATTTTTTATTGCAGTTTATCCAAGGTTTATGGTGAAAAGTGTGAAAAGAGTATGCTCGGATTCTTGAATGGTCTAAAAATAGCTGTTTATGCTTACTAATCGCAGTCGTCCGTTTCTTTACTTTTGCTCTCAACAATATCTCCGGAACCGACCACCGCTGGCGCTCATACATATTTTCAAAGAAAATAAGACCCAGTAATTATGTTTCCTACATTTTTTTGACGTATTTTATTGGAATATAGGCATCGGGCTTCCCTAATTGGGTAACCCCGGACTCTATATACGAGAAAAATACGTCAAAAACCAACAGGAAACATAATTACCAATACATATTTTTCTATCAAATATGTATCAGCGCCAGCAGTGGACGGTACGTTCAAAAGTCTCCATTTATGTGCTCTAGCTAACAAGGTTTCTCATAGATTAAGATACTTGTTATCTCCCTGTTCGAGGTTCGTCCACACCGATGCCACACTAACTTCAATGCCAGTGGTCAACTTCAACATGACCTTGAAATCAGACACCTCGTGTGGTCGAGTGGTCCTCTCCAAAATACATCATGTTATCTTGCAACTCTAGATCACGAGAAGAAACTGTGTACTGCGCACGCATACGCCTCCGCCGGATAAACGTCGTCAAGGACATTTCGCTTCTCATCTCCGTTCATGTCCTTTCATAATCCTCCCGGAAACAATGCTATCGCTCGACGGAAATAACGAGAGTCTAATGGCGATGTTCTAATTATACATTGGGTTTGGGTCTCGGACTCCGTGGCTGTTTCTGGAAGGATGGTGCGGGGGCCGATGTTCAGGCGATATACAACCGCGCTGGCAAAAAAAAAGTTGCAGGGTCAGCATATTGACCCCTGTGAGTACCCTTCACGTACCAGGTGTATCGTCACCAGGAGGAGCCTGAGTAGCCAGGGTCTCGTTGCGTTTCGACGAAGGTTGTCATTCGCCATTTTCGGAGACTCGTCGGTTAGGAGGACTCGGGACCATGGGGAGAATCTATAGCTGTTGTATTTATGACTTTTTTTCGCAAAGTACTTAAATGGCTGTATGTTTTGAGGTTTGGACATCGCCTATCCAGGAATCAGCGACGCGATGTCTTTTCTGACGATAAGCCTTTTGCTCGGCCTCGGCGCTGTTGCTGTCCAGGCGCAATCTCCCTTGTACGGCCAATGTACGTGCTTTGTTTTTGCTATTAGCCATGTTTTTAACTTATTGACGTTCGACTGTGATGTCTTTTCTAGGTGGTGGCACTGTACGCGCCCCTAACTATGTTAATCTGCCATGATGTCTTATATTTTCACTATGTATAGGGCTGGACAGGCGCGACAACCTGTGTTTCTGGAGCTACTTGCGTGGTTTCCAACCCATGTATGTCCGTAACTGCTGCAAACTAGACCAACCTGTGACATTTTGTGCAGACTACTCTCAATGCCTGCCTGGCGTCGCTTCGAGCTCTTCGACCGCTAAGCCCACTTCGACTGCAAGTAGCACAAGCAAGCCTGCAACCTCTGTTCCCGCTACATCAACATCTGCACCCTCGCCCACTTGCTCCGCGAGTCTGACGTCCAGAGCTACTGGCAAACTTTCGCACGTTGGAATCAACATCGCTGGTTTCGACTTTGGATGCAACTCTGACGGTGTACGTTGCATCTCCAATCTCCTTCATGGCGTCGTTGCGTGGCGGCTAATCATGATATGTTTCTCTTTATTATGGGAATAGAGCTGCACTGCTAGCGGTGCCTGGCCTCCTCTCCTCAAGTACTACGGTACGTGTCATTGTTTATTTCGAGATGTTTTGCGAGCGAAAACCTCATACGTGGTAATATTTCAGGTCACGATGGCGAGGGACAGATGCAGCACTTTGTCAATGATGACGGGTTCAACACCTTCCGCCTGCCTGTTGGCTGGCAGTTCTTGACGAACGACGCCATGTCTGGCACAATCAACCAGACTAACTTGGCGAAATACGACGACCTGGTTCAGGTGGGTGGCTTCAGAAATCATATTTTTGGATGCCTATTTATACAGTTATATTTTTGTCATCTAGGCATGCTTGGCCACTGGCGCCTCCTGCATTGTTGATGTCCACAACTACGCACGATTCAACGGTCAGGTTAGCAACCAATTGTCCACTCAAGCAGAAGAATATGTTTCTAAGTGTCTCTGGCTGTAGATCATCGGCCAAGGTGGTCCTTCCAACGATGTGTTTGCTCAACTCTGGACTGGTCTTGCCACCAAATACGCCTCGGAATCTAAAGTCATCTTCGGAGTGTACGTCGCTTTCTTCAACGTCACATTCGTGGTATTTATGTTTTCATTCTAGGATGAACGAACCCCATGATGTTCCTGACATCAACCTCTGGGCCCAATCCGTTCAAGCAGCCGTCACCGCTATCCGTAAAGCTGGGTAAGCTTTATCAATTACTAAAGGTTGAATGAACAACGGATTGAAGAACTTGTTAAACAGCGCGACTACTCAGCTCATCCTTCTTCCCGGAAACAACTGGACGTCCGCGCAAACCTTTGTCTCGAACGGATCCGGAGCTGCGTTGATGAAGGTCGTTAACCCTGATGGATCCACGACCGGTCTCATCTTTGACGTCCACAAATACTTGGACAGTGACAACTCCGGTACTAACAGGTGCGTTTTTGACTTGAGGAATTCGAGCATTTTCTCACCCAGCATCATCCAATATAATAGTGAATGTGTCACGAACAACATTGAGGAAGCATGGGCACCCCTTGCCAACTGGCTCCGCTGCAATGGCCGCCAGGCATTCAACACTGAGACTGGTGGAGGAAACACCGCCTCGTGCATCCAGTATCTCTGCCAACAAATTGCCTTCCAGGCCCAGAACTCTGATGGTAAGCAAATTAGAACTTTGACTTGCTTCTATTTATCCCCCTGTACGATGCTCAATCGATAATTCTTTACACCTACAGTGTTCCTTGGATATGTTGGATGGGCTGCTGGAAACTTTGACCCAAGTGAGTTTGCTTTGCTTTCTCCGATCAAATGTTCACTTTCGCTGACTGTGCGACGTTCCACCGTATCAGGCTACGTCCTTGGTAAGTGTCGTCCAGCCAACCTTTCGCTTCTGATGCTAATGTCTTGTTGACTTTTAGGCGAGACCCCCACTCAATCAGGCTCTACCTGGACCGACACTTCCCTCGTGAAATCCTGCCTCGCGCCCAACTCGGGCTCCCAGAGTGGACCTACCTCTTAAAAGCGTACAACGCGTGGCTGTTTGTACAAAATGTAGTACATTTTTTTTTACTTGTAGAATAAATTGGTTATGTGTCTTCGCTGTTGTGACGTGTCGACTGGTTAGGTGTCATGGAATGGTCGCTTCTCGCTCAGCGTCGCGCCTTGATTCGATTTGAGTTCGATTTCCTTCCATGGGTTCCATCGTTTCAGTAATTCTAATATTTAAGCCATTTTAAAGCCACACCACATTTCGCAGTTAGCTGGAGCCTGGTGCGTTCCAGTACAGGCCAGCTAAGACAGTCGTGGTCACTGTTGGAAAAAATATCGCCCCCGTAGTTATGCACAATCCCTACTCGCACCCGAGTAGAATACAGAGGACAGAGGGAATGATTAGCCCCTATGCCCTTTTCGCGTGGGATCAACGGCATCTTGATATAGAAATTTCGATCAGCCGGCGACCTAAGAAGTAAAGTGGGACACTTTCGAGGAGGGGTTCTGAACCACAATCCTCTCCACTAAACTTTACGCCCATGGATTACTGCCTCTCCTGCTTTGGAAAGTCCAAAGCCAAGGCGTCGGGCGAGCGCGAGCCTTTGCTCCCAAAACATCGCCCCCACGCCATTGCTGAGCCGTCCAGGCCTCGGGCCACCGCCGCGGATGTGGAGCGTCCTATTGTCGAAAAGGTCGTCGATGTTCTTGTCGCGCTGAACGCTGGAAAGCTTCCTAGTCAGGACCAGATATCTCGCTTACTGCAGGCACTGCTCAACTCTGAGCTTCTGAGGGAGGACAAGGGCAAAGTGATCAGCGGAAACGGGCCAACGAGCAAACAGGGACGGAAGGTTTTAGCTGACGTGAAAGGTCTCGTACAAGCTGTTTTACGCTTCGGCTTGGAGAAAAACGGTGCGAAACGAATCTATTTACTCTCTATCGCGTTCTGAGTTCGTGTTTGCTAGCCGATAACAAGCTTCAGGAACTGTATTTCCACATTGCTTCCATCGAAGCCCCCATTGAAGTCAACGCAAACCTTCCAGCAGCTGGTCAATCGGCGTTGGATGCCACGAAAAGCGGAGCGAGCGATCTTGGGCGAGAATGTAAGACTTACATCCGTCCCTCAGCGCGTCCAACCCAATAACACCTTTCGCAGTGCCCTCCAAGGACCAGCTGGCGTTCGACGCTTCCACATTTTTCAGCGCCGTGCGGACGCTCGCGCAGATCAGCGTCACGTCGCCCGCGTTCCGTCTAGTTCTCAACGATCTCCTCGGCATCGTCAGAGACATCGTCGCACACGCTGCTGCTGACGTCGGACGTGCAGCTTTGCAGGTACAGGACGCTGCCCGCGGTGTCGAAGAGCAAGCGCGTAGGGGCAATGACATCATAGGAAAGGGCCCCGACGGGGAACTAAAAATGGACACTACTATCAAGGACAAGGGAAAAGAAGTCGCCAACAATCTCAAGTCTACTGCCGTAGATGTCAAGAAGGAATGGGTGGGTGTCGGAGGCGATGTCGCAGACAAAACTAAAGAACGGATATTGGAACGAATTCGAGAGGCAAGTTCAATATTTTAACCAGTGGTTTAGCTTTTTTTGACCTCATATATCTTGTAAAGGTACTCTCACGAGTACAACAAGATCGAGCATCACGTTCCGCTATGCGGGCGATCCTCATCCTTGTACGTAAATACGCAGAAAAGGTGGTTGTCAGCTCCGAGGTCATCTCGTCAACGTTCGAAGGAGTTGCCACCGAGGCAAAGGACGCGATTAAGGAAACAGAAGCACCCACTTACCCTCCTCAGCCTTACCCACAGTCACAATCAACAAAACCGACAGTCGATGTCAAGTCCGACGAGATTCTGCGCGACCTCAAGGAGGTAGCACAGCGCGTAGCACAAGGCCATTCTCTGGACGGCTTGTTCACAGCATTTGGACATGTCATTCGCGATCTGAATGACGTGCCCGAGATCATCGCGACCGAATCCCAAAACACGCTTAACAAAAAGGCTTCATCGTCATCCTCGACACCTGAACCCCAGTCGCCTACACCCCAGCCTCTCGGTGTGCCTGCTCCTACTACCGGCAGTCGCAAAAAGAACAAGAAGGCGCGGAAAAAGCAGCGAGCTGCACTACAGCAAGCATTATCGTCGCCTGCGATCTCTCCATCGCAATCCCAAGATGAAACGCCGTCCACACCAGTGGAAGAAGAGAAACACGGGATATCCAACCCAAACCCATTCCGCGTATATATCGGACGCCTTGGTGCTTACCTAGATCGAGCTATTGATGAACCTGGCTGGGCAGCGTCCGCTGATGGTGCAAATGCACTGGAAGCCTTATTTGACGAGGGCGCGGAGCTCGTCAGTGTCGTCGGAGATTCAGTCATCAACGTCGCAGAGGATGTTGCCATAGAACCCAGCGGCACCACAGGCGACTCTCCCCAGCACAATCTCTCTCACGAAGAGAAAGCTAAGAGACGGTTCAAACACGACATTGTGGCACTCAGCAACGAGATCGAGGCCTACATCTCTTCTCTCGAGAACGATAAGACCACAATGGGACTCGTGCGTGCGTTCGAGGCGCTCGGAGGAGATTTTTCAAGTCTCGTGTCCCAAGGCGCGCAGCAGAGCAGGCGCACTCTCATGCAGAGCCTCGCTGGTATGCGTGGCTGGACGGCATGGGTTGGATGGGCGATTCCACGGCTGCTGCGTATGCTTCCGACTAGTGCAATTCCCGTTCCATCAATTGAGGCAAAGACGGACACGATGGAGGTTGCGTTGCAGGCGTTGTTTGTGCAGGGTATCGCGAAGGGAACGCTGGACCACGAGCCGGTGGAATCAAGCTTGGTACCTGACGAGGTGGTACTGAGGGAGTGGACGGAGGTTAAGATTGATATGGCGGAGGAAAATGATGATGGAGAAAGTCTGTCCGGTACGACACTACACCCAGGTGTACAGACGACGTCAAGATTGAGGTTGCACATGGACGGGGTTCGTGCGAGAGTTGAAGGGATGGGATATTATTTCAAGTATAAAGGTGGTATTGTGGGCTACGAGGACGAGGGTGTGATCAGTGTGGATGTCGGGATGGGTACCCCGCATGGAGGGCTCGGCGTGGATATTGAAGTCGAAATTGAGATGGACAACGACGATTCATCTGCTGGCTTTGACGCCGCAGAATCAGCTAGCACAAAGTCACTGTACGCAACCTCCTCGTCTTCTTCGCTCGCCAATTTTGCTCATAGTAGCGACAGCAGTCATCGGCCCGACGTCCCAGAAATTGTCATCCAAGACGAGGAGACGGGGGAAAGTAAGCCAGTCGACGAGCCTGCGAATTTGGATGTGCAGACGGCTGTTGCACCTGTCGGCGCAGCTGTCGGCCACCAGCGCGATGTGATGCGCGATCGCGGGTTGTATCGTTCCGCAGAACCTTTGTTTCGCGTTGTGGACATCTCTGCGGCCGTTCGTGGGCTACGGTTTAGGCTCGACCAAAGCCGGCACTGGATCCTCAACAAACTGGTATTGCAGCCCCTTGCGGGTCCTGTAATCGCTCGTATCGTGAAGCAAGCTGTTGAGGAGAAAATCCGTTCCAGCTTGGATGTTCTTGCGCTCAGTCTAGGCGAGGTGGCCAGGGACGCCAAGATCAAAGGTGAAACGAGGAGACGCGACAGGTACAGAGAGAGAATCGCGCAGGGAGAGGGAATTGTCAGCAAAGATTCTGTCATGGCTGGTTTGGGGCTCACCAAGCACGAGCTGGAGGATGAGGTTGCGGCGGCGGACGGCTTTGCAGATATTCTCAGTGACTGGTGGAGTGCAGTCCTGCAC
Source organism: Psilocybe cubensis (assembly GCF_017499595.1). Taxonomy (NCBI): domain Eukaryota; kingdom Fungi; phylum Basidiomycota; class Agaricomycetes; order Agaricales; family Agrocybaceae; genus Psilocybe; species Psilocybe cubensis. Next base: position 1,580,158 of record NC_063007.1, on the reverse strand, counting down.
ACGGGTCCTGCTGCCCTGAAACGCATGTCACAGAGCGATAGCACCAGAGATGAGGGAAACCAGCATATTGAAACGAGCACGAGTACAGAGGCTACCAGCAAAGGTCTGATATTCACGAGCACGACTACTACCACAACCACTACGACTGAGGAGCCACGTGGGATCCCTGCCATGGTGTATCATCCAGCTACCAACTCGATGGAACGCGTTGATATGACTATGGACGCGGTTGATGGCGCATACGTTCCTCATGAAGCAGAACGCGAGGAAGAGGAAACAGTGCAAATTGCTGTCGGAGCCGGTGCACAGTTGTTCCCTGGCAAGGCCGGTCCATATGACGGTTCTAGTGGAGAGCATAGTGGGGAGGACGAACGACGTGGATTCGTTCAGGATGTCAAGGATACAACCAACAAGGTTGTCGATACTGCTGTCCAAGGTGCCAGTGAAGGGCTTAACACTGTTCAGCGTGCTGAGGAGAGGTGGGAGGACCGGAGTAAAAAAGAACACAAAACTGGCAAGGAAAGGACATGGAAGAGCAAGGCGTTCGATTTCTGAAGCTGTATCCTTCGATGGCCTCATATTTCGATATTCATGGACAACTGATCCCCGAAATGCTTGCTTGCTTCGGAGGGGGGAAGGTTGTTGTATTTTCTTGGCCGATTGGCATGTCTGGGTGATTTATTTTTCTATTTGATTGTCTATCTATTTGCCGGTGGTGATGTAGTCGGTTTTTGGGAAACCTTCTGGACAGTTGAGTGAACGATATAGTAGAAAAATGTATGTTAAGGACGCACTACTTTAGTTGGCTTTGGATAATATTGATTGTATCGAACTTGATCTGCGGTTGAATGTCAGGATATCGACGTAACACATCAGGAGAATATAATTTGGGTTTTGTCGACTATGAGTTTCAGTCGCTCAGTGTCAAACTAGCGGGCTATTGGTTGCAAATCCATTGTGAAGGGACACGCGATTCAATAGCAAGCTTCTAGAGGCTAGAGCGTCAACTTTGCTCAAGTAGCTGCGTCGTGACGAAAAGAAGTGGATGTATGCGCCTGTGGGGTATACAAAGACCAATATTTCACGTCCAGCGTTGCCTGAGTTACTTGAACGCTCGAGTTTTGAACATGAATGCATGAACCTACATGATGGGAATGCGTAAGGAATTAGGGGTCCGTGCGCCATCGCATAGCATCTACAATGCACGTAGTATTGATACACGTGTCTTTCGGTTTATTCACGCGTAGCCATTTTGTTCTCTTTCGGCTTTGTTTCCTGGTGCATTGAGAGATTTGTTAGATCACTTAGCAATCTGTGTATCGTGGAAGGACGTAAATTTGCCTTAAGAGCGATTCGTTAGGCTGATGTCACATTTTTTCATTCGCACTTCCTCATGAATCACATCCGATTAAATTACCAGGATAGATTCATCATACCCTTGTAGAAATTTCCAGCTTCCTAAAATCGACAAACACAATGGTTTGTCGACTTTGAGCATCTCTTATATCTGTAAGAAATCGCTCCCTCTTATTGAAATTTCATTTTCCGTGTATGTGTAAATTTTGACGTTAGGCCTATCGATATGAAAGTAGCTATAATACTTAGGAATCCAACACCGGCGGATGTTTGGAATGAAGTCCCGAGAGCAAAAACCCACACCGGTAGACTCTTTTAAAGTAGATAAACAATTTGATAGCTTATTGACCCATGGCATATGTCGTATTAACCCTGTAAATATTTCTTCCGATATACAAAGAATATCTAGCAACCTGTGTCGTCGAATTATCGGACATCACATCTCCAAAAATTGCCAACCTTGTACGGAAAAACACGATACAATGTGTCTATGAGAGCCCAGTAATATCTACAAACTTAGCACCCCTTTAACTGTCAGTCGCAGTAGAAAAGTTCCGATTAAAGCTAGGACAAACAGGCCATCGTGAGTAGTCAGTGCTAAAGCTGATTACAGTGAACTATAATAGCCCTCCGGCGTAGTGATGTTTCCGGTTTCCATATTCGTACAATATGTCCTGAGGTCATGCTTCCTTGGAGGTTGAAAGTGTGAACACCGCTGTGTGCACGATCGGCGAAGGCTGGAACTAATGATGGCCCCACAAGCCAATGAAATGTAGTTCCATGCTAGACGGGTAATCACAAAACTTCTGGATGACAGGTCGAACACTCGCAACATTCATTTGAGAAAAAAATATCGAGTATCATAGGACATAAGCATAAACATAGATGCAGAAAAACAGTATAAAAGCCTTGAAGGTTGGAGGTTAGAAACATCACCCCTCAAGTATTTGCAAAAAGCTAACAACTACAATGTTCAAGCGCATCTTTACCTTTTTCCTATCGTCCATGGTTGGATGCACCGTTACTCAAGCTGCTGGATTAATCAACCAGGTATCAGGGCCACCTGTATTCCTTCGTCAGTCATAAGATCATTCTGACCATTCTGATTTTACAGGGTCGTGGAGCTCAGACGTGCGCAGACCCAAGCCTCTCTGTGACGTTTTTCGCAGGGTATAGTATGCAGAACACATTTCATGTTGTTGCCCCCCGCTGGTTATTCGTCAACCAACACAGTCTCGGAGGAGCAGACTGGCAACTTCAAGGAGCGCTTTTCCGGGCATGGCAGACGCCTCAGGATTTCACATTTCCGATGTACCGATTATTCAATCCAGTTACCACCGACTGGATCATCGCTCTCTCCACGGACGGGACCGTTCCTGTGGTCAGCGGATTCGATAACGCGGACACAGAGTTATTTGGATACGCCTATTCAACACAGGTCTGTGGTAGCGTCCCCCTCATAGGCGCATCCCTCCAGAGCAAAGGAGATCATTGGTATACCATCGATACGAACGAGCATTCCTCTCTCCTGGCAGCAGGATGGGTCGATGCAGGAACCGTGGCATTTGTGCTTCCGTTGAACGGTACGCAAAATCTGCACATGTTTTAGTGTAGATTATAACTGATTGCTACATATCGAAGTAGATTGCGAATGCAGTCTCAGCCAATGAGCTCAGTCGTAAAGGAAGTGATTGCATTAGCTGGCCAGTATGATAATCATGCAGAGATCGGACACCCGCATGAAGTTTACCAGTCGCAGTTTCAGAGTTACACAGTAGGAACGTTGGCGAGTTTTGTAAACACGATGTTTGCATAAACGATAGAAAGACTTGAATTCCAGTGTTAGATTCTGAGATACACAAAAAAGACCAAGCCTCGATAATGAGAGGGACGAAGTCTCTGATGTGGGGGACATGAGATGTGGGGGACATGATGGATGGAATTCCGATGACAGATAGTGCCCCAATGGCAGTAGCAATAATTCCGGTGCGACAAGATATACAATTTGCGTCAGAGACGAAGATTCGACTGAAAGATGATGCTGGAAGATTGCTTGAAGATCAAGGAAGAGATGACAGAGGGATGATATATTGGAAAGATGACTTTCCTGGTCAATAAACTTGATGGCAAGCACGTAATAAAAAGAGAAGAAGGACACTCGTTCTTACTCACTAAAGTCCTCCGAAGGCCAAAGTACCATGAGTTTTCGCTCGAGTTTGTGACGATCTGTATGAGTCCCTGCACTACAAAAATGATAAAAGTCGTTGAATGAGGTTGAAGGCTGAGGCGCTGGCGCTAAGGGCCGACGTGGCGCGACTGAGCCAAAACGACATGACAAATATGCACGTGATACATATCTTCTTCGGAGTTCCTGAAAGCATAGAGGTTGCAGGAAAGTTTGAATCCATTCGTGTCTATTGAAACCTAAACAAACAATATTTTGTATATATTATAAATTCATCAACTTGGTAAAATTGAATGTGATCACAAAGGGTATTGTCGTATAGGCACTCATAGTAGCAACATAGTAGACTCGCCTCCAGACGTCTACTTATTTAGTAGTAGTTTTCAGTCTTGAATGGATCATACGATGTTTTGAAAAAAAGATATCTCGCACAGGTACTACTAAAATACTATCTAAACTGTAAAAATCTATTAACTTAGTGCAAGGAGTATTTTGCCTAAAAATTTTTGTCAGCAAATTATGTGGGAAGACATATGGAAGAGGTAGACCTACTCTTAACGAAGTCCCCTTCCATTGTAGCAATGGCACAAATAGTAAAAACAAACCAGCAACGATACTGTTGTCAAGATCAGTAATCTAAATTCTATCAATCTTGATACGATGCGACACTTACGCGGCCTCGCATCCAAAGGTCTGTATAGCACCATGCTTCAAGGCCCAAGGTATTTGGAAATATGCGACGCTGAACCCTGAGAAACCGTTAGTAATGCAACAAAACAAAGGCGTGATTGTGAGCTTACCGCCGAGGGTGCGGGCAATGTTTATTAAAGCACTTATTTCTCCCTGAATTTTTGGATTTAGCTTTGAGCGAAAGAGGTTACGAAACCGTCTACCTGATGCTTTGGGAAGGCATCGTTGCAGTATGCATAGATAGCCACTGTATTGATCATGACGGCAAATTCAGCAATCCCCCATCCCATAATTAAAGCCCCAACGCTCAGATGTCTTTCCAAAGCTGCACCGAGGGTAACAAATCCACAAATATATAATGGAATCGCTATATAACATGCCCTATTTAGAACGATGATGAGCAAATACGTATACCGACTTGTTGTAACACTTACCAAAGCCGACTCTCGGCTTCGAAAACACCGTTGTTACGCCTTATACTGACGTTCATAATGAAGTCATTAGTGTATCTTCCAATGATTTCACCCAGAAGGACGCCGACCTATGATAACATCTGTTTAATATGGACAGCATCTACATGGTGACAAATATCTGCTTCTTACAATAGGCGTCGCATAAGATGCACCAATAGAAAGTTGGTCGAAGCCATAACCAAACGGAAGAGGAGTTCCTAGGAAAACTACATTTGTAACCTGGTTCCAGGTAGGTTGGCATTCATTCGTAATTATGTTCAAAAAAGACGTACATTGATACCAATGCTAAATCCGAATAACATTGCCTTGAAGTTTTGTTCAGAAATTGTGTTAATTTCTAAAACGAGATACGCACTTCAAAAATTAGGGCCATGAGTAGGTGGGGTCTCCACACGAGCCTGAGAGGGCTCATAATCGAGTCGTGCCATGAGATACGATACTTCTGCATTTTCAGACCGGTAATTCCCACGAGGTCCTCAAATCGTTTTCGAAGACCACTTGTAGTAGGAACTGGAATTGGTTTTACTGTCCTGTCGTACATGCTTTCCAAGAATATTAGTACTCGCATTTTCAGCCAACTTGACAAAAACCTACGTTTCTTCCATAAAGAAAATAATGAGAAGAACAACGATTGCAGAGTAGATCGAGCCGATTCCATATGACCATCGCCAGGAAGAAACTGACACGAGCATACCAAACGCAAAAGCAGCCAGGAAAGGAGAAACTAAGAAGCCCATGGTCCAAATGTTAAGTTTACGTGCTTGGAGGTGGAAGGGATACAGATCCGTTACGCAGTAAAGACCCTGGAAATAATTAGTTTATTGTATCTTTGCTGAAATTATGAAAGTTATTTACAGTAGCCTGAGGAGCTGTCCTAAAAGAATATTTCAGTAATGGTAAAAGGAATCAATGTATGCAGCAGAAATAATTACGCAAAGAATCCATTCAGGCATCTCATAGCTGTGATTATTACTGTGTGAATGCTGAGAATCAATACGGAAGTCAAATGGACTTACCAGCAAAGGTTTTGAGATTAGGGGCAAATGTGCAGCCAATGCAAAACGCTAATCCAAGAACCTTAAAGAAAGGTTGAGTATATAATGTATCTATCATAAATTAGCAGGTGGTATCTACCTGCGACCAGAAGAGGACAGGGAGTCGGCCAACTCTGCGCACTAACATTACAGCAAAGATTCCTCCCCATCCTGGTGAAAGGAATTATAAGAACGACGCGAAATACAAGTCAACCGATGAATTTACCCACCTATCAGAAAGATACTCCAGCTTGAAAGCAAAACAAAGGTTACTGATAATAGCCATATATCATTACTGAAGAACGTGAGACTCACTTCTGTGAAATGTTGTTAACAACATCGGGTGTTGTGTTGAATTGCTTTGCTAGAGCAAAGATGCAAGCAATGCCAATTCCGGAGTCAAAATCTGGCACGATGGCAGCGAGAGTTATTATAAGAAGTAATATATTCTTTCGCCTATCACTCCAGTTTTGTGGGTCAAGATCTGAGTCAGTAGGCTGCGGCCAGAGAACCTTGGTCCCATCAGCAGACAGCTTCAACCTTGACGCGACTTCTTCTCCAAGTTCGATTTTTGCTTCCCTAGAAATGGTGATAGGCAACACGTCAGAATCAGTCAAGAATACGGGAGCGGAGAGACAAGCGCACTCGGGGTCTATGATCAGACGCCCTGCCCTTTGCTCGTGGAACGACAAGAGGTCAATTTCGGATGCCGAATCATGACCCTTGCTGGATGTGCTAACTGAGTCTAGCGCGGATTTTTCGTTCATCTTTTCCGACGATATCAGTGGTGATGGGGAGCAAAGAGAGAAGCCTGAAGGATTGCTTTACGTGGAGCAACTAAATACAATACTTTGAAGGGGGATAACAGAGTCCCCATCGCCACCGCACTCTCAGGCAGTTTTCAGATGTCAACGAAGCGATGGAATAGATTGATATAATTTATCACGCTAACCGCTTGAGGTGATATTGTGGATGTCGTGGATATTGCTGAACGTGTGGCACAGCGAAGATTCAAGTTGGGTTGTTGTAAAACTATAAATAGACTTTCTCATCCTCGTGTAAAGTTGAATTATAAAGTGAGATCCTAACGCAGTCAAGTCGAACGCTGCATAAAGGTATCTCAGTAAAGCTCCAATATTCGCTTCAATAACAATGATCCCAAATGCTTATCACACTTTAGAAACACCCACCTAAACAGTCAGGGAGAACTTGTCTCGATATGGCATGTATGACCGCCATCACCGGATTTGCTACACGCACGGGAAGTATGAGCTCAAGAACAATGCAGGGTCTATTGTGTAGTTCAATCATACGCACAGTATACACTGGGAGAAGTGAGCTGGATCTCTCAACCCAGCAGAGTTTGACACCTACCTCAAAGCATGCTGACTATGAAGTATAACTTCTGGACGCGATTTGTTGTAATTGCGATGTTGGATTTGCCCTTTTGCTGTTCCTGCCGCTGGAGTAGTTTTGGCTTAAGAGCCAAAATAAACCAAAAATGAACATCAAGACTTCTCAATCGCTGTTTACCTGCTACATGATGCTTAACTGTCCGTTTTCTGATTCGATCGCGATAGAGATTGGGTATTGATAGAGCTCCTACAATCTGGAACGACACTGTATACATGATGAATACATATACCACAACTGCATGCTTGATTTGAATTACTCCTTTAAATTTCATCGGCACAGGACTCGGAAGTCGGAAGTTTTGGTGGGTGAGGTTACAAATACATCACACGTTGACTTGAAAGTAAGTGACATCAGCGTATTCTAGGACGTTGCTTCATAAAGTTGGAGATTATTATCGCCCGTTTTCGTCATTCCCTATAGTTTTGGCTTATGCTATTCAAGCTATTTGTTCTTATAGGCAGGCCCACCTCGCTCTTCCGGCTTTCCATACGAATCGCGAGTTCTGTGCCTTCTTATGTCTAACTTGAATAAGCAGGCAGGAATGTACGCGTAGGATATGCCAATTAAAAGCAAACCTTTAGAATTCTGGGGTAAAACCGAATCTTTGAGTTGCCATCAGAACCCATGGCAGAATAGATTATACACTGGAAGCAGACGCCACTTTGACATTGTGACACAAAAACACCCAAAATTGTTTGTCTATAATTAGCCCTGGAACATCGCGGCGTTGGCGCCCTTCGGGTTTCCACACTGCGGCGGCGCAAGAATTGAAATATATTCCATGTACATACGACCTCATAAGCTAGTCTATCATCGGTTGGTGATGGTTTCTTCGAACTCTTCATTTTCGCAGGGTTCGATAGGCGATGCTGGGAATAATTCAAGGTCAAAGAATTTGCTACAAATATCCTCTTATTTGCGCTCCACTCCACCCTTTCCGACCTTAGTGCCATTGTATCCCCTCTGAATCTCGGACATGACGGTCCCGTTTGCTGTATCAGCCACGTAAATATTTTACGTTCTTCGATTGCATCCATTTTTTTACTGTGCTTAACGATTTCTGAGGTAGTCTAGGCCCGCTTCTCATAGGGGCTATTCTTAACTCTATGTTGTACGGCGTGAGTAGGCTCGTAGAGAAAGAAAATAAGACACAAGCTCACACCAACCGTCCCGTTAATGAATAGGTCTGTGCGATCCAAGTAAGTCGACTTGGTTACACTTACCACTCACCGGAGTCGCTCATTAATCTTGCTGATCTACAAAGTCGTTCACTTATTACAGGACGTACAGAAGGTAGCGTAGCCATGAATATACTAATATCTTGACATAAAATTGAGATAATTCTAGGGACCCCCAGTGGATCCGTTATTTTGTATGTTTTTTTTATATTTTTAAAAGGTTTAGAACTGGGACTTGACATACTGCAAATTAGATCTTGTACCTCTTCATTATCGAGACTATTAACACGGTATTCGACATCGCAGTGGTATTTGAACCTCTTGTACTCAACTTCGGTAAAAAGAATATGCCATTTGGTTTTTTCTTGATCATTTCCTAATAACCAATGGACAGGCGCCTCAGTTGCATTAAGCCAGGTCCCTACGAGTAAGAAGCACACCACATTGAAATTAACAGCTCCTGACTAAAGTACAACATCCAACTCTCACTGGCAGTGATGAAGCCAGGTAAACCTGATTTTTGAGAGTTTGAAGTTATTTTTACATTGCTAACCCTCGTGTTCGCACTCTCCGTAGATGCCATTGTGACCGTAAGCGCCCGTGCCCGAATACAGGGGGTGTTCCTTTATTTGTGTATATCTGCTTTCTAAGTACCTTTTGCGTGTTTTATACCGTTTATAGGTCCTGCTCTCGACCCCAGTCCAGTTCTTCATTGCATGGCGGATTAAAGTCGTCAGTCAATCGACTATTATGCCAGCCATCATAGTGTTCTTCGGAATATGTTCCTTTAGTACGTCAGCGTTCCTTCACTTGACACTCCCGCGATCATTGGTGCCTTGGTTAAAGCACTGGCGGCATCCAAATCCATACAGTCGTTACACCCTACTGACCATGATTCTTTTTTTTTTTTTTTGGCCTTTTCATTTTTTCGCAGTTGGCGGAGTAGCGGTGTTTGTGATGACGGTACAGATCAGCGAACGCATGAACCTCACCGTCGTCGAGCCGGCGCTCATCGTGTGGCTTGGGAGCTCAGCCGTGGCGGACGCGCTTATCACACTTTCTCTGTCCATGTCTCTGGTACGCGGAGAATCCATGCTTATGAGGTGTGGCGCTTATGCTGAGACGTGGTTACACAGTATAAATGCAGAACGGGGATCAAAGCGACTGATGATAGGATTACAAGGATAATTTTGTGTGCGTACCTTTCTCTTTTGGGTTTGTTTATAGTTTCTCCGCACATGGTTTGGGTTGTGGAGGGATACTGCAAGATTGCTGAATGCTGTATGTTTCTTGGCTGTTAGTTACAATCCAGACGGGGACCATCACCACCATATTCGCCTTGGCAGATTTTATCGTGTTCCTCCTTCTTCCGGTACGCATCTAATTTCATTTATTTCTATTTCCTTGCCCTAATAAATTTATTTACGAATGGAATGGAATAGGCAACAAACATCAATTTCGTCTTCGACTTTACGCTGTGCAAGCTATACACCAATTCTCTACTGTCAACGTAAGCTTCCTCTCCCCATGAATTCCATCGCACGGACTGACTCTCGTGGGCGCATCTCACCTCGCACTCTATCCCAGCCTAAACTCGCGCGACCCACAAGTACACACCGGCAACTCAGCGAGCGTGGGAACCGACGCCGCGCGTAGCATCACCCAGAACGATGCGAACCTGCTTTTCGGGCGGCTCACGAAAAGGCTCACAGCCGTCGTCACGCCAGGCAAGATCATCCGCCCGTCTTACATTGCAGCTGCAGGAGCTAGCTCGAGTGATAGGAAGAACACTGCTGTGAGTGTGTGAAATTCCTCCTTTTTTGTTTTTTTCGATGCTGTTTTTCAGCTTGTGTTTGTGAGCGAAATATTAACTTGTTTCTTTGGGGTCGCCTTGGCGTATGTGTGTGCTCATTTCAACAGATACACGAGGTAATAGAGCTAGATACCAAAGACCATGCTCGGCGCAGTCAGAACGGAAAGTCAGGTTTGGAGGTCCACGTACACAAAGTGGTTGGCAGCACGCTGGTGTAGGGCCCACTATTAGTACATTAAGCACCTTATTAGTAGTATCCGTATCATGAACAGAGGGTTTCATACCGGCTCGAGTTCCTCACGTTGTACATTTTCGACGGTGGATGCATGGTTTAACATTTTATTTACATTTTAGATCTAGTCATTATCTCGCAGAGGGGATGAAGGACGCTTTGTACACACGTTCATTTTTTGTTTTGAGTACGAAATTCTTAGGACGTTCGGAAGTCGTTGGGGTCTGTAGCAAGTGCACGTTGATTTCGAGCGACATCGTCCGTACTCTGACAATCAGTTGGAAATTTGCTGGGGTGAGGCCAGAGCATCTTATCATGTCAAACTTCGAACGTCAAACTACGAACAAGAGCGTTAATCTCAACCGACCCAAACAATGTTTTGAAGCCGGTTAGATTCCGACTGATCTCGCTGATCGCGGACGATGCGTACTTGTGAGTAGAGTAGAGTGGACGGGCGTCGCGGTCGCGGGGGTGGGGGACCTTCACCCTCGTATTAAGTATCTGTCAATACCTTAGCTCAGTTAACATCTCAGTTCTTATCACATCACTTCATATTTCACAGCTTTCTCTCTCAGAAAACGAACGCAATCATGATAAATGATCAATGATCCAGTGCAAATAATCAGAAGAACAAGATTAACAGTGCAACAAATTGCAAAAGAGTGAGAGTGGCCAGGTCGAGTCGACTGAGCCTGAGTTCGTTCGTCTGTTTCTGGTTATAATAACGATGCTGGCTCCGATGCAGATGTGCGTGGTGCATATGTGTGTAACGATCAGGGAGTCAAAACGGGCCAATCGGGTATGCCGACAATTTCGAGATGTTTTAAAGAGTCGAGGTTTAGGTCGACGTTGAGAGAAATGGGACCGTAGAGAAGCAGCATTCAAGGAAACATCAGTTATCAGCCATGGGACAACGATGGAAGACGGACGACCATCGACAAGGGGGCGCAAAACGCATACGAAGAGGAAAATTGCGAATGTCGTAATTGCTGTGTTGCAGTACCAGTGGTAGAGGCCAATTTCGCGTCTATACTAATTGGCAATGGTTCCCTCCGTGACCACTGGTTCTGGGAAGCGTTTGAACCAGGATTTGCGCTTTGGGGTTACAAGGTGCTAGAGCAAGAGCGATAGTTGGCTTGGCCGAGAACCACGTGAATGTGAGATAAATTTCACGGTACGGTAGAATTGAAATCCAATGTATGTTTAAACCCGAGATGAAAGGTGGGATAGTAGCGCTGCTAGCAAAGAAAAAAGGCAAGTTGACTGTCCCCCAGCGTTTCTTATCTGCAAGCGACACAGGAATATTCAAGGAATCGTATTAATTAGCAATATCGGGGGGTAGACAGCAAATATATGCGCGACTTGTCAACGACCTACGATTGATAGCAATCAAAAAAATCTATGCCGAGGGTGGGGCAGATTCGGCTGAAGGTGCTGCAGGGATAGCTGACACGTCGACCTGTTTTGGGGGTGGTGGTGGGATAAGAAGATTTCCGAGGCGGGGAAGAGACGAGCGGGTAATAAATTCCATCTGCGTGGGGAGTTTGGCTGCTGCGAGGCGCAGGACTGGAGGTGGTGTGAGACCGGTGGAAAACAAGGGGTGGAGAACAAGATGCATGGAATACATACCATCACGGGCGAGTTCCTCGCGGATGGGCACGCCGCCTATCTCAAAGATGACTCGGCCTGTTGGCACACTAAAGCATGGGTTGGCTCGTGCGGCGGTGTGTTGGGTAGATGACGGGGGTGCTCACCGTGTCGCCCAGAACTCGAACGTTCCTTTTCCTTTACCCATACGCGTCTCATTACCCTGTCCGACGACCATCAACGCCCCATCCACACATACAGACCACAGCGCAAACACGCACCTTGATGCACACTGGGATGTCCGGGAAGACCCTCAAATACACCTTGCTCCCCTTGAGAACTTTGAGCTTCTTTACAATCACCTCCTGCGCCGTCGTCAGCTGCTTCGCAGACAGTCGCGCGCCGTTACCCTTGATGCGGATGCCCCAGTCGCCATATGCGAGCGTCGTGCCCTTGGTCGACCCGCCCGTCGGGATAGGCACCCTGCCCTTGTGCCGCTTGATGTGCTTGACCTGTTTTGGCGCAAGCTGAGAGCGCGCACGGGTGAATATTGATAACGGGGAGAGCGCGGTGGGAGCTTGGGCGGGGGCGGGGGCGGCGAGCACCCTGGACAGCCCGCCCAGCGTGCGCCGGGAAAGGGAGGAGAGAGAAAACATGACGATTATGTAAGACGTTGAGAGTGACTTTGTTGGTCAGTCACGCTGGCGGCTCATTCCACAACGCCCACGATGGCCATGCGACAGGAAAAGTGCGTTCGAACTTCGAGGGGGAGCACCGACAATGGTCTCGCCACAAAGGAACTGAAAAGTTTCGTGTATTGTACTTCTATGATACACTGCAGCGATGTGAGCGCCGTCCTTTATTGCTGAAAGGTAAATCTCCTTCGCGGCGTTCCTGACATCGTCGCTCCAACCCTCTTTTTCCTGCCCAAGTTTAGCATATATAGTTGCAATAGCTCCAGAAGCGCCAAACCCACCCGCTGTGAGACATGTGGCGCATGTGTACAAGGTGCCCATCGTTCGGTGATTCTACTAAGCATGATGTGACAGGCAAACTTTCTACAAATATTTGCTGGTACTGATATGCACAAATTACACAGACCAAACCAAAGCTTAAGGACTATGTCTCTGTGCCATCATGGCTGGACAACCTCCCAATCCAGGGGCACTGGCGTAACACATATCCAAAGCATGTATTTTCTCCTGATTCTTCTTGCTGAAAAACGCAATCTCCGCAGTATCCATGTCTGTAACCGTCCCATCTTCCATCATGCGAATGAGCGGTAGGGCTTGATCCATTATAGGTAAAGTGAGCAAGAATTCATTCAGCCCAGCTGACTCTTTTTGGTTCTCTCGACCTCGATACAACCTCCTCCGACCGTCTGCGAGCGTCATATATTCTTGCACTGCTGAAACCTTGATATTCGCTTCACTGTTCATCCGCTCCGCAACTTTTTCGAGGTACGCATTGACTCGTTTGGTGAAAATTTCGACGTAGGACTCATCCGGAGTGTCAAGAAGTTGGAGGAGCTCGAACTCGGCGGACTTAGGGTCTTTCGACGCCGGTGATGCTTTCAGGTTGGCGAGGAACTGATCATATGCATCGTACGTCTTCCCGTCTTCCTTGAGGGACGCGTTATGGGGCACGTACTGCATCAGGCCTTCGCGGCGAGCAGAGTAGATGGGATTGCTGTTTACTTGTTAGGATTGGCTCACAATGGACGAAAGTATCCAGGCAGTCTGACGCACTAAAAATCAACCATCAGCATGGCTGTGATGGCCTTTTGTGGGAGTAGAGTTGCGAGGCTAGATTTGTTAACCAATGTTCTGATACCTTGATAATCTTCCAAGCCAGGTTCGATGATTGGGAAAGCGAAGGGTCCTTCTGATCCCTTAACTGCAAGGCTCTGTGTCGGGGGATCAGTTGAAAAATCATCGTAATACAAACTTAACCCCAGCGACTCGACAGCTTGAACATAAACTGCATTATCAACGGTATATGCCTGTGATGGCTCCGGTAAATGTACCGCGCTTTAAAACAACTAGATTGCCCACCTTCGAAGGACCCGCATCAGGAAGCAGACGTTCTATAGCATTCAAGTTAAAGAAAAGCGTCGCAGGTATCCCGTTGATATTAGCCTGTTGTTTAACCTCGGCGTTGGACGTTGGACTGGTAGCAATATTCATACTGCGACTGAGTAAAATGTGACCAACCCAATCTCTGACAGCGGTGGTCTTTGGAAGAGGCTTGAGATCATCTGGGTCTAAAAAGTCATGCGCTAATTGGACGCAGCAATCAGAAACATCATAACGACTGGTTTACGACGACGATCCCATACCGAATCTGGCATCATACCACTTTGAGACTGACAACTCGACAATAGGTTCTAAGTCTTCTGCCCGTCGCTGGAGACAAAATATCAGGAAGACTCTACGGAGACTCTCTTAAGTAAACATACAACGAGAGAAAGAGGAGGCCCATTGGGTCCACTGAATAACACGTCGTTGAGAGCATTGTTGGGGTCACATTTCGATGGATGACCTTTGGTGGAGCCCAGGGAGCTTATAAAATCGTCGCGGTTGGTGTCAAACCAGTGAGTCCATGGGCTCGTGAGTTCCTGCAAGGAAATGAGATTAGTTATCGGATGTTTAGGCGAAGAACTTTTGTCCTACCTTCATAATTAAACCACCGCCCACATGTCTATAACATCGCATAAGCTGCGTGCATATGAGCAAAAAGGTTCTCCAGTTACTCACCCATCGAATGGACCTCGGTTGATTGAGAGGGTATTGAACTTGGGGGAACGACATTAAGAGATTGTCAAACAAGAGAAAAGAGGAGTAAGGTTTGCAACTTACCGCGTTCAGACTATTGCCAACATAGATCCAATCCGGCCCTAAGCGTTCGTAAAAGTGCATGAGGCCGAATCCGTGTTTCTGATTTAATCCTTTCGGATCCCAGCTTGCGCACTGGAGAAATTTCGACTTTGAATCAGGACTAGAGCTCCCAACAATACACAGCGTCCGACGTAGAATAGCCTCCTTGAGCTTAAATGTTTCTTGGAGAGCCTTGTCTGGAAGAGCAATGATAATGAAGCGCAGATGACGAGAAACAGAATTGAGAGGGTTGTCAGGATTGGCATGGTCATAGACGATAGGTATGCCATCAGCAACAGCAAAGATTGAATAACTGTCCGCAGGGAGGACCTCCTTGAGGAGACTTCGAAGAGTGAGCTGCCTACTAGATATAGGAGTCTTTGCTAGCCATTGGCCAAACCAGTCCGTAAGTTCAGCGACCTCTTTAGGGGATAGATAGCGAGGTGATGGGTCAATCCCTGCAATGGAGGACAGTATAGGCTCGGAGGAGGCCATACGTTTCAACCAGCAAGTGTGAATACAAGTAGACGAGAGTCAGATAAGGTAGTTCCAAGTTTTTAAAAACTTGTCAATTGAACGAAAAGAAGAGTAAATTTTGCAACGACTGCCCGACAAAACTGATTATAAAATAAACATCGTAGCAACGACGTCATAGTTCAGCAATGTCCGTAGACATTTTCTACCAGGACAATTTAATATTTGCAAGTCTCGGACTGTTATTAGGGTAGCCTAGTGGGCAGCTAGATTCTACCAGGGAAATTCAACATTTTCAAGTCTCAGTCCGTTTATTAGAACGCCAATCATAATCATAGGAGTTTAAGGCCCTAAAAGCCTTAAAAAGAGACTCAACTAGTTTCAAAAACTATCCACCAAATACGATGTCTTTGAAGTATCACGACCCACCGGGATTCGTTGATGACCTCACAGAGGAGAACAAGAAATTATGGTATGACTTCATCAAACTTCGACCTCAATGTCGAGGCTAAGCGCTAATGTTTGACTTCCGCCCAATTAACAGGAGCCAACAAATATCTTCATTCATGCTCACTGATCGTGTGACGCCTACTTTGGAGCCCCAGTTCTACGATGCTACCAAGGTCATGGAAAAGGATCCCCAGAATGACGCGAAGATTACTTGGATCGCGTTTCCCAAGCAGGTCAGTTGGAACAGATTTGTTTAAAAGCTTCTGGATTTATTCTCAAGGTTTCCCCTTCAGGTTAAGATCGCCAACCCGGCTGACCACAAGAGGTGGAAGGTTGCCGACGCGGCCAGAGATGTTCAGGACGAATATTGCGAATGGTATGTTAATGTTTTCCTTTTACCGGCCTCACCAATCACGCTGCAAAATCGATGGTTTCCAGGTCCATCAAGAGGGATGACAAAGGGAAAATGCTCAGAATCGTATTCTGCAACGAAGGCCCAGAGGTAGGAAGCATAGCTATTTCAGTTCATCCAACGATATTGAATACCTCTCGTCGACTTTAACAGTACTACAAGTTCTTGGGGAAATATCAACCAGATACGCTGGTGGAGCTTTATCAGACTCTCAATCCCGGATTTGATATCAAGAAGGCAGATCTCTTCGACCAACAAGGAGTATACAACCCTCGCAACAAATGGAACAACAACACCAATACCGGATCCATCATGCATTTGTCAGTGAAAAACCACTACTCGTTTATTTGAAATCATCGTAATTAAAGGAGAACCTATTTGCAGGATTCAAGACGCGAATACACTGGGTGCGGAAGTGGACTTGGGGCATCAGCAAAAGTGACCAGACCCCCAAATGCCTTGGGAGCCTTATAAGGCATGCCAATGTTTTACGTGACACAGTAATGTCACGCAAAACATTTGGGCAACATTTGGGAACACTCAAATCATTTGGTGGTCATTTGGAGGCCCCACAAACATTTTTGAATCACAAAACAAGCACCAAATAATTTCTAGTAACTACAATTTACAAAAAAAAATTTGTACACTGTGCAACCTTGAAGGAATCATTTAACAAAATTAAAAGAGGTCACAAAACATTTGGTTTTACACTTCGGTTATGAGAAATGTTTACAGGACTTTCAAATGCTGATGAAATAATTCATCCACACCAAAATTTACTGGCTATACAGCCACATTAGTTCTAATTAGAATTCTGTACAGTTGGTCACCCGGTCTGTACAATTTCTCGACTGTCAACGAAGTCACAATGCGATCAGCGTGAATCGGAGTGAATCGGAGATCAAATATTTGTTTGTTTGTGCATAATAATCTCTTTCAACCCCCGTTTCTTTCTTTCCACATACTCTCATGTTCACTACTCCGGCGACGCTTGGTGGGACTTGGGCTTGGACTTTTCAACTCTAAGTCTTCGTATATCATAGCTGAATCTAACTCACAGGTAATTCTGCCACTTCCTTTCTGATTAGATCATCCTCAACTGACCATGTATCTGCCTTTCCGTAGACCGTTCTCCTTCTGCCTTAGATCTACTGGATATCCGGCTTGGTATATAATCATTCACTAGTTCCCAAACTTTTAGGTGAGTATATGCGCACTTCTGCACACACACCTTGCTTACATTATGCGACCAAAGTAGCTCCTATAATTCATGGGTACCATCTATTGATGACATCGTCTCAGCATCATTTTGTTATTTAACCACTTTCTCGCTTCTCTGTACCTTTTGGAGTCATGTTGTAGTATAAGTTTTCTTAATGCAACAAGTTCTTTTTACTTGCTATGATAATCTGAGGGATCCACTAAATAATGAACCATGTGAACTGTGTAAAACATTTAAACACTGGCAAATGTTTGCCAAATGTTTTTGGGACTCCCAAATGTTGCCTAAATGTTACGGACACTCAAATTTTAACCAAATGATTTGGCTATATTTAGTACTACCTAAATCATTTGCTTGGAATAAATAATTCGAAGCCTTTCAGTCTTCGGAGTCTCTCGTTACGAACCGCACAATGCCTTTCGGGCATTGGGGCCTTTGGACGCCTCCAAATGCCTTGTCAAGGCATTTGGGGATCCGAGCACTTTTGCTGATGGGGCCCGGGCAACTGTGCTCCGCAAGCGATTAGATGGTACCCCTATCACCGATGCAGATGAGCTAATTCGTTGTAGTGGTTATGGAAACCCCAACCGGAATTCCGATCCCCATGTCAGTCATTGAACTTCTTTTACACAGTACACTGACGCATTGGGCGCTTATTTTGCTCATACCTAGATCGGTGCAGAAGTGAATACGTTTGCGCGGTCTGGCGCGATGGTCACTCTCAAGAACCCTGTTGGGTTATACATAGACAGGTACGACGGTCTCCATCAGTGTCGGTTAGGAATATCTTGACACTGCGGTGTGTAGCATTAGCTGGGGTCAAATAGAGGCTCCCGACGGTGATGACCCAAGCAAATGGTGGAAGTGGACTCGTGGCCGCGAGGGCACTGTAACTGAAGCTTCTTCTTTTCTTACCTGGATCGTTCTGATTAATGTTCTAGTACATGCGCGCCGAGTTCGAGGTTCCCTCGGACAAGCCCTATGTACTGGGAGACCTTTTAGTCAAAGGAGTAGCCCTTGAATTTGGCGGTCAACTAGCAGGTTAAAAAGCACTTTCTGATCGACGTTATTCTGTGAAATCACTGACATCAAATACGCACAGATTTTATCTCCATCTCACTCACTGGACACGCGAGCGACATGGACGGTCAAAACCAGATCACCCCAAGGCTTTGCTCAGAACCATCCTCCAATCGAAATGATGCCATCAGCCACAAGAAGAATCTTCGATAAATAAAGACAAGGACCCTCTTCGTCTGTTGTACAATATGTAGTATAGTCGTAATCCAATCGAACATTGTATCGCCTGCAAAGTCAAGTCTCATAATGTAGCTTGTTCGGAATCATCTCGACTGGATCCATGGCTGTGAATAACAGATCTAGGGTCCAATTTAGGCTCTTGTAAAAACATCAATTAAAATAAAGCATACACATTCAAAGCACAGCAACTAGAAAATCTCCTCATCCTCAGGCTTCCAATTCTTCGCAACATCCCAATACCCTTTCATCCTATCACCGAGCATCTCGCGCGCATCACGGTCCGTGGGACAGCTGCGCGCCTTGAAATTGCTAAATTCGCGGTCACGCAATGCGCCTTCCCAGATCAGATAGCACTTGTTGTCTTCAAGGTTTTTCGCCGCGTCGCCACTACTCGACTCTGGCGCTTTCACTTTCGGTGTCTCTCCTGTATCTTCGGCCTCCGACTCTGGATTTTCCAGCTCAACCTCCTCCTCACCGCCCCTTGGCCTTGCCGCCTCGGTCCACTTGATGCGCTGCATCATCAACCGCTTATAATTCCTGATATACTTGCCCGCACCCTCTACATAAACCACACTGAAACTCGGCCCAAACACACACACACCCGTCAGATTCAACTGCTCAGCGTTCTTCCGCACTTTGAACTGATGTGCCGGGTCGGTGAGCGTGAGCACTTTGAATACAAGCCCTGTTATCCCGCGTCTGTCCTCGTCCGCTTTTTTGGTCTCGAGCTTGGCGCGTCGTTGGTCTGGGGTAAGTTTGCGCTCTGCGTTGGTCTTTTCGTGTGTGTGTTTGCGCATCGCAACTTCACGGCGTACGCGCGCTTCGACGCGTGTAGGGTCTTGGATTGCGTCTGATGTGAGGACTTTCATGAGATTGGCGAGGCGTACTATGAAATTGTTAGATCAGAGCATTTATGGTAGTTGGAATAAAATACCTTTTGGAGGATCGGGTGGCAAGAGGCCCATACGGATTCTATCCCGCTTATCCTGCAACTCCTGTTTCCTCCTCAACTTCCTCATCTTCTTCTGTTCCTTCTTGGTAAGCATCATCGGTTTGAGCTCAATCTTGTTCTTCTCGTTCGGCGCAGGGATGGGGATAGGATGCTGGATATATATCGTCACAGGTGAGTCCGGCGTGCGGATGTTGAGTTTGTTGAGCCCAAACGTGTCAATGTCATTGTACGACTTGCTCGGCAGCAGCGCTGCATCCCACCACTCTGAATCAGGAGGCGGAGCCCTCTACATACACATTCAGCCTCACACATAAACAACACAAAAAAGCCAATGCACACCTTGATAGTCTTCTCGATGCCCATATCCCCATCCAACCCCGCCTTGCGTGCACTTTCGGCAATACGCTGCTTAAGCGCCTCGAGCTGATTCTCCTGTCTCATCTGGTTCCCCAGCGCCACGTATTTGCCCTTGGGATTAAAATGGAACTTACGCCCCTGCCGCTCCCTTGGCGCACCCTCGAACATCCCCACCTCCTTCCCCCCGCTACCCGCGGCCCCCGCCACACCCACCCCGCCGGCCATGTACGGATTCGCCCCTGCAGCAGCTGCAGGGCTCGGTACGACACTTGGGACAATCGAAGCTGGAGAGGGCGACGGCTGGTTCCGCACATTCGCTTTGATTGATGCAAATTTGGGCTGCATGGGCTTGTATCTGTCTTTTTTGGACTGCGGCAGCACGGGCGTTGTGTCTAGAAGCAGAGGGTGCGCGGCCATTTTCAGCCCGGCGCCTTGCTGTGTCGGCTCGATTTGCGGTGTGCTCGATTTGCTGCTGCGCTTCGCGGACTGCGCGAGGGTCTAATAAAAAAAGTTAGAGACGTTATGGGCCAGTGGAATAGAGCACACCATGTACGGGTTATCTTTGATTGCGAGTTTCGTCTGCGCATCTGCAACACGTCGTTTAGCTTCTGCGACTTTGCGCAGGAGATCATCAGATATGGCGGGTGTGGGTGCCCCAGAGCCAGACGCGGGGGTAGGCCCGCTGGAGAGGCTGGGCGAAGGGGTTCCTGCGTACACAACCTTGGATGGCAGCGACGCCGGAACAATGGGCACCTTGGGCACGGGCGCTGCGAGACCCGGTAAGGCCCGTGCGGTAGTAGAAGAGGACAAGGACGTTGTTCCTGAAGGCAAAACGTTCTTCTTGTTCATGGCTGCGAGTTTGGCAGCTATTTCAGCGCGCTTTTGAGCGATGAGGTCCATCGCTGATGCCTAGTGCTTCCTGTGAGATTCTACGATGGCCATTGGTGAAGATAAGAGATTCACGCACTGCAGCGGGTGGTTTGGCGGCGCTGGAACCATTGCTGGTGTTCTGGGCAGGAAAAAGAGGGTTGGAGCAACGATGTTAGGAATGCAAAGGGCATTTACCTTTCAGCAACAAAGGGTGGTACTCACATCGCTAGAGCCAGGACATCAGTCACATATCATAGACGTAAACAATAAACGTACCTTTTCAGTTTCTTTGCGGCGAGACCATCGCCAGCGCTGCCCTCGAACGCACGTTTCCTGTCGCTCATCGTGGGCGTTGTAGAATGAGCCGCCAGCACAGGTTGTGACGAAAGTGACAACCGTGACTTCGAGGGTGACACAGCTTCGTCACGGAGCAACACACAGAAAAACGTCTGACTCGAAAAGTACTTAGAGCTCAAAGATTTCAAATAGACAGGTTTCGCCGGGGACTCGGGGTTCGACCACGATTTTTCGAAAGCTACAGAGCCGAGCAAGGGAAACAACGAATTTTCTCTTCATGTCGGTAGAATCAAAGGTCGGTTTCGATGGTGTACATACGGTCGGTGACCTCTTCTTCGATATGCCAGTGCATTTCTGATACCCTTTGATATGTATCAGGACACGAAAGCGCCTAATAGTGCCACAGAGCAACCCAGGCTGTGGAATGTGAGAGAGCCGTACCAGTATGCCCCGCCGAAGCCTAAAGATGACCCTTGGACAACATTAGTGGAGCCCCTTCTTCGCAAGGACAAAATGCAGTGCGATGTATGGAAAGACGAGGTTCAGAATTTGTTGATCTTCGTGAGCGCTTCTTCGGCTGTTCACTACCATACATCCTTGACTATTACAGGCTGGATTGTTCTCTGCAATTGTTACGGCGCTAATAGTCGAGTCATACAAGAGTCTCCAGCCAGATCCAAACGATGCTATTATCTCCTTGCTTTCCCGGATTGCATTGCGACTAGACGGTCCTATCAATGCTACAGCTGGCCTCTACTCCTCTCCAGCTCAAATTTTCTTTACCCCAGCGCCCTCAGCAATCAGAGTCAACACATTCTGGTTTCTTAGTCTCGTGCTGAGCTTGACGAGTGTACTCGCAGGCATCATTTCCTTGCAATGGTTGCGAGAGCATCTCGTTTACGCCGACCTGTCCCCTCGTGAAAAATACGCAACGTACTACATGCGCGCGGACGCACTGAAAAAGTGGCATGTTGACAAAATCTTCACAGCCATGCCTCTGCTGCTGCAGTGCGCGCTGGTACTGTTTCTCGCTGGCATAGTCGACTTTTTGCATTCGTTGGGGTTCCGCCAAGTGACCGTGCCCGCAACGGTCGTGGTTGGCCTGACCTTGCTATTTCTCGTCGCTACCACCCTGCTTCCCTCTCTCCAGATTCTTTCTCTTTATACCCACTTTCCCGGTAGACAGGGCCGCCCATCTCGCCCGATATCCAGTCCGAGCAAGTGTCCGTATAAATCACCCCAATCACGCGCCGTTCTCGTCCTCGTCCGTCTCGTATCCTCTTTCTGCTGCCGTCTCTATTCACATATCTTAAATCTAATTGAAAAGCTTGGAAAGTGTCTGAATCTCCCAAAATCGAATTCAGATCCTGTTTGGCAACCAAAAGACAAATTTACGCGGTACCTTCACCAGGCACTGCACGCGTCGCCGCGGTGGATCGACTTTGACGAGGCCTGGCTGAACATTCGCGACGCGTATATGCGGCGAGCGGTCGGCAAGGAACCTTTCTTCCGAGAACCCACTCTTGGGCGTCAATACCCTCAACTACCACCGATATACGATATCGTTGGGGGACTACAGGCACAGAGCTGGCAAAAGGCCTCGGCAGTCTCTTCACACCATTGCTTCGTTGAAATATCTGAACTCGAAAATATTTATGATAGGCTGCATCAGGAGGAATATCTGTACGAGCTATTGACGAATGATGAATGTCTAAAGAGTGATCTGAGCTTGTGTCGCTGGTTGACTGGTGACACTTCTGGCATTCTGGATAGATCGACTCTTGGTTCTGACATTTTACGCCAGCAAAACACCTTTCTTTATCTTCGCTCTAGCAGCACCTACTATCCTGAAGTTGAATTGCTTTCCACTCACAGGGTAGAAATTGGCATTCGGCTGATGATCTACTTTTATCTCGAGAAACGGGCAATTGCTTCTGTACATGCTGCGGATCTGAATAGTCCGTCATGCTTGTCTGTCGACTCATTGAATATCTTGAATCCTATTTTCCGTGACCCGCAAAATTACGGTAAGGCCAGCTATCAATTAAATGCAAGGGATGTCACTGATGTTTGAATATGTTTAAGACTTTATCTGGCAGATCGTCAATTTTGCACTGGCGCTATTGATCCAGCTGGAAGAGGGATACCGTGACGACGTCGATCCTCCCTTGAACATCAAGACGCAACAAAGCCATTTCATAGCTTTAATACCTGTGATTGCACATCTCGTATATATGACATCTATGCAAACCCATGAGCATTCTATTCATTCCACCGCTTCTGAACGCCTATCTGCTACCCGGAGCCTCTTGGACGCTATCCCAGCTCATCTTGAGCGACGTCTATCTCAGGAGCTCTCGGAAACACAAACTGCTCGCCACGCTCCGAGTGTATTCTTTTACATCTCCGCCCAGTACTGTTCAAAAGCGACGCCCGAACAGGTCTCACATTATGCCTCGTTGTGCTCTACTCTCCTTCAGTATAAACGCGTAACTGTAGATGTCAACCAGCTCAATCAAGAGATGGAGACGACGCACGAGAAGATCAACGCGGGTAGCGATAGTTTGCTTAAGGATGTGAAATCCTTCTCGGAGGACATTTGGGAGTATCTTGGAACGATTTCGGGACCGACCTGAATTACTGGTTCCGTAGGACGAAATGCGTTCTATAAATAGACGATCGCCATTCTTGGCACTTAATTCGATCAGTTATTTACGGTCCGCGGAGTTGAGTGTTGCTCGATTCATTCCCGACGCTCCCAATTAAGATAAGGAGCAGAAATGAATAATGGTTTGCGTATGATTGATGTCGCAGATAGTAGAAACATATCCAGGCGGGCATGAAAAGCAGGATGTACCTTCTTTTATGAAAAACAGGGTTAGCCCATTGTGAGTTATCTTGAATACTTGGCTAGATCATTGAATTAGATGGATTGATTCATGACATCGTTGTGGAACCCTAAAACCAAGCCCTTAAATTGCAGCATCCTAAAAATGATTACTGTGAAATGACTGCATCTAATGGCTTATGTCTCACTTACTACAAGTGACCCACCTGAGTCTCGATTTCTTTGTGGATACGGTATGCAACGCATCAGGGGGAGGTAGATAACGGGTGGTGAGATGCATTTAAAACAATCAATACTGCGCGTTCCTGTTCTCTTTTAATCTGCGTTTATCCAGACGTTGGTCGATGTGATCCCGCTGCTCGATCCAATGCCCTCACCACTGAAGAATCAGCCACCCCTGAATATTGCCCGCTTTACTGGATTTTTCATTGAATGCGTTCTGACCGGTACGTCATTCTTCACCTTTGCATTCGTCTCGGATCTCATCGATATCTGTGTGGAAGGTGTATACTGGGTCCACTTCTTCCTCTATGTGGAGAGCGTGCGCAAGCGCTCCAAGTCGTCGGGGCAGAATCTGTTCAAGACGCCCATGTTCGCAGTTGGCGCGACGATCTTCATCATAGCCACCGGGGTAGAGTCACTGCTTCATTAACGTATGGCGCGAGAGTGCTCTAATTTGTTGATTGATTAAAGCACTTCATTGTTCTTGTCATCTCTTCCTTCCTCGCGTTTGTGAACTGTGTGACAACAGATGCGCCGTTTGATCAAAGAGGATATCTGTCGTTGAGCTCTCACTGGGTCATCGCGTACAGCTCGATGTACATACCTATTCCTGTGGTCGCGGACGCATTTCTCGTGTGTAGCACATGCGTCGTCCAATTTCTCTTTTGTATCTGACGTTCTTGAACAGATATACCGGCTGTTCATTGTTTGGGGTAGGAATGTCGTGATCACGATTCCGGCTGTCTGTCTGTGTATCGCTCTGCTGGGTAAGTGACATTACTCGCAGTAAAGTATATCTAAGCTAAAGCTGTCAAAATGTATTTTGCAGTCACGGAAGCTGTGGCAGCCAATCTTTTTAGAACATCCTTCAATACTATTTTTGATAAATCGCGACGCTGGTTGGTCTCTGCCTTCGCTTTGACGTTTGCGTGAGTGAATCAGGGTTAAATTTGCCCCAGTCTGCGCTTACGGTGCTCTTCCAGATGTAATATATATTGCACTTGTAAGTTTTGAACTCGCCAGTGCATGTTACGGTTCTAATACTACCAAGTTCTGATCGCGTTGCGCATCGCTTTGGCTCAGCGCAGTGTGAGAGATACGAAACTCAATCCTAAGACGACGAAGCTACAGGTGACATAATGGCTGAAGGCTACGTTTTATTTCTTTACTGACCCGTCGCGTTTTGTGGATATAGAAATACCTGGAGATCCTCATCCAGAGCGCCGCCCTATACTGGTGAGTACTCAAACATTGCATGACTAATTGAAAGCTCACAAGACATAGCTTTCTGGCACTTCTGTCGCTAATTTTCTCCGTAGTAGAGTCTACAGCGGTCTATATAACCATAGGCGCCGTACGTGTTTTGGATTTTCTGCTGGGGACAACTGCTAACGTAGTTTCAATAATCTGGAACAGACAAGCCCGACAATCGTCAGTGCGTTTCGTTACGGGAACTCAGTTAGATCTGACAGATTAATCCAGGGAATCTGCTTCTGTATGATTGTGACTCGTCCCTACAACGTTGATGTGGGACAGACAATTGGAACCGTCACCTCTGTCCATCCTTCATGGCGCGCGAGTGGTGTCCCGTTGGCTGAACAAGGCAGTGAGGGTTTCAGAGCTCTTGAAGATCCAGAAAGAACGTTAGCAGGTAACGAGACGAAAGGAGAAGAACGGCACCTTGAAAGACCGGTGACGCAGCCATGCATTCCAGCGCAAGACGACGTGTTTACGACAGACAGCTTGGACTGTGTTACTACTATGCAGGGAAAACACCTAAGTATATAATTCTTTTCAACGGACATTAATTGTTGGCGGCCTATTGTGGATTTGGAACATTTTTACTATTTAAATCAAAGAGTTAAACAGATAAAAATACTTACTAACGCCTTCGTTTAAAATACGTTTGTTCTTTCCTTTCTACATTGGAAACGTCTGGTGTTATAAAGGTGAAAACGAGGTATCCTTGTGGCCATTTTTACTTTCAGCGAGAGGATACGGGAGATGAAGCTTCCATCGTTGCGTAGAAATGTGTGGTCCCACCGCCAAAATTGGTATTTAACCGAATGGACCGCATTTCGACATGGAGGGTGAGCCCAACATTACGAGAAACAGGGAAGCAGGCTTTTTAACACTGTGAGATTGTCCTAGTGTCAGCAGATGAGATTGCTTACCGATCGCTCGTGTTCGTCGACATCCTTGCCATTTGCCCGTCTCCACATCTGCTATGTACCATATGCATCGGCGGTGTGAGTGTTGATGTATATGCGCACTTTCCACAACAATCTGATTTCCATCCGTGGCGTTGATATGCCCTCCAGAAGTCGACCACGGCGAGCTCAGCATCATAACTGCTGTTAAAAACAGCTTCTATAATGTTTGTATAGGCGGGCGTATTTTTCGTGGCAAATTCAATTGACTGTCATGACATCTTGAAGTATATACGATACGTGAAGGAGGTGGAACTAAAAGAATACGATAGAACGAAAGTCGTCAAAGGACCAAAGACACAACTCGTTGGAAATCGGAATTGTTGAGTCACATGCACATGATGTTACATGGCGTGAATCATCTGTCACGGTCGCGTCTTGCTGGGTCTGTATTGACGGATATGAAACTGAGATACCGTATCTCGAAAGGATTGCGACACAACACGGACGACTCGGCAGTTGTGGGCAGCTTGGTACATCAATCACCATTTCTTGAGCATTCCAAATCATATGTAGTGGGTAGAAATCTTACTGAATTATTGTGCCTCTTCTTCAAGTTCTTGACGTGCGCTGAAAATGCTCGGTGGCGTGCCGCGTGGAACTGTTCGTGCTAACGGAAACCTGGTGATTTAGATTTGGTTCAAAATAAGTCAAAAACGACATTTTAAATCATCTAATATTTAAATAACTAATACCTAGGCAATGAGTGCTGCTATACATAAAACTCTAGGATCTCTGCGTGTCTAACATCTCAGAACGGCTACGCTAGCGTACAAAGTTTAACACCTGATATTCGTTATAACGGCTGTCCCGCCACTGTTGGTCCCTTGGATGTTTGGGAAAATCATATCAGAAATACGAGTCGTGGGCTCCCTGAAAGTGCTCTTTGGAGTCGAAAGTGCAATTCGTGCGGCAATTACGGTCGGAGCTAATCCCTATCGGGAGCCGGTAGGGAGCAAGCTATTAGATTCTGACCAATTCAAAGAAGCAGATCAAACACTTACCGCCACCGCAACTATAATAACCTGCATATAAAGGCCTTCTACCAGGAGAGGCGACTCTACAATTGTTTCTGGTGAGAACGGAATAATCCCTTGGATGGCATACACCAGAGTAACCAAAGAATATACAGCAGCGGACTCGACTATGATCTTTATAATGTGGCCCAATCGCTTGGTAGACCGGATTCCATTGCCAGTAAAATTCTGATGGGATGCTTTATGTATCTTAAGGCCGATCAAGAAGGTACAGATTGCCGTGGTTCCAAATGAAACCAGCGTTTGAATACTTGTAAGGTTCTTGAAGGAAGAGATAGAGCTGGTAAATGTAGGAGGCTTGACAACTGGAACCAAAGTTACTGCCAAGGACAGGCCTATGGATTATAGGTGGACAGTCGGCAAAATGAGGTCTAGACGGTTAATGCTGAACACTTACCCATTTCACCAAGAATCAATGCTAACGGAAGAATGATTATCTTGAATGACTTCCCCCAGACATGGTAGCACCTCCAAATCTGACAATTGGAAACTTATTATCATTCCTGTACAATGAAGAAAATGGGGAAGCTCGTACCAGAAGCGCATCAGATACCACAAAAATAAAGCAGAACGAGAACTGAAAGACTGCGTATACCGCGACTGATCCACGTTCTAGCACTGCAAAAAATATATCCAATCGTGTGTCGCCGTTGAAAATTAGAATTAAGTTGATGTAGTACCATTGGATGGCCTGCTGTACCAAACAAAGCGCGTAAAGAAGGGAAATTGCTGAAAGTATGACTATTTTTCCTTGGCTGGTAGGCATTCGGCTGACTATAGCAAACTTGAATAACAAAAATATATCAGAGCGATAATCAAAGACATACTATAAAGGTACATAGTCCCCAGATACACCACAGAATAGAATCCTACAAGTAAAGATTAAGCGCATAAGCTAGAAAATTTCTGCCTAAAATTTTATTGAATTTCACCTGTTAAAAGAGTAGAAACCAATACGGCATTGAGATTTCCGCTAATTGCAGCGATCTGAATGTTTTGAGGTATGAAGAAAGGCGAATCAGACTCGGTTGACATGAGGCCTGAAGATTTGTGTTGGAATTCGCCGTTGTTGCTGGTCTAGCTTTTATACGAATTCACAAACTATGATACAAGATCGATTTCCACGGCTGAGAAACGTCCTTGAGGCAGGACATTCCAACGATCCGTCAATGTATTGACAAGACTGACATAAGAACATCACATATCCCTATAACATGGCCCATTGGAGACTTTCATTAACGGAGCAACTAAAAGATACAATTCACCTTACATCAGTAACTGAGGGAACCCAAATTAATCACCAACTGTACCACCTATTACACTGATTCGTACAAGTTAGGATGCTATATCACGAATGATCACACAGGCTGTACCTCACATGAGAATGCAACGGAGGTTCATACTGTGATACTTCTCACAAAATGTCATGGTAAATATATTCAGGCACCTGGTAATAGCAATACAACGCTTTTATGATCATCGCTGTAATGTTACACAACGAACGACAACAAGTACAGTCCACGCCATTATAACTCACAATTGGTGAGAAACGCTTATCAGTTGTACACTAATTAAATACAGGCGCTCTGCAAGGATTTATTTCGAGCGGAAGGGCGAGAATCCTTGGTCTAGATATGTGTGAATGCCGCGTCTCATCAGATCAATGCCATTTGTTTTGATTATCAGAAACAGAGGGTAATTCTAACATGTTAGTAGATTTTAGAACTCCCATTACTGATTCCGCTTTGTAGTCCTTGAATATACGTAAGCAAATATCATACAGATGTTCTTAAACTTTAGAAATCTCCGGTGGATATTAATATATTAAGAAAGCACTGCTGAGAATTGCGTCTACCGGGAGCTTTTCATTGCATTTCCGTATACCTTCTACCTGATTCTTGAGTGGTAAGCAGTGACAACGATATTATGACTACTTGTTTGCAGTCAGGCATGAACTGCATAAATAAGCGTGGCGATCGAATATACTGCAGCTAACTCGGTCACTATTTTGTCACGATGTACAAAATATTAAATTGGATTCGGTGACTGAGGTTTAGGCGACCTCCGTGTTGGTAAGATGTGCTAAAGATGCCTGTCTGCCTTGTTAGCTGAATAATCTTATATCCTACAAGCAAGGTTCATGCTGAAGTTGTTCCGAAAGTCAGAGAATCCTGGATATTCGTGAAAATTTTGAACTTGGAAACCGTAGATGTGTTAAAATGAGAATTTCCTAGAGTCGATAGTGTTGTCAATGCAATTGGAACACTTGGAATCATCGAATCAACAAGTCAATGTATGTAATGAAGTAAAGTGAATCAAAATCTTAGCCTGTTAGGCTTTTTAGAATTTCTCTTATGATATATACTCGTCGTTTGATAGTGTGACGTTTAAAAAAGATTATAGGAAGCAGATGATTATCGATTTTGTTCTTCGATTGACATACGGCGTCGATAACCCCATGAAAATGCGATTCACTATGAGAAGATCATCCGTCAATCATTGCTGCGGATAGGTAGAGAACCATTGAGTGAGAATTCAGATATACTCTCCCCTGTATCACTTTGAAGTCAAGGGACAAGATTGTTTTTCTCTCAGAATACCTTTCTGGATAGATCATCAGGCACTCATTTCTCGACGGCTATAATACGTATAGCTATATACGGAGAGCACAATGACGAAATGATTTAGCTTCTGTAATTTACACAGATGGAGACAGAAATCTCAACCTTGACATTTTAACATGACAGATACCAGGCGCTAACCCAGCGCTAACCATTGTTATTAAGGCATATGTGGGATCCTCCTGCACCGCCCAACACTCCGCAGATCTAGGTCCCACCAACCTCGCGGTTTCGAAGAGCTGGTAAACAGCCTCCATCAATATTCGAGTCCTCTCGTCCCTAACTCTTCCCTGATATCGTTGATGAGCGGAACTCATCGTGACTATCCATTTTAGACATTTCCCCGCAGCCATTGTTACTTTTGGGATTGTATTCGGCGATTTTTAACTGTAAGTTTACTCGATTATTTTGGTGGCTGGAGCACGTACGGGACGCTGACAAAATGGGGTCGGTTGGCGCCCGATCATAAAGGCCTGGACTTTGCGAGACTTTGCGTCTGTTTATTGTTTGGCTGCACTAGACTAGAACAAATAACGTCACATTCTTTGTTTGTTAGTTTTGGCACTGCGGATGCACACGATGAGGACGAGTAATCTCATTAACTCAGTCAAAAAATGTTGGGCATTGTCTCCAATTCTTCCCTCTAGTGCCTTACAGTCATATGGTCGTCTCCATCAATGTCGAAAGCCGGAAGTTCTACTCCTAACCTGCCGCATCCCGATTAACGCATAGCTTTGAAGACTACCAGCTGTTACGATATCGTGGATGCAACAATCAATATACTACGCAAAATGGCTTGAGAGAACAATCGCAAGGATGGTTGGTCGGATGGACGTAAATCTCACCATATAAAGTCAGTAAACGTTAGTAGTGTCTGTATGGGTTACATTTTCCTCACTTTCTTCTGTGTTATTAAGGCTTCTCAAATACAGGTACTGTCCCAGACAGTACCAACGCATGGTTGAGAAGCAAAAATACGATATAGTTCTTGGATTCCCTATAATGTTCAGTATCTTCAAGGCTTCACTGGCTCTGGATACGTTGACATGGCTTCTATCCAAGCTGACGTCGTGCGTGTCTCAAATGTAGATGTGGGGAAGGATGCCCTTCGACATTTTGGCACCCCAAACCTTTTGTGACGCAATTTGCGTAATTGTCACCCTAGATTCTCTTTTCCTTCAACCAGCACTATCTCGCCGTTGCAAATCTCTCTCGTCAATATCTGACTGCATGCCTCGCCTCAACTTCAACGTCGACGAGGCCACATTGTTGAAAGCATATAAAATCAGCTCGCTAAACCCAACGTATGCCCATTTATCTATCATTATCATGTTTCAAAGCTCAATTATACGCAGAAAATGGGAAGAGGTTGACCATGACTTCGACGAGAGCATAGCAAATGCCACCACAATGCTCGCGCCATCAGCAGCAGGGAACACCAGCGATAAACAAAGAGAAGATTTGCTGGGCTTAGGTCCTGCCAAGAGGTGGTGGCCACATATATGCGCATATATGCATCTTTCTGAACATTACGTATACGTACAGCGTGAAGGATTTAGATATGGAGACCAGTACGTCAATTTAGGCCGCCACATTACCGCTGACTGGATTAATATGCCCTTTTTATTTCCCAATTTTCTCAGAATCATCTCTTTTGCTCTCCTCGAGAACCTTTTCACCAGCACAGTATCTCGCTTTTGCCCACCCTAACGCTACGTATCATGATCTTTCGCGTGGCGTTGCTCATTTGCAAAAATCCATCGAGTCACGGGAAGAAGCGTTACGAGTACTTGTTGAAGAAGGATTCGATAGATTCGTCGTTGTTAAAGGAGCAGTAGATGGTATGTCATATGATGGCAATACGTCCATTAATGCCAACGCAAGGGATAGGTTTATATGAAGACATGAAGCAAGGTATCTTGTCCCCTGAAACGGAGCATGGAACCCAACCTCTTCGAAACCTGTTGAAAGGTAAGCGAACTGTAAATTTCACATATCTACGCTCCCTTATGATATAAAGACGGTGCACGAAAGGCCAATCAAATATTCCTTCCCGCTCTTGAGACAGTGTCCAAGGCGGATAAATTGCGCACGACGCTGAGTGTGTTCGAACGCTCCAGATTTTTCTTCAACCTCCCGAGTTTTATCATGGAATCTATCGATGCTGTAAGCACAATTTACATTCATTGGAGCTATGTTATATTGCGGCCTCAGGGAAAATTTGATCTAGCTTTGAGAGATTATAAGAAAGGAAAATACCTTCTGGAAAATCGACCGGGCCAACTTCTTCCGATTTCGTCGTCTACAGGCTCTTCCTCTGGCACCAGTTCTTCTGCTTATCCCACTGGAACTGCATCTGAAACCCACCTCAAGCAAATGCAAGCTCAACAAAAAAGGATCTTAAATAAGGTCTGGGCAAGTGTGGAAAAGGCCATGGGTGAGATGCGCAAGGTCTTGATAGTCCAACTACAGGATTCTTCTAGAAGTATCGAAGACCACGAAAGAACGCTAGAGTGAGTGATACTTGGCGCATAGAACGATACTCTAGATGATTAAATTTTGAAATGAAGGACGTTATTGGAGCTTCAGACTGGTGCAATATCGAATGCCGAAGATTTGATATGGACATACTTCGACAATCATCATCTTCACATCATGGACAAGATGAATTCCACCCATAGAACTGGGATGAAGATGATAACAGGCAAGCTGAGTTCACTGGATATTCAACGGCCTGTTATTGACATCGGAATTTCTTCCTACCCTTTGCTTTTTATACAGCCGCACTGCAGGGAATGAAGTCCACTGGGTCAAGTCATGCTGAAAAGACGAGTGCAATAACAAACTCTTTAGTATCGCAACTCAGATTGGCCATGATGAGTCTTGATGCTGGAGATTCAGATAGAGATATTGCCAGATTAGCGAGTCGAAGTGAACCAGTGTGGTCGGCGATTCTGAATCTCGTCAAATCTGTTTCGGAGGTTGTTTCGACTTCTTTGCCCAGCTTCTGGAAAGTTGGTAAAGACTTCCTCGAAGGGCGATTCACAAAGGTGGGCTATCATTTAATGTCAATTCGTGTTGATTTCGTTACGTATATTGACATTTTATGTAGCCTTCAACTGACAAAGCTTCGTCAAGAAGAAGCCCACGTCAATGTCGGACTATGGTGTACGACATCGTTAAACTTTATATATCTCTCATTTCCCAAGCGTTCATGCTTTCCGACGTGGCCGTCATGAGCCGATCTCAATCTTCTCAACTTCTAACGGGTGGACCGGAATCAAAAAATTATCATAGTAAAAATTATCAAGGCGCTGCTCCATATCAATCTCCTGCTATTTTCCCTCATGAGTCAGCCTCCCTTTCAACCGCCTTTTATCTCCAAAACATTTTAGGGGAGGTGGTGGAATGTGCTGGGGATTTGATAGGGTTAGACCTGGACGCACCAGGATCAGCAGAGGTAAAGAATGGGTTGAAGAGCTTAATTGAGAGCTTAAAATGGAGGAGTATCGACTTTCTTGGGAATGAATGGATCAGAGGTGCGTGCACGGTATACCTCATCTTCACGCGAATTCAAGTTGAATCATCACAGACGCAGGTTTATTTTATCACCTCGAAGTTTGGGTCGCTAGTTCCACTACGAATGTCGATTCGAAATCTAAACGCTCCATAATTCCTACTCAGCATTTGGAGCAGTTTGAAAGGTTTCAGCGGTATATGACGACCGCTTCTTACAAAATTGCTTCTACTACCAATAGTGAATTTTTCCCGTCGTCGTCCTCAGCGGCTGCGAAGGCAGCTATATCGCCACTAGGAAGGCAAGCTCAGGCAAAGGTCGTACTCCCACAGATGCTGGTGGGTAAGGTTACCAGAGCCTTTGTGGATGCTTCATACAAGTTCCTGGACGGCCTGATGCTTTTGGCGTCCGATGATGCCCCTGTTGCCCGCGGGGACTTTGAGCAGGTTACTGCAATTGCGGGAAGCGAAATGAGTTTATCCCAGCTGTTCGATCTGAGAGATGGGGTGAGTATGCCTTCCCTTTGAGTAAAGCATGTTTTTGACATGTATCCAGAATATTCGATTGTTGCTGGTTATGGCAAATATGGATTGCTTTAAGAAAGTCTTCATCCCGGGGATGATTATTCAATTGGAAAAAGCTTTCAATGTGTCAATGACAGAAGACCGAGCGGTAAACCTCTTTTGAGCATACTTTTAGATTATAATGCTGAAATGGTCTCCTGATGATTTTTCATTCGAACGCACTAGGCCTTGGGGAATGCCGTAGATCAACAAGATCAGGTTCTTTTTGAGGCATACATTAAGCCAAGGGCTCGTGTAATCAAAGAGGAAATGAGCAAGGCATTGCTTCCGGGAGGAGACATCGATTGGTACAGGACACCTCAACCCGTTGGTAAATATAACTGTCCTCAAGGCCTTATTCTATGTATTCACACGTTGAAACTTACTTTTACAGCGTTGAGGCCGTATGTTTCAGAAATCATGAACTACCTCGTCGAAATACATTCGCAAGTGTGCAATGTCGCGCCGTCCTTGTTAGATAGGGTGGTTATTGCCTTGATTGACGAATTAAACAAGGTGACTTCGAGGTGCATAGGAAAGATCCAACGGTTCGGGACTGGGGGGTTACTGCAAGTACGAGCTAACTGGTATTCTTACACTATCTTTGCGCTGATTCTGGTATTAAGCTCGTGATGGAACTCACGTTTATTCACAAATCTTTGGCCAATTATGGTCGAGACACGAGTGCCGGTAAACGACTCGAGGAAATCTATACCAAGGAGGCCACTCAGGCATACGCTCCATCTGCGAGAGAGGATAAAGATTTTCAAAAGGCGTTTGATGAGATGCAAGAAACACTAGCGAATGCAAGGCGGTCAACGGGTGTTCAATTTTTGTGCTTTAGAAAAATGAAGGAGAAGGAGAAGCTTAAAGAGAGTGACGACAGGGAGCTTTCCAGGAAGGACAAGCATGCGGGAAGGATGCGGGTGCCTAGAAATAAATAACAATCTCAGTTATTCCGAGTGAGCATTTTAACGCAAGCTGCCGCGCGCACCCTAATCTACTTACCGTTCGAACAATCAAAGGTCGAGGCCCTCTTTGAACACCGGTCCCACGAATATCATATCACAATATAAATATCAGCACGGCATCTTTCCTTCTACAAAACAGTTTCGTGCAGTCTGTTAACAGGAGAAGGACGAGGCTTCTGACAAATCGTTTGATGCATTCGCATATAAGTTTCCTTCTTTTTCCTCGCCGTCTGGGACCATGCTACAATTGCTCCTTTCTGATTTTGACCATCTGCTGTTATCACTTGCCCCTGCTTTGCATTTTCTCATCCCCGAATGACCTCAAGCATGTTAAAATTAGCCAAATCTCGACAGAACTGGCTTTTCAAATTGCATGGAAGGATTCCTGACGTTCTGGGGTCTAGGTTCTTGGGGGTTCGGAAACAGTGAGCAAATAGGGGCCGTCTACGTCACTCATCTGACGCGAAAATACTATAAAGCTTTGAAAAGAACACATTCCCTTCACAAAGCTGTCATCGATTGATTGCCCTTTTGTAACTAACTGTATGCCATGTCTCTTTCTCGCCACAGTGAGTTTTCGTTGTCGATGCCTCCTCTTCGGTTTTAATTCCTGGCTAATGTGACATTTGATCTTGTGCAGTTGATGCTGAAAGGTTGATTGAGCAAATCAAGGAGCACCCCCACAAGAAACATTCTTCTGCAGAATCCCGTCGTGGACTACACAGGTCATGGAGGCGCGATGAAGATGCCGCTGACCTCCCAAAATACACGCTACCCAAGCACGGTATCAACTCCAAAGCAGCTTACCAACTCCTTCATGATGAGACGGCCTTGGACGGAAATCCTCTTCTAAACCTTGCATCGTGAGTGAATCGTATCTAATATCCATCAACACAATGATGACGCATTTTGAACTTGTCAGTTTTGTGCACACCTGGATGCCAGAGGACGCTGATAAACTTATCATGGAAAACATCAACAAAAATATCGTTGATATGGATGAATATCCAGCAGCGTCGCTTATCCACAATAGATGTATATCAATGCGTGAGTTTGGCTTCTTATCAGTTTGACATCGATGTCATGATGCTCATGTTATTCTCGTTATAGTGGCCGATCTTTGGAAAGCCCCAAAGGAAGGCAAGGTCATTGGCACTGCTACCGCTGGCTCCTCGGAAGCTATCATGCTCGGTGGGCTTGCGTTGAAGAAAAGATGGCAGGAGGCAAGAAAGGCTGCTGGGAAGGACTATTTCCATCCTAACATTGTGTTTGGGTCAAATGCTCAAGTGGCGCTAGAAAAATTCGCGAGGTATTATTACTTCAATTCTTAGTATTCGCCATATTTAAAACATCCTGTTACAGGTACTTTGATGTCGAAACTAGACTTGTCCCTGTCAAAGAAGAGAATGGATTCGTCATGAACCCACACGATGCCATTCCCTACATCGACGAGAATACCATTGGCGTCATCGTTATTTTAGGAAGCACCTATACCGGCCATTTCGAAGATGTAAAGCTAATGAGTGATTTGTGTGAGTAAATTTACATGTACGAAGAACTTGCTCTCATGGAATCGTTCTCAGTGGACGACCTGGAGAAACGCACTGGATTAGACGTCAAGATACATGTGGATGGGGCGTCGGGCGCTTTCATCGCGCCTTTCGCCTATCCTCATCTGAAGTGGAGTTTTGACGTTCCGCGTGTAGTGTCCATCAATACCTCCGGACACAAATTTGGTCTCGTATACGCCGGGCTTGGCTGGGTTCTGTGGCGGGATGAGAGCTTCCTGCACCGTGATTTAGTGTTTGAGTTGCGTAAGTCAGGTTCCGAAAAGTGTTCAAACTATAATATTGACCCAAGGGATATTATGGTGCAGATTACCTTGGGAGCACGGAATACTCTTTCACTTTGTAAGAAATCGATCTTCATCTATGACTCACTTGTTCATATCCATACATTACAGAAATTTCTCAAAGCCAGCAGCGCCCGTCATCGCCCAAATGTTCAACTTTCTCAACCTGGGATTTGAAGGGTATAAAAAGATTGCATACAAGGACATGAGGAATGCCAGAATGCTATCCCGTGCTCTCGAGAGCACAACTTATTTCAAAGTAATGAAATCAGGTTTACCGCATGTGAGAGCCATTGACCCATCCTGTCTCGTTTAGGTTTTCAGCAATATCCACGTTCCCCGAAATTCGGACAGTGCCCACGTTAGCTCTAATAACAAAGATGACCCCGAGACCTACCATGCAGGCCTCCCCGTTGTCGCTTTCCGGCTATCCGACGAATTCAAACAAAACTATCCTAATGTTCGTCAAGTGTGGATCCAGGTACGGTATTTTCATTTCCTTTTTTAAACAGCATTTAACGTACAATTTCCAGACGTTATTGAGGACTAAAGGGTGGATAGTCCCCAACTACAACGTAAGGTTTGGTAGCTAAACATATGCCAACAAAGCTCACTGGTAGTCCAGGCACCCCTTGGGGCAGAAAACATCGAAATACTACGGATCGTAGGTGGGTAAATTAGGACTGGCCTTAATTTGTTGAATATGCGTTTCTCATCGACTCTCTTTTCCGCCTGTATAGTTCGTGAAACATTGAGCGAAGATTTGATCGAGCGTCTCATCGTCGATATCGTTGCCGTAACTGAGTCTCTTACAAGTATGTTCTTAAAACGTCTTCGGTCTGCCTATTGTGTACTCATAGTCTTTTCCAGCTGAAGAAGGCAACGTTTTTGCTGGCATAACTGCATCTGGCGCTGTAGTCAAGCCTGATCTGGATGAGGCTCGTCCGGACTCGTCTAATTTCAATGATTCAGGCGATGGGGAAGCGCAGGGTCAAACTGGATATTCCCGCCAGTGTTAAGCACAGGTTCAGAACACAACCTATCTCAATCATCAAACTGTACCAAAATGGATTTAAATCTGATGTGGAGTCATAAGTACTTTGTATATAGCTACAATGAAAAGGCAAATCTGATATGACCGGGTTGTACCAGCAGGGAGTCGGAGTAGTAAAGAGTCTCAGAAGGAGGGTGAAAACCTTCCCTGGATATCAGGTAACGTTATTCTAGATTTTTTGTATCTAGAAGGTGACATGTACGTACCCGCAAATACTGTCCTTTCCATTGGAGGAAAGGGACAATGAGCAAGAATAAGCCTGCAACAATCCTAGAATGATTGTATGCGTCAGTTAATTCGTTTCGTATGGGAAAAAGGGCGCATCAAAACACGTACGCGGCTTCACATCCAAATGTCTGTAGCGCGCCATGCTTGCTAGCCCACGGTACCTCGTAGTATGCAACACTGAATCCTGAAATCTGGAGTTGGAATAGGAGAAACTATCTAAGGATTTCGGACATACCTCCAAGCGTTCTGGCCAGATTCAGCAAGCCGCTAATTTCTCCCTGTTGCATTTGTCTCTTTGATCAGCCATTCTCCAGGAGAAAAAGAAGATGGTTGTACTGACATATTCACGAGGGAATGAATCGGAACAATATGCGTCTGTGGAGGATGGCGCATCAGCAATTGGACATATAGAACACTGTGAGCGGGTTCCTTACAGACTGCGACTGTAGTAACGAGCGCAGCAGCCTGAGCGATACCCCAACCAAAGATGATCGCTGGTTTGCTCAGGTGATCTTGCAGCGCTGCTCCTAGGATGACGAATCCGGCGACATAAAAGAATACTCCAATGTAACATGTCCTAGTTCAAAATGTAAGCCGCGGGAAATTGCCAGTAGAGTAGAAGGTGAAGATACCATAGTCGCGTTTCTGCCTCAAACACCCCGTTATTGCGTTTGATTTCACGCCTCATGAACCAATCATTAAGGTATCTTCCCAATAGTTCACCGATGAAGACTGCAACCTATATATAATGCTTTTCAGTGGTAAACATTGCGTATAATGAGGAAATGGCGTACCACTGGTGTAGCATATATTGCAGACACGGTAGTTTGGCTGAAGCCAAATCCAAAAGGCGGTGGAGTCTGGAAGAATACGGTAATAGTGACCTAGTTAACTGACGTTTAGCACGAATCATTCGATTTGGGCTCTAATGTATCAAACAATCACATTGATACCGATGCTGAATCCAAAGACGAACGCCTACAGAAGTAAACGTCAATCACGAGTATCTTCACACTGAAACGTATAGATCGTACCTCAAAGAAAAGAATCAGAAATAGATGTGGTCTCCAAGCAATCTTGAGAATGGCGGTGCAGATGTCTGACCACGGAGGATCTGACCTGGCCTGCCGTACACCCGTTATACCGACGACGTCTTTCACTCTTTGAACTATTGATCCTTTTCGACGGTGAACAGGTGGATGGTCAGCGGAGTAAGCTTTCCGATGATATAAGCTGTAGTTTGGTGAGGACTCTCAATATGATATCAATGAACAGAACTCAAGAAGGATGGCTCACGATTCATCAAGGAAGAGGGCAATCAGTATCAGAACTGCTAAGCCGTATAGGCACCCGACTCCGTATGCCCACCTCCATGTTGTTCGTGCGTCGAGAAAGCCAAAAAGGAATGGTGATAAATGAGGAGACAAAACAACTGCCATTGTCCAATAATTTATCTAAAGTTGCTATGAGAATCGACACTGGTAGAATCAGATATCTATTTACAAACCTTCCGAGCTTGTAGATGGAAAGGGAACAAGTCCGTTATGGTGTATAGCCCCTGTGTCAAGTGATAAAATTAACATCATGGGAATGTATTTTGGAAAAAAGACTACGCACCGTGACCTGAGGACAGGTTCTAATTTTGACCATAGATTCAGGTTAACGAATTAGGAATTAGAGGGGATGGAGTGTTTACCCGAAGAAAGCGGTGAGAGAACGCATGGCTGTAATAATGAAAGTAATAGAAATAAAGTCAACACCCGGGGTGATGAATGAATTATGAGTGAATAAGGTTCGACAGACCTGCGAAAACTTGCAAGGTTGGGGCGAAGGTTGCTCCCGCAAGGAGACCGAGGGCAATAAGCTTTCGTTATCTGTCGTCAGACTCGAAATAAAAATGAACCACTGAGGATAATTCACACCTGTGTCCAGAACAGTGTCGCAAGTCGCCCATACCTTCGCATCAACATCACGAAGAAGATACCACCCCATCCTAAGTGCGGTGGCTTAGAACCAAAGATGACTGGAACGAGCACGAATTAAGTTTACCTACGAGAAATACACTCCAACTTTTTATGGATGGTGGTGTAAGAATCAATCTAAGAAAATGAATTTGCGTGACCCACTTTGAGCTTATGTTGTTGATTACGCCTGGTGTCGTGTGGAATTGCTTTGAAAGTGGAAAGGTCGAAATGATACCTGTCGATTTGATATCCCTTAATAACATACTGCTAAGCTATCTTGAAGAAGAATACACACCAATTCCGTTGTCAAAGTCCGGGATAATAGACGCCAAGATGACAATGAAGAGCTGGAAGTTCTTTTTCCTATCGCTCCACTTATCTTGGAAGTGAGATGGAGTGAAAGATTTAACAGACTATTCGACTGACGTTCTGAGGATCCTCTGGGTCATCCGTTGGTTGAGGCCATAACACATATCTTCCATCTTTTGTCAATTTCAACTTCGCAGCAACTGAATCACCGAGTTCCTTCTTTGCTTCTCTAGGAACAGGGTAAGGTTAAGACTTGAAAAGAATGCATATCTGTGAATAGTACGCACAGGGGATCAAGAATCAATCGACCGGCATGCAGCTCATGGAGAGTGTATATGTCAATCTGATCAGTGAACTCCGAATACTTCTCATCTGATCCAGAAGCAGAAGCTCTGCTCGGGCTGTCGTTCAAATTTTCGTCTTGCATGTTGAGACACAAGAAGAGAAGAGAGTTGGTGGCTACGAGAGAGGAGCACTGGCAGGCCCGGCAAGAGCGTTGGAAGAATGATATGTCGTATTTAAACTCCAGGATAGATATAGTACTGAGCCAACCACGCCCCCCGGATCCCATGGTTCAGCGAGGCTCCAGGTTGACACCACCATTATATATTTGCGCCTGAATCTGGGCCGGTTTCCCTCCACGAGATCCTATTTAGATAAACAGTGAGAAAGTTCTCATTTATGAATTTCCAGGAAATACCAGGTCAAGGGCTGTTGAAATGAACCAAGAAAAGTTGGGCCATGATAGATCGAGCCAACAACCACGGGGTCAGTGAGGACAGGTTGGGGGATCTTGCTCAGATATTAGGGAGATTCGGAGCAATGCAAAGCGACAAAACACACAAGCAGATTAAAGGCATAAGAGATACACTTGCATGGAGCAAAGCATAGAGTTATGCAAAGCAGAGCGTCGGTTTCCGCGCCGCTCGTTCACGCATTCAAACTCCGCAGAAGTCCGCCGATGCGCGACATTCCCTCAGGCGCGTCTGTCTTCCCATTCCAATCTGCGACAATCAAATGTCCGACTTCTCCACTCTCAAGAATAAACGAAGAGCAAAGGAAACGAAATCATTCGTCACTGCAAGCTCGACATCCGTACCCGCAGAAGGCGCAGCATCCCAGTCCCAGGCACACGATGATGGAGCCACTTCGAATTCGCCCGAAGTTGCAATGCAAGTTGATTCGGAAGAAAAGCAACAAGCGAAAAGTCACGATGCAGCGAGTACGAGCGCAATCACGATCACGCCTTTGGACTGCGACGGCCTATACAAGTCGCTACCCCCAACTCTGGAGGTGCGAATGAGCACAGGAGCAACGGGGAATGGGAGAGGCTTGTACAGTAAATATTATCGCAGACCAGGTGAGCCCCTCGTAATTCCTTCTCAATTCACTCATATGAAGTCTATACGAAGTGTAGGTGATGTCTTGCTATCGATCAAACCCCATGTTGCCGCTCTGTCGAACGAGCATCTCGAAGACTATTGCTCAAATTGCTGTGCGCCGAAGACGACCAACCTGCAGAGGTGCACTGGGTGTAAGCTCTTACATTACTGTGACTCGGTGGGTTGACTTTCTTTTTTTCATGTAAGAACAAGTAGCGCTGACAGTGATGGGTAGAAATGTCAAAGCAGCGATTGGTCCTTTCATAGATATGAATGTGCCGCGATTCAAAGATGGTCGGCTACCATGTCATCGGAAAAGTCTGGACAAGCACCTATACCCGGCGACGCGATTAGGTGCCTAGGGAGGATACTCTGGAGAAGAAGAAAGTTGGGAAGCGACAGTATCTGGGTTCGTTTTTCCGTGTTGCACAAAGGAGCGGTACTCATACATATTGTTTGTAGTCGAGAGAAATTGATTCCATGCAATCTCGTGAGTCAATTGCTCAAGTCATTTCCCTTCCTTGACAACTTACCTCCCATGGTCAGACAGGAAATCTATAAGCAAAGATCCCAACTCACAAGACTCGCAAACGTACACTCAACTCGCTCATGCGATCGTGCGTTTCCTCGGTCTCGAGTCACAGGAAGAGCTAGCGGAATACAACCTCAACAATGCCGGGGAGCTAGTGGATCTCATTTCCAGGGTACGTTTCTTTGTTCTCGTATTCGTAATCGTATTCGTATTCGTAACTGTAACGATGCTGACGTCTACTTGCATTCCATCTAGTTCACCACTAATACTTTCACGGTGTCTACCCCGGCACTGGCGCCTTTGGGCGCATGTGTCTCGCCATTGGTAGCACTGATAAACCACTCTTGCGATCCTAACGCAGTGGTTGTATTTCCTCGGGCAAACTCAAGGAGAGAGGACGAACCCCTGATGCAAGTTATCGCCTTGAAACACATTGCACCTGACGAGGAGGTAACATACACCCACCCACTCCCCTGACACCTCTTTATTTTCCAAGTTTCTGAACTCTTTTGGTTTAGGTGTTGACAGCGTATATTGACACCACCCTTCCACGGGAGCATCGACAGAAAATTCTAAATGAGACATATCACTTCACGTGCAGATGCCCTCTGTGCGCTCCACCACCCGCGAATAGTACTCTGGACATGCGAGAAGCGATGTGGTGCCCCAAGAAATGCGGTGGGATGTGTCCGTTACCAACAGAAGGTGCGTGTTCATTACCGCCCCCCTTGAAGTCCGCGTTGATTTTTCTTTCCTTTTCTTTTTTTCTTTTTTTTTTTTTTTCAGAAAACAGTTTGACGAGGTGTAATAGATGTAAAACGCCTGTCAAGGACACGGACGCCGTTCTTGACGCTGTACGCGTTGGCCAGGAGGCGTTGCATAAAGCTGAAGCACTCCAGTTTACCAGTGCGTCTTTCTTTCAATATCACCACGATCTTCAATGATCGCTCATGCTTTTCTTCTTTCTTTTTTTTTACAGATCCAACGAAATCCATTCAGCTGACAACGAAATTGGTTCCTATTTTAGTATCCGTCGGACTCGTACCGGCGGCGTACCCGCTCCTCGCTCTATCCCGACTATGCGCGTCATTGCTCATTTCGCATCTTTCACCCGCCACCAGCGATGTTGAGGAAGTCCTTTCACCCGAACTACAATCCTCTTCCTTCTCCTCCTCCTCCTCCTTACCCGCCGTTCCGATGAACAAACGCACTCCTGAAGAACAACAGGAAGCGCTGGACGACGCAATTCGCGCAGCGACGCGCGCGAGCTCTGGGCTTTCGCTGATTTTGGTAGAGGGACACCCCGTACGCGGGGTCGCGCTGGCTGAGCTTGGAAAGCTTTTGGCGGTGGATGAGCCGTGTCCTGCGGGCGTTGAGCCGGGTTCGCAAGGTGTCTCGTCACCTGGCGCTCCAGCAATCTCTCCATCTCCACCTTCACCCTCACCTTCTCCCACACCGTTGACGATGCAACCCACATCCTACCCACCCTCCGGCCCACCCCGCCTAAAGCTCGCCTACGAAACGCTCGTGCGCGCGCGGGCTGAGCTTCTAGTCGGCTTTGGCAACGGCAAGAATGAGGGCGGGGAGGTTGGGAGGGCTGTTAGGACGATGGCTGTTGATGTTGAGCGGGAGTTGGGGGTTTGGAGGAAGGGGGTTAGGGATGCGCTGGATGGGCGGGGGACTCGGAGGCGTGGTTAATACTGACAATCTGACAATGGAAATGAATGGGGGCGGTAGGTGGTGGTTGGTAGTAGTGTTAGTGTTAGTGTCAGGTTGGTGG
Source organism: Psilocybe cubensis (assembly GCF_017499595.1). Classification (NCBI taxonomy): domain Eukaryota; kingdom Fungi; phylum Basidiomycota; class Agaricomycetes; order Agaricales; family Agrocybaceae; genus Psilocybe; species Psilocybe cubensis. Next base: position 1,535,934 of record NC_063007.1, on the reverse strand, counting down.
TTATGGGATTCTGAGATTTTTTGATGATGTTTCTTGTCGTCGTGTTCGTGTGCATGAAGTGAAAAATAAATGTATTCGTTTTGTGGTAGTTCATCTAGAGCTAAACGATTGTCCAGAGTCCAGAGTCAAAAGTTACAAAGGGTACAGAGAAGAAAAAGGAGAGTGTGTGTGGGTGGTAGGAATATACAATTGACTACGATGTAAATGTGATATGTATGGAATATGTATGGAAGATGGAAGATGGAACATGTAATGAGCGTGCTATGCCAATGTATATCGTGATACAGATGCGATAATATACAGTGTGTGTGTGTGTGTGTGTGTGGATGAAAAAGGCAAAAGGAGGGAAAGGGAAAAAAAGAGCGTGAAGGATCGTACGTACATCATATCATAATTTACATGATAAACATACCAAAGAAAAAAGTATACAATGTGATCCACCCCATCCTAGCCTCGCTCCTGATTATACTGCACCAAAAACCGATTCACAACCAGCACACATTCAAGAACCGTAGGCCACTCATGCGGCACAACCTTATCCACAAACTTCGCCGCAAACTTATCCGTATGCCAGCGCAACAATTCCTTCCTACACAGACTCCTTATCGGAACCTGCAGATTCACTGGACGCGTGGGGTTGGTGTAGAAGTGCCTTACTGCTTCGTCGGTGATGTCGAGGGGCGATGTGACGCGGTGCAGGACGGGCCATTTGATGTGTGTGAGTTGGAGGGTGTGGTTGGGTGTGTGTTTGAGCAGGGATTTCCAGGATTTTTCGTATTGGTCGTAGAAGTTGGCTGCTGTGAGTGGTATGGGTTCTGGTCCTGGTTCTGGTGTGGGTTCTGCTGGCGGAGGAGGGGGAGGAGGAGGGGGGGAAGGAGGAGGAGTTGGTGGGCGCGGGGGGAGGTCTTGCATTGACGCGTCCATATCGACGATGAAGGACGCGTCGCGCATTGGCACGTCGGTATCGTGATGCTCGTAGGTTTGTTGGTGCTGCTGGAAATGTTGCTGTTGATACTGTTGTTGATAGTATTGGTATTGCTGCTGCTGTTGTCGTTCTTGTTGCTGCTGGTGGTAATTAAAGTTTTTATGCTGCTGAGGAGGAGAATGTTGATATTGTTCATGTCCATATTGCGGAGGAGGAGTAGACTGTTGCTGATTATTCCACTGAGCATACTGATTCGCCGCAAACTCCGCCTCCTTGCGCCTGAACGCCTCCTCAGCGTCGCGGATACGCTCCTCCTTCGCAGCCAAATCGCGCTCTCTCTGCGCATTCGCAGCCTGGCGCTCCTGGTCCTCCACAATAAACTGCGCTCTCAAGCGCTCCGCCCACTGCAGCGCGTCCTGTTCCGTCTGGAAACGGAGGTGAATCGCCTCAGCCTGCGCGCGCGCAAACGCGCGCTCGGCCTCCCGACGCGCCTCCTCCGCCTGCGCACGCGCGCTCTCAACATCCCGCCGTGCCCGCTCCGCCTCTGCCCGTGCATGCCCCAGCGTAACCCGCGCGTGCTCGAGCGCCGTACGTGCCAGCTCCCGCGCCTCGCGCGCCATCCTCTCTGCCTCGCGCGCACGTTTCTCAGCGAGCTCTTGTTGGCGCCATCGTGCTGCCTCCTCTGCCTTGCGGAGTATTTCAGCAGCATGCGCTTCTTCTTCTCGACGTCGCCTCTCTGCCTCGAGTTCTTGATCCCATCTAGCTCTAGCTTCTGTTTCTCGCTTGATGCGCTCTTGTTCTGCTGCGAAGCGAAGGGACTCTTCCTCGAGACGCTGCTGCTCACGCCGGGCAGCTTCTGCTTCCTGGCGACGCTGCTCCTCGAGCTTAAGTCTAGCAGCTTCAGCTTCAGCAAGACGGTGCGCCTCTTCGTCACGTCGGCGCTGCTCAAGCTTCGCATTCTCCTCCTGAAGTCGGGCATCTTGCTCGCGTCGGCGCTGCTCAAGCTCCTGAACTCGGGCCTCTCGCTCGCGTCGCTCACGCTCCCGTCTAGCCGCATCCCCCATCTGCGCAGCAATCCGCGCCTCCTCATCCTCTCTCCGCCGTCTCTCAACTCTCTCAGCGTGTTCCTCCTCCACGCGCCGCTCCCTCTCCTTCATAGCAGCAACCTGCGCCGCCTGCTTTGCCATTTGCGCCGCCTGCTTCCTGCGCATGGTATCAAGCCGCGCCTCCTCCTTCTCAGCAGCCTCCCTCTCTTCGCGGAGCCGCTCGCGCTCTAACATCTCAGCGCGCTGCCGCTGCCTCTTCGCGTGCATCGCGTTCTCCAGCGCTCGCACCTCCGCCTCCGCCTGCGTCTCCAGCTCTTTCTCTCTCTGCCTCTTCATATCCCTCTCTCTCTCCCTCTCCCGCTCGCGCGCGCGTGCGCGCACGCGCCTCTGCTCCTCCACGCGCCGCTGCTCAGCAACAACCCTACGCGCTTTCTCCGCCTTCTGATTTGCTCTGTGTTCCTTGGCGGCATCCCCATCCTCATCGACATCGTCGGTGTAAGTATTAATCCGCGCCTCCACGACCTCACGCATGAAATCGAGCTTCTCGAGCTGCGCGAGGAAGATCTGCGTTTCGGGGTTGGGCGCGACTTTGGACTCGCGGGATGTGGCGACGACTTGTTGTTTGAGCTCTGTGAAACCGGGTTGGGAGTCTGCGGCAGCTGGGTCTGGTGCTGATGAAGATGAGGAGGATGGTGGGTGTGGTGCGGCATCCTTCCTGGGAGGCAGCTGCGCGTGTTTGACGCGTCGATTGAACGACGCAGAGTGTTGCACGCGCGTAGGCGTCGCGAACTTGCTCGCATGTCTCCGCGCACGCGGCTCCGAGCGCGCCCCAGCAGCCGCTGCGGTAGGAGTAGAAGGCTGAGAAGATCTTCCGTGACGACGACGTGGTGGCGACGGAGTGAAGGGGGTATCTGGAGGAGGAGGGGGGTGCGGCGTAGGGCCGCTGGGGGTGTTCAAGGCGGCGACGCTACCGGGTGGTGTAGGGCTGAATAGGTTGAGGTTGACGTTGAGTTTGAAGATGCCCGGGGACCAGTTGCCGAATTTGGACTGGGCCTTTTGGGGCGTTGTGAACATGTTCGAGTTCGGGGTAGGGGATAGACGATAGTGATAGGATGTGGGTGTAGGTGGGGAGGAATGAGGGAAAGGGAAAGGGTAAGGGAAAGGGGAGAAGAGGAAATCTTGCTGTAGTTCTTGAGGATGTACTTGTCGCCGTCGTTGTTGTTGTTGTCTTGAGGTGGGGAGAAACCCAAAAGCGAACTGGGACCTTGTATTTATATCAGCGTGCAGTATCCTGAGAAGTTGATGGGCCAAGCCAATTTGATATGTAATGGAGATTACCGGCAGAATTTCCGTTAATGCCTCCGTCCGTACGTGCCTCCATCGCTTTTTGGTTTTTGAACCTTTCCTTTCCTCCACCTATCGTGTTATGCCTGCAGACCTTCACTTCACTTCATACTTTCCATAATCTCCTCGTCGTCGTGTTGGATCTCATCCACGATCGACGCGCCGCGGTATCGAAAATCCAGGGGCATTGTTTTGTGCCCCAGAGTCCAAACTGGGAAAGCCAAAAAAAAAGAAGACAAAGGACGGTGCCTCCGGGTATGATAGTGCCACTCGATATCGGTCATTCGTTCGGTTGCTAGCCAATTTCGTCGATGAGGGGCACACTTTTATATCTGGTTTTTTGAATAATTTTTCTGTTAGGGCCGGGCCACAGGTTGTTTAATAGGAAGGGATAATGGAGAATCCAGTTTTCGAAGACTTACATTGTCGAAAGGTTTCCTCTCGTTCCTCTGGTTTTCTCCCTCGTTCCATCCCCTTCTACGCAAACCGCAGACGAAGACGAAGACGAAATCAAAATCGAAACGAAACGAAAGGACGCCTGATACCAACTCAGATGTCCCAACCGCACCTCCAGGGTGGCACTTCAGCTTCAGGTGCTTCATGTCCTTCCTGCCACCCGACTCCGAGTCCGAGTTCAAAGTCAAGTCCTAACACAGTCCCACATCCCACCGCCAACAACAACAATCCAAAATCCCCACTGGCAAACGACGAAACAGACAAGATGCTCGAGGAGATCACCAACACCAACACCAATAGCAATGCTATTAGTGAGCAGTACGACCGATTCAAGACTCCGTCCCCTAAAACGATCGGTGGCATTCACGCTATGCCACCAAACCCCAACCCCCAGCACCCCCAAAGACCCCGCGATTCCGCGCGTCGTCGCAATCGTGCGCGGTTTAGCTATAGCAGCGACATCGAATTATCCTCCGACGAAGCACTGCACATCCACGAGCTCTCGCGCGAGAACGGGAAATTGCTCTTTGAGTATTTTAATCAGACATATGTGGCCCATGACGAGAAGAAGGGAAGGATTTCGCCTGGGCGGGCGAGGGCTTTTAAGAGGGCGAGGAGGGTGCTTGATTCGCCGTTCCTTGAGAGCTCGGCTTCCGCTTTGTCCTCTTCCTCCTCTTCCTCTTCGTCGTCTTCGGCGTTGGCGGCGGCGGCGGTTTCGTCTATTGTGGTTCAGCGCGAAGGCGAAGATGATACATACCAAGTGGATTATATGCGCGTTGATTTGGAGGGTGATATGCTCGAGGGACCGTCCGCGTCCTCGTCCGCGGCTGCGTCTGCGACTGGTTTAGATGGGTTAGATGGGTTAGCGCAGATGCCGGTGGATAGTGCAGATGCGGATGCGGATATGGATGGGGGTGGTGGTACTTTTCAACTTGATTCATTTGCGAACTCGAACCGGAACTAAGGCTGCTACCACTGCAGCGAGACGAGACAAAACGAGACATTGCGATTTCGTCAAAGATGATATACTGACTTACTGATAATGACAGGGTGCGTAGTCGTACCGAACCGAACTGAATCGGATGTGGTGGAACTTTTGAAAATGAGGTTAGATTTTGTGTGCTGTTGGTTGGATCTTGGATCTTGGAGTGTGTAGAGTTAATCCGGCTTGTATTTGTAGTTATCCTTGTAGTTGCTGTTGTCGCTGTTGGCCAACCAACTCGTATGTACGCGTATAACCTTCAAAACTTCAAAACCGAAACTTCGAAACTGTGTGTAAAGTCAGTCTTATTGCTCTACTCCTTGTAACTTACTCACGGGCGCCAAAGGATAAAGGATAAATATTAAATGATGAACGCACATTACATTAACAACCCATTTGAAATTCCAAATCGCCAAGGAGACAAAAGCTACAAAATACTTGTAGGTCCATTGTCCAACAGTGAGTCTCCGAGTCGATTCCAAGTTCGCTCTGAATCTGAAACCAGTACCGTCCTGCGTATTCCCAATCCCGGTACATAGTAGCATCCACAGAGAGAGCTAAGACAGGGCCACAGAATGTAAATGTAAAAGTGTGAAATCACAGTCAAGTTGGCTGTCAGGTCAGGTTTCGAAAGGAAAAAAAGCGGTCACGTGATTAATGGATGTTTGAACAGGGTCGTGTACTACGACAATACCAAGTTACCATACCAAGTTAAACTTTTATGACGGACGACAACTAACACCAGTCACCAATCAGCCTCATCAATCAATACTACGTGACTAACTATTAAACTAACCATCGCACACATTCTCACCTCTAACCATTGACACGCCTCCGAGTCCCCGCCCATCCAGCACACCGGCAGCGGCATCCCTAACCCCCTTCCTCCAAACAACCAACTCCCGCTCACATCCACCGCCATCGTCCTAACAGCCCGCCCAACCTCCCCGCCCTCATTCTTGCCGTTTCCAAAGCCGACTAGAAGCTCAGCCCGCGCGCGCACGAGCGTTTCGTAGGCGAGTTTGAGGCGGGGTGGGCCGGAGGGTGGGCCGGAGGGTGGGTAGGGTGTGGGTGTGGGTGTGGGTTTTAGGTGTGGGTGTGGAGTTTAGGTGTGGGTGTGGGTGCATCGTCAATGGTGAAGGAGAAGGTGAGGGTGAAGGCAAAGGCAAAGGCGAAGGTGGAGATGGAGAAATTGCTGGAGCGCCAGGTGACGAGACACCTTGCGAACCCGGCTCAACGCCCGCAGGACACGGCTCATGCACCGCCAAAAGTTTTCCAAGCTCCGCCAGCGCGACCCCTCGTACCGGGAGTCCCTCTGCCAAAATCAGCGAAAGCCCAGAGCTCGCGCGCGTCGCTGCGCGAATTGCGTCGTCCAGCGCTTCTTGTTGTTCTTCTGGTGTACGAGGATCAGTGCGTTTGTTCATCGGATCCGCTGGTAAGGAGGAGGAGGAGGAGGAGGAGGAGGATTGTAGTTCTGGTGAAAGAACTTCCTCAACATCGCTGGTGGCAGGTGAGAGGTGCGAAATGAGCAATGACGCGCATAGTCGGCATAGAGCGAGGAGCGGGTACGCCGCCGGTACGAGTCCGACGGATACTAAAATAGGAACCAGTTTCGTCGTCAGCTGAATGGACTTCGTTGGATCTGATAGATAGAAGAGAAACTATGAGCGGTAGTTGTTAGAGAAATTCGGGGGGATATGAAAAACGCACTGGTAAACTGGAGTGCTTCAGCTTTATGCAACGCTTCCTGGCCAACGCGTACAGCGTCAAGAACGGCGTCCGTGTCCTTGACAGGCGTTTTACATCTATTACACCTCGTCAAACTCTTCTCTGAAAAAAAAAAGAAAAGAAAAGAAAAGAAAAGAAAAGAAAAGAAAAAAAAAAATTAACGCGGACTTCAAGGGGGACGGTAATAAACACGCACCTTCTGTTGGTAACGGACACATCCCACCGCATTTCTTGGGGCACCACATCGCTTCTCGCATGTCCAGAGCACTACTATTCGCGGCTGGTGGTGGTGGAGCACACAGAGGGCATCTGCACGTGAAGTGATATGTCTCATTTAGAATTTTCTTTCGATGCTCCCGTGGAAGGGTGGTGTCGATATACGCTGTCAACACCTAAACCAAAAGAATTCAGAAACTTGGAAGGCAAAGACGTCTTAGGGGGAGGAATAGGGGGTGTGTATGTACCTCCTCGTCAGGCGCAATGTGTTTCAACGCGATAACCTGCATCAGGGGTTCGTCCTCCCTCCTTGAAGTTGCCCGAGGAAATACAACCACTGCGTTAGGATCGCAAGAGTGATTTATCAGTGCTACCAATGGCGAGACACATGCGCCCAAAGGCGCCAGTGCCGGGGTAGACACCGTGAAAGTATTAGTGGTGAACTAGATGCAATGCAAGTAGACGTCAGCATCGTTACGGTTACGAATACGAGGACAAAGAAACGTACCCTGGAAATGAGATCCACTAGCTCCCCGGCGTTATTGAGGTTGTATTCTGCTAGCTCTTCCTGTGACTCGAGACCGAGGAAACGCACGATCGCATGAGCGAGTTGAGTGTAAGTTTGTGAGTCTTGTGAGTTGGGATCTTTGCTTATAGATTTCCTATCTGACCATGGGAGGTAAGCTGTCAAGGAAAGAAAAATGACTTGAGCAACCAACTTACGAGATTGCATGGAATCGATTTCTCTCGACTAAAAAAGAGTATGTATCAGTACCGCTCCTTTTTGCAACACGGAAAAATGAACCCAGATACTGTCACTTCCCAACTTTCTTTCTCCAGAGTAACCTCCCTAGGCACCTACTACGGGTATGGGTGCTTGTCCAGACTTTTCCGATGCTATATCTGTCCTGGAGTTTAAATACGACATATCATTCTTCCAAAGTTCCTGCCGGGCCTGCCAGTGCTCCTCTCTCGTAGCCGCCAACTCTCTTCTCTTCTTGTGTCTCAACATGCAAGATGAAAATTTGAACGACAGCCCGAGCAGAGCTTCTGCTTCTGGATCAGATTGACATATAACTATCCCTCAAGCCGTATGATCCCGATTATACCTACACCCACCACTCGCACCAAATCCCCTACCCACACACCGCTTCGGCGGAACATTCGACGGAACAGGCACACTCAAACTCTCCACCCCCACAAAACTTTTAATAGACGGTACAACCCCCGCGCAAACCTCCATCAAGCCCCATAAAATGAGTTCACCGCAGCATGAATGGCGTTTTATGGTGATATCCTCCAACTCCCACTTTTTGAGCGCGTCGCAGGCGCGTAGACCGCGAATGAAGGGTAATGGCGGGTCGGCTGGCGATCCGCGAGGGTAGAATTCGCTTGGAATAACAGTGCATTTCGCATGCACTGCAACAGAATCAATCAACAATGTCAAACTGCGTAACCGAAAAAGACCATTCGCCAGCAGGTCCATCAACCTAACATCCAAACTCGCCGCAGAAAAGGAGAGCGTGCAGAGCACCGAATACGGATTCCTATGATGAAAGACTTCAAGAAACGAAGCGAGCCGCGCAGGATATATGCGCCCGTCCGTGCTGAAACTGGCTAGTTTCTTCATATGGCGCTTCATGAACCGTGTACATTGGTCCCAGTTGTTGTCCACCAGCCCTGCTGCGATCGTCAGTTTCTCCAGTTTTGATAGACGTGGTTCTTCGAGACGCCAGGTCGTTGACTGGTCGGGGGGGATGTAGAGCGTTAATTCTTCAGTCACTTGTCGTTGCTGGTCTATAAACGCTGTGTAGCCCGGGACAACCGAAGATTTGAACGTAGCGTCCGTGGAAATGTCCACGTCCAACGCGGAAAGATAATTAAAATGTCCTAATCCAAGATAAAAATCCGATAAATTTCGAACAGGCGTCGAGCGTATAGAGAGGGATTGGAGTGTTGCATGGAGTGTGTTGACAAAGGCTGCAAGTACCGCTTGACACGGTGCAATTGACGTGCGTCCTAGAATGTGGATGTGGAGGATTTGGAGGGAGGGGAAGGGGAGGGGGAGGGGGAAGAGGGCGAGCGCTTTGGTGGTTGTGATGGTTAGATGCAGCTCGGTGAGTGTCAATGCGAATGTTTTCCATGCGATGTCGAGATAAGGGGAAGCATGGTCTTTGGAGGATGTCCAGGAGAGATGAAACGCGCGCACGTTGGTGAGGAGGGGTATCGCCCTTTCCAACTTTTCGCGCAGTTGGGTGGTAGTGTCATTGGAGGCGACGCGGGTGACTTGATGCTGCCGCGAGCCAAAAGCACGACGAGCGAGAGATTTTATGAGAGATTTTGACCGCTGGCTCTCGTTTTCGTGCGGACTTTGTCCATCTTCGACTTGGTCGTGCGACGATAAATATAAGCGCCTGACTCGAGACGACACTGTTGGAGATCTAGATATAATAGCGCTACAGCAGCAGCAGTCGACGAGATTGATAGGTCACGCACCCGAGTCTATCGAGCACCCTCTCCCCTTCACCTTCGCCCAAACACTCCGAGTCTAACCTCACCTCGCGGTATCGCACATCCATCGCAGCGTCGAAAAAAGCTTTGTTGAGCGAATAGAGATGTTGTAGTAATTCGGGTGCGATGTATGAAGCTACTTGGCGCCATATCTCTGGTGGAAGAGACGCCATTGAGAAAGAAAGGGGAAGGGAAAGGTGTTGTTAAGTACTTGGTCGGTACTTGGTTTGAAGTTGAAGTTGAAGCATAAGCTGCATAAGCCAAGCATAGGAGGGGCGGGAAAGTATTACCTCATCACTGCATCCGATTCCGGGCCCCTTCCAGCGTCTCTTCTCTTCTTGCTTTACATCCTTTGGTGTTATCACTCTCTTCTGCCCTTTCCCGGATTTTGGTACGGCTATTATTAAAGTTCAAGTTCAAGGTGGTAGTTCCACTTGATTCAGATGGCCCAACTCAGGCCTACAGGCACAGTGGCACAAATGGCAGGCCTTAAGTTTGGCGCAACCTGAGATATCTGAGATATCAGCCATCCTTTCGAGAATTTGAAACTTAGATCTTCTCTTCTCTTCTCAAGTGAATTCTCTGATTCTGGATTCTGGATTCTCTATTCTGGATTCTGACGAGCGAAGTATATCTCATCATCATCATCATCATCCAAATTTTTCATCGCTCATTTATGATTATGAATACTATGGGTACCCCGTTGTTCGGTTTGGACGTTGATTCGGTTTCTCAAGATCCCAGTGCTCCGTTCGTCCTGAAACTTGGTGTATACACTATTACGTGCACTCTCTTCACAAAAATGTAGTTTTTTTCATAAAAAACGAACAGAAACTGAGTGGAACGGATAGAGGTCCAAACCGACTCTCCATCCTTCTCCATCACCCATCATTCTCACTAACTCCGTGAGCGAGCGGCATTCCGGCAAAACGCATGTCCCGAGACAATCAACAAAGGCACGACGCCGGCTTGAAATAGCGGAGCCATAATTTCTGCTGATCATATTACTAAGCTACCATCAAACCGACTGACCGTCCAAACCGAACAACGGGGTACCCATAGTATTAGAAAATGAATAAAACTGTGTTATACCTTTACTAATACTGCGCTTTGTTATGACGTGTCAGGATGACTGTAACAGACGCGGCGCAACGACACAACGCGACGCGAGAGGAGAGGAGAGAGGACGGCCTGAAATTTTGGGTCAAACCACGTGGACTCGGAGCCAGGCTGTACCAAACACTGGAAAGGAGAGGTGCAAATTAATTAAGCCCTCGGACTTTGGAATGAATCTTGCGTGTCACAAATCATCACTCTTATCCAGACCTTTCCCATCTTCAATCCCAATGCACTTTGTGGACTTACCTCCAGAAATATGGCACGAGATAGCTCAGTACCTATCACCCTCCGCTCTGCAGCACGTACGTGGCGTCAACCGATACCTCTTCGACCTGGCCATGGACGCGAGATACCGCGATGTGAGGATTTGGGAGCTGGATGATTATGCTGTCCACGTTCTCGATGCACTCCAGTGAGCCGCTGTTTACCCACTGGATGAAATTGTGTTGCTTTATGTGTGCATACTGCATAATAGGGATGTGCGCAATGCGCAACGCGTCCGTCGCCTGTTGATATGCTCGGATGCGTTTGAGGAAGGTACTCCGTCTTTAGGTTTGAAAGTCAATTCGGCAAAGGGGCGGTCAATGCGGTCTACCATTATCAACGCTATGCGATTGCAACGTCACGCAAAAGAACGTATTCTATCACCCCCAAAGTCTGTGCAAGTTGACAGTCACAGTACTAGTAGTACACTAGGCGTATCTCCCGTCGAAGCTAGAGAGAAGCTTGCGGTTATCGTGCCGTCCCTAACGAGTCTTACCCACTTCACAGTCGACTGGAGGCTATACGACAATGTCTCGGCGCCGTATATCGATCGCATATGGACCCTTCACGGTTCTCGGCTTGTGCATATTGGAATTCTAGCAACTACCACAAAAATGCTGGCAATGTTTCCTCTACCACCACCACCACTGGGAAACGTCAGATCTCTGGACGTAGCTATCCGCAACAAACAATCAATGTTGCGCGAGGAGCCACAAATGGTACAATCGCAACTTGCTCTATCCTCATTTGTGAATTCTCTATGTGGCACACTCGAAAAGCTTCAAGTGTCGTGTATACCAATGCACGATCTTTCCTTCTTCTATGACAATTTACTCGGTCCTGGAGATTTTCAGTTACTATCTACGCTAAACCTGAACGTGACGGCGCCTGTCCATCTACAACCGCGGGAGTACCGCGCAACAGCATTGTTACAGCGCATGGGGCCGGCGATACGCTCCCTCACGTTATCGGTGTATTCGGCCATTGCACCGTTAGCATCGTACCAATTCACATTTTCGCATTTGTACCTTGAGAATCTTGATTCGTTGACTGTTGCAGCTGATGTAATGGCTTTTTCATGGGATCATACGCTGGACTTTTTGAACCGCCATTCATCAACGCTTCGGTCGCTGGTCATCGATGGTCCCATAGCTTTAGAGGAGCTCATCAAGTTATTGACCGTTGTTAATCATAGGACGGGGAAGAGCAATCTCGCGAAGCTTTCGTTGGCTGTTTATCAGGTCAACGCGGAGTTCTTTGCGATACTGGCGTATGAATTGTATCGTCTCGAAAGTCTATGCCTCCGTATCAGAATGATTACATCCACTACGACACGGTCGATCACTCCAAGTCAGTTCTTCCCCAAAGACATAGTATGTGTTGAGTCTACTCCTCTTTCGGTAGTCACCAAGTGTTTGTTTGTTCGCTGAAATCCCTCGATTTAGGGAGGTGAAAATGAGCACCCTTTTATTCAGGAGATGAAACTGCTCAAGGCTCCCTTTGCAGACTGGACTCTGAACGACATCACCATCATCCGCCGATCATGTTGCGGGGAGATTGTCCTATGGGGTCTTCTCCGTCTTTGCGCGGAGTGTATTCCCTCTATACGCAGTTTTGATGGGAATGGGCATGTGTGTGTTCCCGATCCGCCGAATGAAAGGCCTGGAAGGAATGAGAGGCGGTGGTTTTGTAGTAGTCATATTGCGTGTAACTATGGATTGGATGGGTGTTGAAACGTTGATAGATCATTCGATAGCTTGGTTAGTCCTGGTTGAATATTGAATGCCCATGGCATTGCCCGTTGACCGTGTCCCTCTGAGCCCAAGTTAAGGATATGTCGGCGATCTGAAGTTTGAAGGCAGAAGAAACTCCATCTAATTGATTGTCAAATATCACTTTGGCGATTGTGAGCAAGTAAAACTAAAAATATGCGAATTTAAATTGTATTTTGACGTGAACTTTACGATTTTTTGTGTACTAAACCTATAACGATAACCCTGAGCCAGGACATTCTAATTTCTTGAAGGTCAACGCAACGAATGTGGCGCGGGTTTTATTCTTAATTCGTGTCGCTCGCTATTGATGTTATATCCTCTTGCCTCTTGCCGAGACTTGAAGTTGGGGGAATCCTTATAGTTTTACTAATACTAAGTGATACTAATACTAATAGATTCAGATGGGGACATGGACATGGACATGGACGCCGTGGACGTGGACGTGGACGTGGGATTTAATCATTTTAAATATAATGTCAAACTTGTTCATTCAAATTCAAAAAGGTTAGCTTCGGTAATATCATCGTGTTCAATTGGACGTTTGGTAACAATTGATTCAGTCAAGCCTTTCTTCTTTCTTTCTTTACTTAAGATGTCAATCACCGTCAAAACATGATCGCGTATCCCTATTCCCTTCCCCCCGCCGCCATCGTTTGAAGGAAGAAGCAAGCAAGCATGTCCATGGCACCGTCCGTCCCCGCCCTCGACACTTTCGCCTCACTCGCGTTCTTATGTATCTCGGCTCTGTATTTGAAGGCTAGATGGAAATCGAGTCGTTTGCCTTTACCACCCGGACCCAAGGGTTATCCTATCATTGGGAATCTGTTGGATATGCCGCATAGGTTTGAATGGGAGGTGTATCATAGGTGGTGCAAAGATTTTGGTGTGTCAATTCGGATTGCCTTTTTTTACGCTTGATGTGGGCCTAGTACTAAGTCAGCCGTTTGCCCTTTAATTAATTAGATACGGATATCCTGCACCTCAACGCTGGAGGAACGCATATTATAGTTCTTGACTCGTATCGCGCGGCACAGGAGGTGTTGGAAAGAAAGTCGACGATAAATTCCGGCAGGTGTGTACCTGTATTGCGTTAGCGTCGTAGGCTCTGTCGTTGGATGCTAATGGTTTAGTCCAAGGCCTCGACTACCGATGGTGAATGAGCTCATGGGGTTGGATTTTAATTTCGGTTTTATGGATTATGGTATTTGCGTGTCCTTTTGTGTTCCTTGATCTACTTACAAGTTACATACATAAATCTTTAGGCGAACGATGGTAAACACACGTTCCCTCACACCTTTTCCCTTGTCCATGATAACGACAGTAATATTATCATTGACTGACTGGAACCCACATTCTATTTCGGATATTCAGGCGACGATCCCGGCGGCTGATGCACCACGCTTTCCATCCTTCCGCGGCGAAGCAATACCGACCGCAAGAAATAAACTCTGCAAGGAGGTTTCTTCGTCGGTTGTTGGATGATCAAGATGATATAATGGGCGAGCTCCGTTTGTACGTATTCCAGGGCTATGATTCATGAACTAATAGTAATACAAATTACAATACAATGTCTACAGACTTTCCGGAGAGGCAGTGCTTTCTTCCACCTACGGCATCGAGATCGCTTCGAAACACGACAAGTACATTACTATAGCGGAAGATGGCACCGAGCCGGTTCTCACTGCGATTATACCAGGCACATTCCTGGTCGACTTTATCCCTGCGTTGAAATATGTCCCTGAGTGGTTCCCTGGTGCAGAGTTTAAGAGGAAAGCGCGGGAATGGCGCCAGGCGACGTTTAGGATGCGGGATGTACCGTATGAGGATGCTAAACGGGAGATTGTGAGTTGTAATTGCTGTTATGTAGTCAATGTGATTATTGGTTTTTGAGAATTAAAGGATTATTTTGTAGGAGAGGGGAACGCCTCTTGTTTCGTTTTGTTCGATGAGCTTGGGGAAGATTGATGAGAGGCTTGATAGGGATGCACAAGAGGAGGATATTAAATCGGTTGCAGCGACCTTGTACGGAGGTGGGTTTGCATTCATTCATCCATCCTACATCTTCCCTCATTTTAAGCGTATACTACAGCTGGTGCAGATTCGGTATGTATTAGAATCAATTTAGCACCTCGATTATATTATCTTCTCACTTTACATATCCCTTTCGGTACAGGTGATGGCAGCCGTCGCTACGTGTATCTTAGCCTTACTCAACCACCCCGACGTCTTCAAGAAGGCTCAAGCTCAGATTGACAGTGTGGTTAAGCCAGGACGGCTTCCAGACTTTGACGACGAAGCTTCGTTGCCGTTTGTTACTGCAATTATCAAAGAAAGTATGCGGTGGAGGGAGGTAACGCCTTTAGGTATGGTTATGGTTGACATTGGGCGGGTATTGGTTAGCTTTGGCTAATTGGGATGGTTGAGATAGGATTACCACACCGCGCAAGCGCAGAGAGTGAATATAATGGGTATAGAATACCTAAAGGTTCCATTATTATGGCCAATTCATGGTACGTTGCACGCGTCCAGTTGTTTACTCCTTGCAGTCTCTTACATTTTACAAGGGCGATGCTTCATGACGAAACTGTTTATCCAGAGCCTTTCGCATTCAAACCTGAACGATTTCTCACTAACAAAGGTCAGTTAAATAAGAGTGTCAAAGATCCGGGACATGCGATCTGGGGGTTTGGAAGAAGGTATGTACACAATGCTCCTAATACCTTTCGCTTCATTTCGTGACTGGGCTTGTATCATTTTCAGAATTTGTCCAGGACGGTATATGGCTGCGTCTTCAGTATGGATTACCGTTGCGTCGTTTATTTCGGCATTTGATATTGCCAGGGTGGATGAGAGTGGTGGTCTGGACCATGAATATGGATCTGGGATCATTCGGTATGTAGCGTTGTCGGGAACTTGATATACGGGATGCTTATGGCTGTTTTGTGTGTAGTATTCCCTTGCCTTTCAAGTGTTCTATACGGCCACGAAGTAAAGCTATTGAAGATTTCATACGATCTACAACAAGAGAGTAGTAATCCGTCACTGCAGGTGCTTTAATGTTAATATCTCATGTTGCTTTTCATTCTTCGCCATTCGTTTGAACAGCTCCATTTTGCCCCTGTATAGCTCCTAATGGCACACGTTGAAATTCCACTTTATGGGTATGGGTTACAGGAGATTGCGATTACTCCAGAACTCCTCTGTTTCCCCCTGAGTCCAGATCACCTGTGGAAAGGAGCCATATGACGTCATAACACATTTCATTGCCTCATGTTCTGAATCTATTGTTATCCTTATGACCTAAGTAGGTGTTACTTAGTAATGTATCAGAACGTGTATGCAACGAGTATTTAAACCTTAGCTGGAGCGGTCTCCCTTGACACTGCACTCATCCAGATACCACTCTAATCAATAGCTCACACAGATATATATTGATTATACCAATCTAAATTACCACAAATTCGAAGATGGCTACTGTTGTTTCGTCAAACTATGACATGTTCCTTTATTTCCTGGCCATGTAAGCCGCCGTCTCCCGTCTCACGTTGATACAAGGCTTGCTGTTGTTAACAACTACATGACGATACAGCTTTTTACCTCCCGTATCTGTCTTCCTAAAGCGGGGATGTGCGGCTGATTTCTGGATAAATGTGTGCTTGTCCATTTTGGGATGGATACCGGGTGTGATTCATGCATGGTGGGTGTTTGTTTTTCTTACGAGGATGATTATGAAGAGATTGATATGAATGTGTGTGAAAAGGTATATTATTTCACGCAGTCAAGGTGCCATGTAGAGATGACCTTTTTGATGACGATGGTTATACCTCGAGGAACACAATGATGTACGATATCTTACGCGGATACAACGAGAGACGGAGGAATCAGGAGAATTTGTATGATAGAGCTGAACAACAGACTGTAGATTTTAATAAATAATTAGGTTGCTCTACGGGCGCTCTAGATCTAGATCTATGTCGTCATCCCACTCTCTGTTGCACTCGTCCTTGAACGGCTTGTAGTATGCCTCTCGTAGGTTTAGAATTAGCCTTGGACCGGCGATTCCTGGACACCATACGATGATCACGTATACGTATTGAAAGACGGAAAACTGGAATAGTACCACACAGGCAAACTTAGAGGCGAGATGAATGGGTTGATAATTGAGGCTGTTGACTTACGTATGAGCGAAGTAATGCGATTGATGCTGCGAGCAGGAAGCTTAAGGTTCTACACAGGCATTGAGTGACGTAGTCCTATAGGACATGATAGGAAATTGGGCGATGGCTCACATGAAAGGAATCATGATACTGTCTCGAAACAGTATATATGACAGAGAACGAAAGCCGTTGTTGGGCCGAGGCATGGTTGTTTGCGTGCGGTAGTAGTGTATTCCTCCCCAGACTGATAAAGACAGAAGTAGAATATCGACGAACATTGTCGGGATAGGGGGAACGTAGAAGATGTTTGTATGAGGGACCTTGAGGCATAGGTGAACACCAGGAGCTGGGTCACGAAGATCTACAAAACAAAAGAGGACATTCATACCACAAGTGGGCTGCCATAACAGAGTTTGGATTTGGACTTACGGACAGCTGATATGTCACAGAACGCTTTCAGTGCGTTAGCAGAAAGGTATTCCAATATGCAGGCGACGGCCACAAATTGAATGAGTTTGCGATTATAGTTTGTCATGCTCGAGATACGGCAGACCATGATTCCTTTGTGGTGATCAGAAAATATTACTAGACCAGAGATAAAAAAGGGATGGTGGTACCTTGCATAGACACAAATGGAACGAGGGCGATATAAGATTCGATGGTGAGATAAACCGAGTTGTCAAGAGATCTGGACCAATTTGAGATGTGAATATATAACAGAAAACATTGTACAGTTGTGCATGGCAAGTGCCCCGTTGAATTCGGACAGATGAGAGGTCATGCGAAAGGTGACCGACCTCTGTGGAACCGACCCAAGATGGGTGAATTTCATCCCAAATCATGTACGATGAAGAGAATACCTTGAATATAGAGTCGTATGACTGAGGTGCCAATACTTCACTTTCATTTGAAATCGCTCGTATAGTTGCTGATCCATTTAATACATACCATAGATGTACAGGCAGTAGCTTTAAGTAGTAGCAACACAGTCCATTTAGTTTTCGAGATACCATGACAACATAAATTCTTACAATTGGTTGAAAAGTGCCACATATCGCGTCTAATGGTTCAATATTCGGAGTTAATGTTCAAGATAAGAAGACTCAAGTTGGAGTACTTACTATCACGAAGAGTATTTTTGCTATGTTCCAACCACCAGGATGTCGCTATAGTTAAAGTCATCAAGCTGTTATGAAAGCGGATCCGTGGAACATGCCCAAACAAGTTTGACCTGATCTCAAAGTAATCATTTATTAACTGTAGATCCCCAGAAGAAGAAAAACGAAATGAGAAACGAACCTCATCTGGGAATGTGATAACTGGACCTGTGAGCACATCGGAGTTTTGATGTAGTTTGAGGTTAATAGACGAACCATGTTCATAAATGAGACAAGTGGTTGCTGCCGCTATGAGGAATAATGTGAAGGCGCTGAGATGCTACGGTTCTAACACTTCACTCACCAGTGAGATACCTATTTGAACGCTGCTGAAATAGCCTTTTCTCAATCTCGCTGATCATCGTAAGACTCGAGTCGTGAGTAATTGGTATCACCTGGAAGTGCTGGCAGTTGAATGGCAGATGTCATTTGGGGTCTTGCGTTCTGTATATATACCGCAGGATGGGACAGATATCTTCCCTGAGTACTGGTTTTGCATTGGAAGCCGTTATTCCAAAATGAATTGAAGTATGCGCGTTAATTTATTTTCGACTAAGGACTGCAGGGTCTGAGGTTACGAGGTGTCAATGTCAATTGTAGTCAATACACCGTGGACGCGACTTCATTGAGCTACTTGACATGAGTCTACAGAAATGTCATGCTTTGTTTAGCATTTGATCTTCAATAAAGACAAGAACGATTGAGTGCGGAACGGGAGTACATACTAACAGTTGACAACTAGTAAGCAGCATCCAATGATTCATGAAGGACGCGTAGTCTTGAGAGGAGTGCGCGGCTGGATAACAACCACGTCCCTTGATTGTCTCTAGTTTGCCAACGCGTGCAAATCAAGCTTTCGCGGCTCTTGTGGAGTTGGTGAAAACGGTCGAAGTTCTTGCGCCGCGTTGCCGTAGTCTACACGTCTGTCACGTGACGTTCAACGAATACGGGACCGATACCCGTGTTGGCCCCACACGTTGGCGCTGCGCTCCTTTGCACTCATTCATCGCAATGCGAATGTGTACAATACTTTTATCCCACTGAAGACGCTTCTCAAGTATCTTTGACGGAATCTTACGAGGTCGGGTACTCCATTCGCTTCCGAGCTCGAAATCTCCAGCTCAAAAATCGTGTACGATTGCTGTAGAGAGAGTCACAGACTCAGAGGAACATTTACAAGGTAGGCTTTCGTCTTCGAGAGCATGCGCGCAGCGGACATAATTCAAATCCATCAAGCACCTTTCACGGGCATTGACTCAGTATCGAGTCGTTTGAGCCGTAGACGGGATCTTGGAACGGTCTGTGAGATCCACACCGTTCGGGAGTATGTCTAACGTTGACCAAGAAAATACCCCATATTTTCAATAAACCCGTTTAATGAATACAATGACCACATCTTACGCTGAATCCTCCTCCCAGGCTCTCATTTCCATACCATCAACCCAACACCGACCCCATTTTGAGCGTGGACGACACTCAAATTCACATTTCTCTGGCAACCACCACATTCACACTGTCACCGCCCAAGAGTTATGGCAACCTATCTTACATTCGTCGAATCAAGTGGTACTATACAACCCACGATCGCACGCTCTCTCAGTGGCTTCTGCAGCTGCTTCCGAGGAGCTCGCCTCCGGTGTCGTTGTCGCAAGTCGAATGCGACGCGAGGAGATCAGCAATAACACGAGGCTCATTACGAATGCCTGTCCGTATTGTAAGCAATCTCTGCCGGCTGGCTTTTCAGGATACCCATCTTCTACAACACACCCTGAGGCAAGCTTAGGGCAGGAAAGCGGGATTCGGGAGAATGAGGATGCGTGGGGTTACATAAACACGTCGGATGAAGATGACGAAGACTCTGGGGAAGTTCAGGCCGTGAGCACTGATCCAGCATATCATTCAAGAGCCTCAGATTATTTTCGCCTTCTCGCTATTGCAAACGAAACTGCTTCAGTTACATCGGGATCCAGGAGACCGAGTATCAGTCCTTCTCACAACCAGGGCAATCATGAGGGCGAAGAACGCCGTCGTCCAAGGGAAAGGTCGCGCACTCCCGATAACCGCAGTACCAAGGGTGCATTTCCTGCAGAAAAAATGGCACAAGGCTACTTTAAAACCTTTTTCCAAGAAGAATACAAACTCGGAATGGGTGCAAGCGGCAGTGTATTCCTTTGTCAGGTATGTCAGTTGAAATAGTTTGAATGTATGCGTTTTCTGACGTTGATTCAGCACGTTCTCGACGGCAACCCTTTAGGCCATTTTGCAGTGAAAAAAATCGCAGTTGGCGAGTCACATTCTTACTTGCTCAAAATACTACGCGAAGTTCGCCTGCTCGAGCGTCTGCATCACCCAAACATCATTACATACCAGTAGGTTTCAACAGCAGTCTTATTTATCTGAGGTATTTTCTTAAACAATTTTTAGTCACGCATGGCTAGAAAATTCCCAATTTTCCTCTTTCGGTCCAACCGTGCCCACTCTTCAGTAGGTTTTCATAATCGACGTAATCATCAGCTGTGTGTTAATTTCTTTGCAGTGTACTCATGCAATGGGCGGAAGGAGGAAGGTAAGAAACGATTTGAGTGAAAATTCAATGGTACTGATTGCAGCAGCCTCGATGACTTTATAGACGTTCGCCTGGGACGTAAACCAGCGCATATCCATATGCACCCTCTTCTTTCCTCAACCTCGTCCGTTTTCACACCATCCGTACCTCCTTCTCCCGCATCGTCAAACAATGAACTTCCGGGAGGAGAGGTGCCGACTACTCCAACCCCGACAGCAGCCTCGTTCAAACATACTCGATTTGCTACAGAATCACCTGGTGCTGAACCACGCCATTCCCCATCCAAACCTGAGGATGCTCAATCCAGAGCTGCACGTATACAAGCTTTCCGTGCTTATCAGCGCGCACCGCCTGAGGAGAAAGAGCGGATGAGGCGCGAGATGGAAAACGTTTTTGGTACAGGGCCTGGAGAAGGGCCCGCGGGCACTGCGAAAACTCAGTGGACAGCCGTTCACTTGCTCAGTGCGCAGGAGGTCACGAGCTTGTTTCGTGATGTTACAGAAGGTTTAGCATTCTTGGTACGTCCTTACTTGATATCACCTTTTTTATATATTTTACTCAAGGGTTTCATAGCACGGAAAGTCCATATTACATCTCGACTTGAAACCAGGCAATGTGTTGCTGACTTGGGACGAGGGAAAACTTATGTATGTGTATTAACTTTGTGTTACCTCTTTGAAATTAACCCTTCTTCTTTCTTACAGCCCACGCGCTATGCTCTCAGACTTTGGCACATCACGAGATATGATTAATTCGTCGCGCGTGCCTCGTTCGGGAAATACTGGAACGTAAGGGTCTCTTTTTACGATGCACTGCTCTGAGATTAAATATGCAAACATAGCTTGGAGTACACGGCTCCAGAATCTCTTCCGTCGCCAGAAACTGGCATGCTGCGACAGATAGACTCGAAAGCTGATATGTGGAGCTTGGGCATGATTTTGCACAAATTGTTGTTCTTCAAGTTGCCTTACAGGTTTGTATCGTTCGAAGATTTATATTATAATTGTTTAATCCATTTTCGCAGGTACGCATCGGTGGGTGATGCAAACGGCGAACCTATTAGTAGAGAAGATGAAGGCGGGAAGATGGAGAGACTTGAAAAAGAAGTCCAGGAGTATCCTGGGTATGTAGACTTCACATACTATGCGAACTCCCGTCATTTAACTTTTTTTCCCTAGTTTCAAATCAGTTCCAAGCATGGTTACTGGCTTTGAAAATCGGCGGCTGCCCCGCGCGTTTCTCGTTTTGTTGGAAAATCTGCTACATAAAACACCTGTGGGAAGGCCGAGCGTTGAGCGAGTAGTTACTGCGATTCGAGAGGGGAAAGTACGTGCTGATATCGCCTTCTTCGTCTGTAATAAAATTAAACACGAGGATTTTAGCTCGATCCTTTGGCCGAGATTCCATCGCAAAATTTACCCCTTGCTCGTCCTCGCGGTGAACTCTCAGTTTCATCTGCATCTGGTGCCCCTGACACGATTAAAAACGAAGACTACAGTGAGCCTACACGCGTTCTTGCACTTCCGTCCCCTGTCGAAGTGCTTGGTCCAGAGGAGACCAGTTTGCGAAATTGGCTCACGTGGAAGATGTGGAAGCCGTTGCTGACAGGAGTCTTTTTTCCTGTCAAAAAGGGGCGTCGCAGCAAAAAGGGAGTCCCGGCGGGCAAAAACTGGCATCATAGCCGTAATAGGCTCGGTCTGCGCCTCATTCGCAGTTCTTTGTTGGTTGTGAAGGTTCTTACGATATCACGTGTTTGTTTGAACCCCGCAACGCGCCCACGTCCTGTGGTTGTAGCCTTACTCTTGGTGGCTGCTGTTTCCGATACAGTCATCGACCATGAGGATGAAGGTACGGAGAGGCAATTGCGCACAGGTTCTCGTGTCCGGGGCGTGTGGGTGACGGTGGGATTGGCGTTGCTGCATTTCGGCATCCTTGGTCTCAGTGCCTGGTCAGAATGGGGTGGCGTAGACCATTTCTATGCATGGAAAAGGATCTGCTGTATCCCAATGGCTGGTACGTCGCGAGGGCCGCTCCAACATTCTGAATTGGCTTGACTGGATGGTTTTGATGTTTCTTTTCGACACGGAGGGGTTTTGTTCCGGATCTACCTAACTTACTTTTGTTAATCCAGAATTCCATTCAATCGAATTCGAAATACATCTACAATTTCCTTGATGATTTGTATCGGGGGAGCAAGAGACCAGTATGAGGTCGAAGGAACTATTTGTCTGGACTCTACTCCACACGGAATGCCGTCGACATTGGCCAATGGGTTAAGGTGCAAATAAGAAGCGACCATCACCATTGGATTGAATTGCGTCGGCCTCTCAAAGTAGATCTAGAGGGATTGTGGCGGCCTCCACCCATAATCCACTGTTCCCACTCACTTTCCAAGTTTTGATTCTGTGTCCTGTATGTTCGAGAGCACCCGGGATGTTCCTCAAGTCGCTCAAGTCGCTAACATCGGTTATTTGAAATTCCCCCTTTACCCCACTTTCAGGTACAACCTGGCCAAGCGAAATCTCGAGTCAATCCACAGTTTCTCGAAATCTATCAAGATTTTGTGGCAGTCGACCATGAATGTGTTCAACCCTCGGGGATTTGTGTGAAACCTGCTACACGTGGTGAGAATGATATACAACTTTCAGTGGGATATTTTTGGGCTATTGCGCGTCTGAACGCGCACCTCCTACCAACAGGTCTATTCACTTCCCAAACATGGTGGTATTAAAATGCTCAAGAGACACTTGATCATCGTAGACCATAATGATGAGACTGATCTCGACAGGGCTAAGTTCATTTCACAAGATGTAGGTTGTCCCATACAAAGCCATACTACGATCAAAGCTGGTCACAACCTGCAAATCTGACAACGCAGACCCGACCCTCGGATATTGACGCTCTTGGGATTCCCTTCTTGGGCGTCAACTTACATATGTTGTTTAATGAAAGCCTGGATTTTCCCAGGATATTAGGGGATTTCCGCCACTTCAAAACCGACGAGGGAAGGGCAGCGAAGCCTTCGAGCCATCCCTCTTGAACACTCGTTTTAATCATTAAACCAAACGGGGCCTTGCTGTAATTTTTGAGCGTCGGCCAGGATGAATATTCCGCTGCAGTCGGCAACGACTTGGAAAGGTGCGTCATAATTTTATCTGTTTTAAGTTTCTCTGTTAAAACATCATTCACCAGCTGTGGTGACGGTTCTTCAGTTGTTAGCTATTGCGATTACTGCTTTACGGCTCTTCCTGCGACATCGAAGGCAGACGTTATGGGTGGACGATATCACAGTGGCTTTGGCGCTTGTCATGGAATTAGTTGGTATGATCGTTATGTGGTTCGTCTATGTCCAAGACGGTGCGTCGTTGCAAAAAAATATGGAATTATGAACTGCAACACTTATACTCTACGGCTAGACAATTCTACGGTGAAAGGCAGAGTTGCGTTATATTGGTTTGCATCGATCGCGTGGATAACCACCTTATGGTATGTTCTTGAACCTTTTCTTTTCAGTGACTTAGTCTTTAACTCTAACATTCAGGCTCACTCGTATCACCATGATTTTATCTATAACACGGATATTCCCTGACTGGGGAACTATTCGAAGGAATTGCAGAGGGATTGCTATATCCTTCGGTATATTCTACATTGGATTTATCTGCTGGTTATGCACGAGTGCTTGCGTCCCATCTTCCAGTGATGCGATGACGTCCCGGACGGACATTTTGGATTGCAGTAACGAAAGACATTTTCTGGTTATTGCTAGTTTCTCTGGTATGTTTCATTCGACATGTGTTACCGTTGAGAAATTATTTGACGATGAATCAGCCGACATATTTTCTTGTTGCGTACTGGTTCTCTATCCCATGTTCATTCTTTTCGTCCTTCCTCTCTCTCGTGGCCAGTATAAACTTGTAATGGGCCTTTTAATTGCCTTCACACTCGTTCTTCTTTCCTCGATCGTCTTTGGGGTATTTTCATATAGTCCCAACATCGACGGCCCTGGCCAACCATTTGTAACCGGAATGCTGTCCCAATTGGAGGTAAGATATCGTCCCGTTACTTGTCATACATCTAATTTATTGACCATACAATCGTCGTAAGGCCGTTTTATCGCTACTTTCCTGCAACGTGGTTGCTTTTACGTCCTATTTATTTAGGAATGGCTCTGGCGCCGATGCAACGGATGATAGGATTGAATGGAAGAAGCCAGCATCAGTGGGTTCTGATTCAGACACAGTGATGGTATCAGGGAATGTTAAAATGGGGATGATTAGCCAACGAGATAAACTGGTCAGCGAGGACACTACCCAACGACATTCTCAAGATAGCCTTTCCAAGGTTGCCGCCAGATTCTCTTCATACTCTTAATTTGTTGATACCCGCTCAGAATGCATATTAGTCGCGTGTTAATACCATCTTCCTCGGAGAGAATTCTTGAGGCTTCACACATAAGGGCATAAAGCTCATACTTAGAACGGTTTATTAACAAAGAAAAGTATCATTTATGATACATGTGCAGAGGATATGGGCGATACCCCGACACTGTGGAGAAGGTTCTCGAAAGATTGCCGATTGTATTGCGCCCAGTAACTGGTACCTGAGTTGAACACGGATTCACTGGCACACATGATAAATGACAGTGCCCCTATTTGTCCTGTACCCCGGATTGAGAGCCCCTATTTTTCTCGGAATACGGCAGTCCGCAATGCTCATGGAAAGATTGCCTTGTTATAGTTGAAAAAGTAAATTCCGCCGAACGTATTCAATGGATAGCGAGTTAAATCAGTTGCTCAATAATACGTGTAAAGGCCTCATAACCATTTGAATCACAAAAAGTGGTGGAAATTCATGGGCGCTAAGGTCTATATATAGACATGAGACGGCAAGGGGCTCGTATTTTGTTTCAATCGGCCGTTGCGTAATGTACAATGTTGACCCATCGAGCGTATGAAAAAAAGTGTCTTAAAATTGACTGGTTAAATTTTAGCCCAAAGTTTATTACAGAGAATCGTTTTACAGACAGGTTCAAATTTTCAGTGGCAAGGATTACAAGTGTCCCATGAGTTTGATTTCAATCCACCGAATTGGAGGGTAGAGTATTGCGCTTATGACAAGGGCAATCTCAAATCCTAGGTCCCCTGTATGCTTTGCAATAGGACCTGTAAACCACACCTGACTCATGCAAGGGATTATCAACCCGAATGACAGAAACCCTGCACCGAGCGCGCCTAAGCCCCATGGAAGGCGCCTGGGGCTGTTCCACACTTCCCTGTCGTAGTTGTCAAAATTGTTGGAGCGGAACCAGATATGTTCAATGAAGAGCTCAATAACGTAAACAGACGCCCAATACCCGATCAATCCCAGGAAGTTCGTGATTGCGGCATCAAACCTATGGGCACCAACGATGGAGATGGGTAATACACTGTCCAATTGTATTAGCGGTGTATAAGCGGAAATGGCTCCAAACAGAAATTACGCACATTGCTGCAGTGAGAATAGTGAAGACATAGCGAGGAACCACGAAGAGCCGGGGAATAATTATTTGATAGTTGAGAGATGCCGAATATAATATGGAAACTAAGTTCGGGGCCACGGAAAGGCTCATTATGACCGTTAAAAACTTTCCAAAGTTTCCGAGAGGTTGGAAAACCGCTTCGATAAGTCCACCTACGTTGCCTCCGCCCTGGAATCCATCACTCCAGGCAGGGACTGACGTTGCGGCCACGGCAAAGGCAGCACCGATAGATTGCGTTATGACCTGTAGATTCAAATGTAAACACCAATCATAAACGTAGAACTAGAAGCTGAAGAGAAATTGCATCCTACATTAGGCACGAAGATTCCAAAGAAAGACCACCAAAAGATTTTCCACCTAGAGAGAAATAAAATCATCAAAATTTGGAAATAATTGAAGCCAATTATTCGATCACATACGTCGATTTTTCAGGTTGAAGATAACTCCCATAATCTGCAGCAAATCCCGACCAAGTTATAAGGAAGCCTGCCTGAGTCCCCGCAAATCCCAAGATCGACGGGGCGGATACAGGGACAGGAGGAGGAGGGTTCCCCAGATGTTTCCAGCCTACGCCTACTGCGATGATCGTAGTGATAACTACGGGTATCCACGCATATCGTTCAAACCTTATGTAAAATCAATTGTTTATTCTATGTAGTGGGGGATGAAATGCGTACCAGTGAAGGAACTTGTATCCAAAGAACGATACAATAACAGATACCGCTGTGAAAACGACAATTCCTACTCTGATACAATTGCGTTTTTAGCTGTTTTTAGACTTGGGATTCAAAGTTGATGTAATACTCACGTCCAACTCAGGTGCCCGTTTGTTACACTAGCCAGAGCCTGCCCTCCCACAATGCAGTTTAATGTAGCAAAGCCGATGACGCCAAGCAAGTTAAGGATACTTGGTACAATCACTCCGTAGTACCTATTGTGTGAAAGGTAAAATTGATTCTGTACAAATGCAAGGTACACATACCCAAATGTATATCGAGAAAGTGTCATCTGTCGCATTCCTAGACATGCACCCCATGTTGAACTGAATACCATCGTTTGTAAAATCCATTGTTTCACAAAATTTTGACGCACTAATATGCTGGAAAAATGCTACAAAAAGCCCCAAAGAAAAGAATGACAAGACAAGAATCTCGAACACCGAGTTGAAAGACAACCGGTCCCAATGTTCCCAATGAGAGCCTAATCAACGATATCAGCGTGGATTCGCGCGAGTTTGTATCACTGCTGTGGCCTCACGTGAGAATAGTATAGTTGGAAGAAAAGTAAACGTAAAAAAGTTTGCTGAATTGCACATCCGTACGTTCCTCAACAGGGACAGGTAGTATGCCTGTTTTGAGGCCAAATGAAATTATAGATCTACATTTTGTAAGTGGTGAATGAACCCACCCCGCTCTTCAACTCCCCAGCTAAGAATCCTTTTCTTCCAACTTGGATGGACATCTGAGCCCGCCTCTTCACTGGCAATAGACAAGTTCTGGTGTTCTACATCGACAACAGCCGAAGGAATAGGGTCTTTCTCCTCAAATGACATCAGGGTGCTAGATGTGTTGCCACTACAGTGTAGAAAGGAGAGCCAGTGAAGTGAGAAGACAACAGTTAAAAAGGACTCCAATGTATTTGGCTTCGAGTTATAGATTTGAGAACTGTGGGGAAGGTGCACCACATGGTCTAAATATAAGATTGTCAGTGAGATTTGATAAGTCCGTGTTGAAGTTACATCGCGCACCTGGTTACGACATGAGAAAAATACCCGATTTGTTCTAGCAATATTGATCATAATAGGCATAGAAGTGTAAAGTTGCTCCAGATTGAAGACCTCTGAAAGAAAATCAGGCCCCAGAAGGGACAAGGGGTACGAGTGATAAGGAAGCGCACCGGATAGATTCTAAATGGAAGGTCACACCATGTCGTGTTCATGGGAACATGTCGGAGCACATTGATAAGAGCGAAACTGGAATCAGAGGGACAACACAACAACGACTTTTCATTTCCATCCACGTTTCTGACAGCCAGAGAACGAACCCAATTTTCGACACGAGCACTGAGGTGCAAAAGACAGTGCTAAATTAGCCTGGAGTTTGTACTTTTTTACTGTAGAATCAGTATTAAGTCAGAAAGTGTAAATCCAGCAACTCGCTTTCAGCACCCAGATACTTCGCACATTGTGTCCTCCACGGAGGACTGATTTGACGGAATAAAATAGATGTTCCATTACTCCGGGAGGTATAGGCCAGGAACAAGAGCTGCGCAAGATTCTGCGAATACATCTTAATCATGACAATCTTTTTTTGGCTCTTTAAGACTTTAACTCATGAAAAAAGGGGCTTTAGGTGGGAGTCTCGGGTAAGGTTACATCAAGATGAAGGTCGACTGCCTCGCGGTGGGTCCTCGCCTCGGATGAGAACATCGTTGACATTCAATATGCCTTGTGTATGTATTGCTTGCGTCTGTTCTGCCGGTCGGCATTTGTTCGGCATCTCAGTACCTTCGGATTGATGCATCGATGGTCGCTTACCATTGAGTCATCGGCAAATATTATAACTCCGAAGGAATGCACTTCCGAACACCGCTGGCGCTCATATATATTTTCAAAGAAAATAAGACCCAGTAATTGTTTAGCGTGATAACCAACAACTTGAGAAATGGTATGAAGAAGACTACCTCAAGATTAACGAAGGATATCACAAAGATGACAAGACTACGTATGAGTCACAGGAGAATGAAAACTCTGAACAAGCTCCCGGGGGAGCTCACTCACATATTTTAACCGCATCGCAGGGTGAAGATAACAAGGCCGAATGATAGGACCCGGGAAGCTCCCCTAGAGGTCTGTCCGCTTTTTGCGGATTTGAGGGCCAAAATTTGGCCAAATCATTGTCCTACTTTTGGCGGATTGAGGGCATTTTGACCCAAGCATTGTCCGCTTTTTGCGGATTTTAGGGCCAATTGGACAAGATTTTTTCAAAAAATTTCTATCACGTCGTCCATGGGAAACCGTGCCCTGAAAGAGCTTTTTTGGGTTCAATTAGGCACCAACAATGGCATTTTGCCAGTAAAACATTTAAAAGCGTGATTCCGGCATTATCCGAGGCCGGAATCGATTTTCATGCCCCGCAGGGAGAAAAAATTTCCCAATTGGGAAGGTCTAAATTAGTAAATATCATTGTCCGCTTTTGCGGATTTGAGGCCCAAAACAATGCGGATTTGAGGGCCAAAATCGGGCAAAAAAGCGGACAGACCTCTAGGGGAGCTTCCCGGGTCCTCGAATGATTATGCTTCGCACCGTGAAAGTGAAGTAGACCAGGCCCCGAGCACAAAAGCGTGGATTATTTCAGTCAATGTGGCTTCCATCCTATATACGGAGTATAAGTCTGAACCGCGACAAACAGTTTGGCCATGGTCTGGAGCGATCCAGAAAATTCATGGGCTGATCATCTTGTGGGATTTGTGGTTACTTGTCGGTCGAATTGTGATCGTGATCCATGAATAGGTTGTTGTTGTTGTTGCGCTTGTTGATGCGAAATGCTGACTAATAAATCACGTGCTATTCGCGCGACTCGTTTTCATCTTATCCATTCGATCTCTTCACCTTGTGCTAACTCAAAATAACCTGAAGCTAAAACCCATGATCATGATCGACAAACACCTAGCCGCAGTTTTACAACTTCCAGAGGATTGTGAGGAGGAGGCAAGTCGTCAGTTGAGCTTTGTGCGACTCGCTGTTGCTTGATTAATGTGTATTAGGAAGCCAGTTCAGCGCTTGTAGCCCTTATTACCTCCGCCGTGCACGACAAAGATCCTAGATCGACGCTCTCGGACCTTCATAAAATCATTAGTTCAACTGATGCACCTAAATACCTTGTATGCACCTCCTCGCTTTCCAGTCTGAAGCAGATCATGCTAGACATCTGACACGCTCAGGACCCCTTGAATACTTTACCACATCTTCTTTCATCAAAGGATGTAGCAGCCAAAGACATTATATCGGTTATAGGGCACTATTGCTCTGCTAAAGAGGTTGTAATGGCAGTCCAGGAAGCTTTGGAAAGACTCGAATATTCGCTGGATGTAGAGAGTGAACATGAGGAGGGTCATGACATCACACAAAGGCAAGGGGACTCAAAGTACGATCTGACTCTGAATCAGTTCATCATCCTCATTGACACATATACCTCTGGTGCGTTTAAATGATCCGTATTAAGCTATAATTTTGATCCCTCAAAGCATAGCGATTCCGAGGTTAACACTGCGTCGAAAATCGGCAGCAGATACGTTAAGACCCATGTGCAAAGAACTGGGATCGTTGATTGGGTCTGTGACATCAAAGGCCACCAGAGTGCAAGGCCTTTCTGTATTGTCCAGTATATTTTCCCTTGTTAAGGAAATAGGTCGATGGAGCGACACTCTTGGTCAAGAAAAGTTAGATGATCTGAACGCATGCAAGGTTCTCTTTTTTCATTCCTGATCACACTTACATACTAATAACATCTCAAGACGATAGTGAATAACCTGCTTGATCGTTCTTTACTGGCTTGTGAACGTTTTATAAAAGCAAACATAGCGCAACGAACTTTGGAAGAATGTCATCCACGACTCAGCAAATTATCCAGAACAAATGTTGATTGGCAAGAGGGAGCACAGATCATGTCAAAATTTTTGGTCAGTCGAATGACATAATTACCTTTCAGCACTTATACTTGTCTCATTTCTCTCAGGAGACTTACAACTCGCTTGGAATTTCCTCTACCACCAGTCAATGTACTACTTCCCACCTGGTAGCATCCGCATATCAACCTCCGGATATTGCCGCAGAAAGACTTTTGTCACTTCTTCTACCCGTGCTTATAACCTCTCTTCAAACCAACACCTTCTTAGACGAATCCCTCGCTGTATTAGTCAAGGCTCTTCACGAACAACCGAGAGGTCGAGATCTTCCTCATGATATCACAATGCCCCTTTTTGGTCTTTTGCCATCCCTTGCAAGCGCACATCCTGATCCAGCCGTTCGACACCAAGCATTCAGGGTTCTTTCGCTTCTTTTGTCGTTAAGCGACCCACAGCTTAAATTTCAGCATCTTGTTGAACTTACAAGAGACTCGGAATTTCCTCAGATGAGAGTCGCCTCAGTTGGTTTGGTAAAGGAGAGCTTACTGCAGGCATTATCTTTCCCAGGGCATGGCCAGAACCCATTTCTTAGTCCTCTGTTTCTTCGAACTTTCGGACCTATAATTTTCAGGCCCGATCCCCCAGACCTTTTTGCTTCCAAGCTAACGCTCAAGGGTTTCCGAGATACCCATGAACCTGCTCGTCTGGTAGAATGCCTGTCTCTCTTCTACGTTCTTCTGTTGAGAGACGATAAAAATCTAGTATATACTGACATTTATTTTTGTTACAACACTCACTAATATGTACCATGTAGACTGGAATTCGAGACAAGGACATTATAAAATCGATAGACCATAATCTCTTGGCACCTCTTCGACGGAACTTAACCCAATGGATGGACGACCCTTCCATATCGAAAGGTCCCTTCTTTTCTGTCTGTTCGAGATATTTCCCTTTAATCTGATATCACTCATATAGATTTACACGATATCACCGGCGTTGTTCCTTTACAGATCAGCTTGGAAAGAATCGACACAGCTCTGGTGTCACGGTCATGGCCATGCACGCTCTCGTGACCGCCTCGCCTTGTTTCGTCTTGCTCGCTCTTCGTTCCTCTCCTTATTCCTTCAGTGTTTACTTGTCACCTTTCCCTTCTTCCCTCTTTCTTCTTGTCTTTACATTCCATGCCTCTGTTCAACCTCTCCTTGTTTCTCTCTCTCTCTCTTGTGGTTTCTGTCAACTTACATGGACTCCAGTTCTCTTGAATGTATGTATTGTGCTTCAACTCTTTACTTAACCAGGTTGTACGTAGATAGTTGCTCTCGTCGAATCAACGCGAACCTTGCCCCTCTCCGTCTCGCGTGATTCTCGCTTCTGGCTTCATCCAACCGTGCCCGTAACAGTTTGATTCGACCACCCCTTCTAGAATCTCGCTACTCGCCTATCCGCTTTGCTCGTACTCCGCAAACGACTACATGGACACCACCCAGGATTCCACTACCTTCGAGCAGGCTCAGGCTGCTCAAGCCGCTGCTCAAGCACATGCTGAAGCTCAGGCTCAGGCTCAGGCAGACCTCGAACTCGAAAGACTCACCCTCTGGCGTGCTGTTGCTACACTAGGACGCGCTTACGAATCCGTTTCTCAAGATACCCGGGATCATCGAGAAAGCTTGACGCAACTCATCAACCGTGTTGCCGACCGCTCCCCCCCCACTACCTCTGGAGGCAATGCGAAGCATCGTGAACCTCGCCTTTTCAACGGCCGTGCCGACCAGCTTGACGCTTTCCTCCGAGAAGTCAATAACGCCATCTTCCTCCAGCGTCGTTCCTTGACCACGGACCAAGATAAGGTCATTTACTTTAGTTTTTATCTTGCTGATGGTGCTCCAGCCTCTTGGTATCGAACACTTGAACTTGATGCTCGCAAATCCCATCTGTTACAAGACTACGACGCTTTTCTAGATGCATTCAAGGCCCGTTTCCAGGATTCGGATCAATATGCTTCTGCTCTTCGCAAGATGCGCAAGTTAAAGCAGACCGGTTCCTGTGCAGTATTCACCAATCAGTATATCGAGATTCTAGCTGAACTTGATTGGACTGAACAAACCAAGATCCAGGAATATTACGACCGTCTGAAGGACACCGTCAAAACCACCTTGTGTAATCGCAAGGGTCGTTATTTCACCCGAGACTTTGAAGAATATTCGAAAACTTGCATCGACATCGATAACGAGCTTCACTCCCTTTCCCTTGACTCTTCTTCGCGTCCCTCCAACACCACCAACAACCGTCGAACCTTTTTCACTGCTCCTGCTCCAGCCTCCCAGCCTCAGTCCTTTCCATCGGGCAGCAACGATGTTGTACCTATGGAGGTTGATGCGATCCGCCGAGGACCCTTAGGACCTCTTTCTGCTGCCGAAAAACAACGTCGCCGGGATCAAAAGCTTTGCTTATACTGCGGACAGAACACTCACTTCGCATCTGCCTGCCCCAACAAGAAGACTAAGGCTTCCCCTGCCTCGGGAAAAGCCTAACCGGTAGCTCCTCGAACAAGGTCCTTGGGCTGCCGAAAACTGATGTTAGGACCCATCCTGCTCTTGCCCCAGCGGCGCCCAGCCATGCCCGTTGCTCTGACGGAAAGTGGTACCCCCGCCCCGATTTTCCCATCCCTCGCTACATATCTTCCGTTGCCTCGCCTCACGCTCCACACCATTTCATCATCCCAGTCACCCTCCGTTTCCCAAACCGCTCATTAATTCGCACTACGGCTCTCATAGACTCAGGTGCTTCTCAATCATGTATATCTGACCGTTTTGCTTCGCGACATTCATTGCCTCGACGACTCAAAGACGTTCCAATCCCCATCCTGGCTGTTGACGACCGCCCTATCGCATCTGGATTGGTTACTCAAGATGTCTTCGCTAATATTTCTATTGGTAAACATACCGAAACTCTCCCTCTTGCTGTGGTTTCCGTATCATTTCCGATTATTCTTGGCCTGGATTGGCTGCGTCTTCACAATCCTGATGTTGATTGGTCAGATCCCACTATTTCTCTTTCTTGTTGCAACCTTACCTCATTAGAACCGGTTCGCATTCGTCCCAAAGGCTTCGGTCTTGTTGGTGTTCCTGCCCCAGTTCCTGCCCTCCAAGCATGTTCTGTCACTGCTGTTGGATTAGGCCCCGGTCTACTTCGCAACCCTGCCACCTTGTCGACTCCCAAGGCGCCGCTCGCACCCTCGGAATCACAACCGCCCCCTCAAACTCAACCTCCCCGCTCCATCCTGGATCACCTCTCTCGTTGGGCCGGCTCCGGTCGCTCTCCCCTTGACAACCCCCTCGCTCCACCGCCCCTCAAGATATCTACTTGCAATTCACGTCGCTTTGCCAAATACGCAAAGAATCAGCAGGTCGGTATCATCAATTTCCACTCTATTGACTCACCCGTCTACATTGCCGCAACTTCACCTTCACCACTCTCCGACGACATCTCCGACCCACCATCTACCACCCGAGCAACCCCATCCCATGTCCCGGATAAGTACAGTGCGTGGGCTAATACAGTGTTCTCGCCCACGGCCGTGGACAATTTGCCACCCCATCGTCCCTACGACTGCGCCATCGAACTTGAAGACGGGAAGTCTCCGCCGTTTGGACCCCTCTATCGACTCTCCCAGGATGAAAGCAAGGCCCTCGGCGAGTACCTTGATGAGAACCTGGCCAAAGGTTTCATCCGTCGCTCAACTTCCTCTGCTGCATCACCCATCCTCTTTGTCAAGAAGAAGACTGGGGAGCTCCGCCTCTGTGTCGACTACCGCGGCCTCAACTCCATCACCAAGAAGAACCGATATCCTATCCCACACATTGACGATCTTCTGGACCAGACACAGGGCTGCAAAGTGTTTTCCGTAATCGACCTGAAAAACGCATTCAACCTTGTACGCATTCGGGACGGCGACGAATGGAAGACAGCTTTCCGCACCCCCAAGGGGTTGTACGAGTATCTCGTCATGCCATTCGGACTCACCAATGCACCCGCCACCTTCCAATCCTTCATCCAGGACACCCTTCGCGAATATCTTGGTGTGTTTTGTGTTGTTTATCTTGACGACATCTTGGTGTTTTCTAGGTCACAGGAGGAACACGATGCTCATGTCAAACTCATTCTGGACAAACTCAAGGACGCTCACCTGTTCGCAAACCCGCAGAAATGCGAATTTGACAAGCCCCAAGTTGAGTACCTTGGTTTTCTCGTCGGTGCTGATGGTATCAAGATGAACCCCAAGAAACTGTCAACCATCGCTGACTGGCCAACTCCGCGTTCTTCCCACGATGTGCAAGTCTTTCTTGGTTTCTGCAACTTCTACCGCCGCTTTGTTGACCATTATGCCTCTATTGCCCTCCCACTTAATCGCCTCACGCACAAGAACAACCCCTTCGTCTGGACAGACATTGAGAACAACGCATTCGAGAAGCTCAAGTCCACCTTCTTGTCCTACCCAGTTCTTCGCCACTATGATCCTACCAAGCCTGCCACCCTCTCCACCGACGCATCCGACTTTGCCCTCTCTGGCATCCTACAACAACCTGACAAATCTGGGTCCCTTCACCCTGTCGCCTACTTCTCGCGCAAGTTCTCCCCCGCCGAAATCAACTACGACATCCACGACAAAGAACTCCTCGCCATTATCGAGTCTTTCCGCGACATGCGAGCATGGTTGATGGGCACCGCTCAGCCAATTTCCGTGATTTGTGACCACAAAAACCTTGAGTATTTCATGTCATCTCGTGTTCTCAACCGTCGCCAGGCCCGCTGGGCTATGTTTCTATCTGATTTTGACTTTACTCTCTCTTGGAAGCCCGGCTCACAAAACCCTGCAGACGGACCTTCCCGCCGCCCCGACTTCCTCCCTCAAAAGGGAGATGACGTTCTCAAATCCCAGCACCGCTCCATCATTACCCCATACCACACACAGCACATTTTCCCATCCTCCGACACTTCCCCCCCTCCTGCACGAATTTCCGCCATTGCAACGCTCTCCATCGACAATTCTGAACTCCTCAAACAATTCAAAACCGCATTCCAGCACGACACCACCTGGCGCGAGGCTCTCCTTCGTGGAGACACCAGTTTCTCAACCCAGAATGACCTTGTTTTTCACAATGGTCGTGTTTACGTCCCCCCTTCGCTCCGCACCGACATTCTCTACCAACACCACGACGCCGTCATCAGCGGCCACCCTGGACGCACACTCACCGCCAATAACGTTCTTCGCAACTATTCTTGGCCTGGCATCACCACCTTTGTTCGACGCTATGTTGCAGCCTGCGATACTTGCGCTCGTATCAAGGCCCCTCGTCACAAGCCTTATGGACTCCTCAAACCACTCGACATCCCCGACCGCCCATGGAAATCCATTTCGATGGACTTTATTGTTAAGCTTCCCAAGTCTCACGGGTATGACTCCATTCTCGTCGTTTGTGATCGTCTGACGCGCGCTGCACATTTCATCCCATGCACTGAGGACATGACTGCCACCGACCTTGCCTGGCTTTTCCTCGATCGGCTTTTCCGACACCACGGTCTCCCTGACTCCATTATTTCCGACCGCGGTTCGCTCTTTGTCTCCAACTTCTGGAAATCCCTCACCTCGCACCTTGGCATCACACTCCGTCACTCCACCGCCTACCACCCTCGTACCGACGGTCTCACCGAACGTACAAATCAGACGCTTGAAACCTACCTTCGCGCTTATGTCTCCTATCAGCAGGACGACTGGGTCGATTACTTGCCGATCGCCGAATTTGTATTCAACAACAACGAGAACTCCTCGACGAAACAAACACCATTCTTCGCAAACCTCGGCTTCCACCCCACCTTTTCCCCACAACTTTCCGAGCTGTCCACCGTCCCCGCTGCAGACGAACTCACCCAACGCCTCGACCGCATCCACACCGAACTCAAGGCCGAGCTCGAATTCTCCCAGCAACGTCAATGCACCAATTTCAATAAACACGTCCTCCCGTCTCCCAAATACAAGCCTGACGAACTTGTATGGCTCTTACGTCGCAACATTCGCACCACCCGACCCTCGCTTAAGCTCGACCATCGCCGCCTTGGACCCTTCCCAGTCATCCGCGAAGTAGGCAACGACGCCTACCTCCTCCGCCTTCCTGCCTATCTCTCGCGACTCCACCCCGTGTTCCACACCTCGGTCCTCGAGCCTTACTCCGATCCCTCCGAATTCCACCCCCACGCCTCCCCTGAACCTTTCGCCCTCGCTGAAGATTCAACTCACACCGTCCACGACCTCCTCGATTGCCGCAAGACTGGCCACCGCTTCGACTACCTCGTCCGCTGGAAGGATCTCCCAGCCGAGGAGTCTTCATGGGTTGCTCTTCAAGACCTCCCGACAACCGCCAACGAAATCGTCGAACGCTTCCATCGCCAACACCCTCGCGCTCCTCGCCCTCACGCCCTCATCATCAACAAGCTCGCCCTCGCCCCCTCGGACTTCATTTTCGATCTTCCTGTAGACTTAGACGTTTCCGTTCCTGATTCGCTATCTTCTGTTATTCCTGATCGTTCTGTTCACGCTCGCCCATCGTCTCCTCCCTTAATTCGTAGTAATCTTCGTGCTGTTTATACTCCCCCTTCCCAAACGACTTTATCTTCTGGTCGTATCGCTCATCCACCTTCCCGCTTCACCACCTCCTCGTAAAAAGGGAGATAATGTCACGGTCATGGCCATGCACGCTCTCGTGACCGCCTCGCCTTGTTTCGTCTTGCTCGCTCTTCGTTCCTCTCCTTATTCCTTCAGTGTTTACTTGTCACCTTTCCCTTCTTCCCTCTTTCTTCTTGTCTTTACATTCCATGCCTCTGTTCAACCTCTCCTTGTTTCTCTCTCTCTCTCTTGTGGTTTCTGTCAACTTACATGGACTCCAGTTCTCTTGAATGTATGTATTGTGCTTCAACTCTTTACTTAACCAGGTTGTACGTAGATAGTTGCTCTCGTCGAATCAACGCGAACCTTGCCCCTCTCCGTCTCGCGTGATTCTCGCTTCTGGCTTCATCCAACCGTGCCCGTAACATCTGGTTTCATATAGATGATGACTTTTTACACGACCAGAATCTAGTTCAATGACAATAATTGAATCACTGAATGGTTAAGGTCGTTTGGGCTCTTTTTAACTGCCAATACACATTCGTGTCATACGAGCTAAAGAGATGTGGGACCCAACCTTACACCCCAAAAAACCCAAGTTCTTGTCTTATCACGGAGTGTCGGGCCGGTGCTCATGCGAGGGCCGAGCCGATCGCTTTGCCGATCACACTCATTTTTTTCTTCCGCTTTATCCTTTGCTCCTTCGAGTCACCTAATCATGGAGATGGAATCCGAATGATGTCGAGATCATGAGTGCCAATCCTCTCCTAAGAATATATAACCTTCCTTCTCGTAACATTCCTTCTTATCACCATCTTCTTATGTCTTTGAAAGCTCAGGTCAAAGGATCGGATCCGGAAAAAGTCGTTGAGGTGGATGTCGACAAGGAGTCGTCCTTAAACGACAAAATTTGGTTCAGTGGGTTGACCAGGACTCTCTTGACATGGGGTGTCGAATCGAGAGGTATGGTAGCTTATGTCCATGATTGGTTATATAACGTTGGTTGACATTCTTAACTACAGGGATCGCTCCTGTGCCCTTGGACGAAAGAGTGGGGCACCCCTTTTCCAAAATATTTTTTGTGTGGTTTTCGATGAACTTCAACATCCTTTCGTGAGTTTTTTCATACGTATCCACGATGCGTTATTGAGTTATTCATGCAAGATTCTCCGCCGGCACCCTTGGTCCAGTCGTTTATGGGTTGGGTCTCCGCGACTCATGTCTCACTATCCTGTTTTTCAACTTACTATGCTGTTTCCCTCCCGCTTACATGTAAGCAAACCATGATATTTGAGCCGCTTTTCAAAGTCTAGAATGCACATTTAGTGGAACTTGGGGTCCTAAATTGGGCATGCGACAGATGATTATCACTCGCTATTCGTTTGGGTGTGTTGTCCATCGTTCGCAGACTTTATGCAGTCTAACCCGACTTTGCTTAGTTACTATGGTGTTATCGTACCATGTATCATGAACCTGATAGGCATGATCGGGTTCTCTATCTTGAACTGCATATTAGGAGGGCAGGCGCTAGCGAGTGTCTCGAGCCACAACTTGAGTTGGACGTTCGTCCTATCTCTGATCCTTGCGTTTTACATCTTCTTTTAACAATGTTCTTCATAGTGTTGGCATCGTTGTGATTGCCATTATATCCTTGTTGGTGTCCTTCTGTGGTTATACCGTACTAAATTGGTGGGCACTAATTGGTTGTTTTTTTTCAAAACTTACTAAATGCCTTCAAGGTATGAACGAGTGGCATGGATCCCAGTCTTAATCACGTATATCATCACGATGGGCGTTGGTGGAAAACACTTGTCAAACCCACCACCACCCACTCCTGTTACTGCTTCCGCTGTTCTCAGCTTTGCATCGACACTGGCGGGTTTCGCTGTGACATATTCAAGCCTTAGCTCAGATTTTACCAGTTATTTCCCGCCTAAGACTTCAACGTACGGAAGCTGCACCGCTCAAATTGCACATCGCGTTAACTGATTTTCCTCAGATGGAAGCTTTTTCTCTCGGCATACCTGGGTTTCTTGATACCGATAGTGAGCTTTCTTTTAATTTACCCGCGTCAATTCTTTCATAGCTGATACCGTGCCGTTAGGTTTCTATTCAGTGCCTAGGTGCAGCTGTCGTATCTTCGGTCTCCAACGTGCCTCACTGGGAAGAAGGATACGCAGGCGGTAACGTGGGAGGTTTGCTGCAAGCCATCCTCAGCCCCGTGGGTAACTTCTCAAAATTCCTTACCCTCTTATTGAGTCTTTCTGTGGCGGCGAACATCGCTGCTACATTCTATTCAATATCCATCAACATCCAAGTATTCATTCCGGCCCTCATTGTTGTACCGAGATATGTTTTCTCACTTGTGGCGACAGCTATGTGAATTACTCATCTTGTTTATGTCTTGAGATAGATTGCTAAACTATTTGGTTGCAGTGTTGTCCCTATCTCCATCGTTGGGGCTCATCGATTCTATGATACCCTGGTCAATTTCCTGGGCCTAATTGGATACTGGGCGTCAGCCTACGTCGCCATTCTGGTGATAGAGCATCTCTTTTTCAGGAAGAATGACCCTACGCGATACACAAAGGAGGCCTGGAATGTACCGAGCATGCTCCCATCTGGGATTGCGGCTATTTGCGCTGGTATCTCTTCCTTCGGCGTCGTTATTCCTTCGATGCATCAGGTGTGGTTTGTCGGGCCTATCGCGCACTCGACTGGTGATATAGGGTTCGAGGTAGCGTTTGCAGTCACTGCCATTCTGTACTTTCCATTTAGGTGGCTTGAGATACGGTGGAGAGGGTTTGTCTGAGCTTCCGCATTGTGATCTAGGTGGTATTATTGTATAGATTTCTAGTTACCAGGATAAGCTAATATCGCTCGAACGGATTCTGTAAGAGAATAAAAAATGAGTAGAGAGATATGAGAGTTCGAGATTAGAGAAGTCTTGAATAAGAGAAAGGTCGAGATATTCGTGGTGATACGAATTTCCCACCACTGAAAGGGAGTGGGTTTGACGATACGGTCCGACGCAATGAAAACGCGACTGGATTGGACGTATTTGGAGGGGAGTATGGCCGCCAAAGGCCTGAGCGTTTGGGTCGAAACAGGACCCGGGAAGCTCCCCTAGAGGTCTGTCCGCTTTTTGCGGATTTGAGGGCCAAAATTTGGCCAAATCATTGTCCTACTTTTGGCGGATTGAGGGCATTTTGACCCAAGCATTGTCCGCTTTTTGCGGATTTTAGGGCCAATTGGACAAGATTTTTTCAAAAAATTTCTATCACGTCGTCCATGGGAAACCGTGCCCTGAAAGAGCTTTTTTGGGTTCAATTAGGCACCAACAATGGCATTTTGCCAGTAAAACATTTAAAAGCGTGATTCCGGCATTATCCGAGGCCGGAATCGATTTTCATGCCCCGCAGGGAGAAAAAATTTCCCAATTGGGAAGGTCTAAATTAGTAAATATCATTGTCCGCTTTTGCGGATTTGAGGCCCAAAACAATGCGGATTTGAGGGCCAAAATCGGGCAAAAAAGCGGACAGACCTCTAGGGGAGCTTCCCGGGTCCTGTCGAAACCACGCGGAAAGCCAAAAATAAAGGCCCAATGTGGTTGTACCAAACACTGGTAAGGTATGAGGAGGGAGAAGAGGGTGGGAGTAAAAATTTTGAAAAAACGATGAGGCTCGAGAAAGGCGAGGCGAAGAGAAAAGAGAGAAAATCCTCGAGGCGAGAGAGAGAGGAGGGAGCAAGCAGGTATTTTAGA
Organism: Psilocybe cubensis; assembly: GCF_017499595.1. Taxonomy (NCBI): domain Eukaryota; kingdom Fungi; phylum Basidiomycota; class Agaricomycetes; order Agaricales; family Agrocybaceae; genus Psilocybe; species Psilocybe cubensis. Next base: position 1,495,117 of record NC_063007.1, on the reverse strand, counting down.
TACTGTAAATTAGAGAAGAAACCATTACTTCAAAATCTTTCACGTCAGACGTAGATGATCAAGGTCTGTCAGAAATATGAAAAGGTGTTGAGGATCTCAGGGGAGAATCCTTATCTCTCTCATATCTTATCCGTAGATTAGTAGAGATTAGTCCGGCTCCGCTCTCATCGTTGAATTAGGGTTCAAGTTTAAGTGCAGTCTGAATACAATTATATCTTTTTTCCATGTTTGGAACAACCAGATGCAGCGTCGCCGCCCGTTCCAACTCATATATTACAATAATTTCGGTGCTTCTAGCAACCAATCCTGATCGTTGGTTCCAAGTACAATGGGTGAGAATTAGTCTCGTTCCCAGCTGTTTTCGAGCACGATCTCACTCCGAGTAGTCTGAGTTTAAATTCGGAGGCATGCGAAATATCTCACGTGGTTCTTGTTTACTGTATAAGTTCGACATGCCGTGGCATCGACTTTTGCTTCCACCCTTACACCACACCTCGAGACAGAGCTAAGTTGTCTTCAAAATGAGCCAGACAGACCTTCCGTTAGTCTATCTCTTTTTTAAATTCTCTATTTCAACAAACTAATATAGCAGAAGACCTCAAGCTGAGAAGAAAGTGAGAATCAGGCCTCCCAGTGTATCCGTACGTTCTGCGGAGTTCAAAAATCCTCCAGAGGGATGGTCGATCCTTGCGTCCCCACCTCTAGCTTCTAGAAAGGTGCCATATAGAGTACTTGGATTTCCACTTCGGTGGTCCGACTGCATACGATTTGCCGAGCGTAACAAGATATCAGTCGGTGAATCGTATTTGGAAAAAATACCCAATGCGATGACGGAAATGGCGCTATATCTGAACAAGTACAAGTGTGAGCTTGTGGCGACCCCCATGGGGAACTGGCCAGAAGTTCCTGTGATTATGGTCGCCGATAACTCGTCGAAGAAACAGTTAAAGCTCGCTGAGGATGTTAAGCGGATTTATTTTGTCCAGACGTATTTGGGGGTTCCAAATCCACCCTTTTGGTTATTCAACAGTGGAAGGGTGAGAATAACGCATAGTATCATCAACCCCTTCACTTTCTAAGCTCTTTTTTCTGTGTTTAGCGTGATAACCAACAACTTGAGAAATGGTATGAAGAAGACTACATCAAGATTAAAGAAAGATATCACAAAGATGACAAGACTGCGCATGAGTCACAGAAGAATGAAAATTCTGAACAAGCTCCCGGGGGAGCTCACTCACATATTTTGACCGCATCGCAGGGTGAAGATGATAAGGCCGAATGATTATGCTTCGCACCGTAAAAGTGAAGTAGCAATTGGTGACAGATAACTATACGTAGAGAACCGTGAATGTATGTGTTGCCAAGGTTGTGATCAGGAAAAGTGTATCAAACGAGATTCAAATGACCACCATATTAGAGCTATTGAAATTTAGGCAATACCAGAAATACAGAGATGTATTGAGACCTCATATCTCTAATTCAAGCTAAGTCTCCAGACGCTGACCGTGGAAGTTGCGAGAAAATGCTCTTTGGGTATGTACATACATATGTACACCGTCGTCGATGGCAATTGAATTGATGAATCATAAATGCGGGAATCATAATGAGTCATGCATGTAAAATTACTAATGCTTGTTGAGTGGCTACTTCGCCTTTCGTTGTTCTTTCAATCAATAGAAGACATGTTATTACTTCTCGAGCGTTCTACCACCTGAATACGATTATCTTTTTTTCCATTTCTGGAGAGGCAGATAGTGCGTAGCCGCATGTCCCGATTCATGTACTATAATGACTCTGAGTTCGATACTTCTGGAAATCAATCCTGATCATTGATTCAGTGTAAAATGGGTGAGAATGTGTGGTTCTCGCAAGCTCCGACGCGATCAATCAATTTTTTTTTACTGAGATGTTAGAGCGCAGGGCCGCAGACTAGAATTCTTAGAGGTGATTCGGGCCGATTAAAAGTACTGTCAGCATGTTATGGGCGCGTTATTGTTACACAGTTTGTGTGTTTGCAAAAATCCCATCTGAGTCCCTTATTCTACGGAAGAATTTATTTTAGTTGGTTTGAACTCATTGGTTTGTCGAGACACATCATTTAATGTTTGTTATAATTGCAGAAGATGATGCACGCTTGGAACGGAAACATGTGTTCAATTCAAGGTGTGTCAATTTGTTTTTCATTAAATATCTTGTTTCCATTGTTGGCATGCTTACACGCATTTATTTATAAGCTTAAGAACGGCTTCGAACACTCTAGAATTCTTATACACAAAGATACTGAAAACGGACCGAAGTGGCGAAATTTATTTCAGTGTTTCTTGCACAGAAACCATGCGCTGCGGCATACAAGGAAGCCTATTCTCATACGGTGACATGGGATTCTCAAAAATTTTTCCAATTGAAGAAAGCTTAAAGAGGAAAAGAAGCGCATGAAGAGCAGGGTTTTTCCAAGGGTACGGAAACAGCAAACTAACTTCTAGCTAATCGATTTATATGCATTAGTTACTAGTTTTGTTGACCATTCATCACTCCTATCAGCATTCAATCTTGTGATGTTTTCTTCTGCCTACTACACACAAATAACCATGTGGCAATGGTGGTCAAAGCCTCTAACGTAAAATTATCTGAGTCATGTAGGTATGGTCTTTGAGTATAAATTGGAGTTCAATCATATTATAATGGCGTAAACTTTACAGAATATCCCATCTCGAGCCAGAATTTTTCTCCATAATGACCGAAGACTATCAGGATGCACAGGAAGCCATCTGCCATGACTTCAAGCTCCCAGGATTGAGGTTTGGGTGTATCACGGACCTCTCTGTCGGGATTGCCATCCCTTACAGTGGACAATGGAACTCTCGAAACAGGGAATGCGATGGATATCTTTGGTACCTTAGGCTCTTATTGATGCTCGTGGATGATCTTAGACCATATGTAAATGTTGCGCCACAATATAGTATCGACATATGGCCAGACAATCAACCACGATTAGATTCATCCATTACGACAATTCCCCGACCAAAGGCGAAGCAAAAAGTCCCAGATTTCGTTATTCTCCTCGCACGGCCAATTGATCGTGTTACCAAAACTGTTATCTTTCCAGAAGATTACGTATCCCTTTTCGAATGGATGAAAATCAAGGTGGAAAAACTTACAATGGCTATTGTTGTCGAGATTAAAAGGCAACCTACACGTAGCTCCTATAACGAAGGGTTATTTTTCACTTCCCTATGGTATAACCTTTCAAGAGCACGAAACGACGCCTCGCGTCAGGGCGCTCTTGTTTTTAAGAAGGATAGCGACAAGGAAGAACTAATTCTTATGGCATGGAGCGGCGTATGGTGGTCGTGGAGGCTGGTTACCAGATTGACGATTTTAGATCAAGAAAAGAAGGGGCAGAGGGTACAGAAGGAGGAACAGGAACAGGAAGAAGAAGAGGATGGGGAGGAGGAGGAGGAGGAGGAGGAGGAGGAGGAGGAGGAGGAGGAGGAGGAGGAGGAGGAGGAGGAGGAGGAGGAGGAGCAAGGTGAGGAACCGGAGATTGTTGCAGGGCAAGAGGCAGAAGAGGGAGAGGGAAATCCGGCTTCTGCAAATCGTCATAACAATGATGACGCAGGAAACAGAAGGCGAGCCATACGAAGATTCTACAGCGGGCCTGGCAATGAGTTTGTGCGCCCAATTACTGGTAACATCTTTGAAGCCATACCCCGCAAAACATGGACAGCGCCACTGCTACTAGGGTCCGTAGCCTCAAACCAACACTTCTATCTCATTCATTTTCATCTAAAGAAATACCTTCATGATATTGTACCAGAAAGAACTGCTAGACAAGCATGCGAAAAGGCCCGGGTGGAAAAAGAAGCCGCTGCAAAGGCGGCCAACCAAATGGCCGAAAAGGCAGTCAAGAAAGATGTTGGGACAAATACGGAGTGTAATGAAATCCCACACCCACAAGCAAGTGTTGCATAGCGCTCCCCAATTTGAAGAAGATTACTTTCACGAAATACACCGTGTTAGTTGTGCAATATGGTATAGGTAGCGTACATACAATGTTGAGTTACCGAATCGGAAACTGTAGAGTTACATGAATCAATTACAGAGAGATGAGTGCACCCATATTTGCGTCCTTTGCAAAAAGTATCTGAGGAGGCATTCTGAAATTTTTGCTTTGGGTAGAACAAGCAGGCTTGCCCATGACAACAAGAAGTAGGACAAACATTTAGCCCGCCATGAAGGACAACGGTAGCTCTTTGCGCTCCATTGAGACCGGGTCTCTTCTTGCCGCATTAAAGCTCTTCAGCTTCGCAAACGTATATCTAAGGAAAGTAATAGAAACGCATGAAAATAAGCGACTAAAGCCCCATAATTTCATCATAGCCTTTCCATTCTTCTCAACCGCTCCGACTCGCCCACAGAACGACTCAACTTTCTTACTTTTCTTCGGCCAAGCTTTATTAATGAGGAGATAGCATGGCAAAATTCGGAAATCCTCAAGTGTTTCTCTGGCTTCACGGTCGTCACATCTCAGGATCTACCCGCGCTTCTTGCGCTGATTCACTCCAAAGGGGTCACCTTTGTTCAAAACTGGTATGTCTGTTATCAATTTGTCGAAACCGTATTGCTGATACATATCACTTGAACAGCATTGTCCAGCAGACAAACTTTGACTATGACGTGTTGATGGCTTTCTACAACCTTGTCAGACTTAATCAAGATGCGATTACAACTAGCGAAATAGGACATTTACCAACTTCCCCTTACAACCCTACCATTATTCCCCCCGTTCAAAACACCTCCTTTCTCATGCAAATTCAGAGCAATATCGAAAACTTAGCAAAATTGTGCTTACCGTTGGCAGTGAAGGCAGCAATTATCGCCTCCAGCACCGCGCCATTAAGGACTAGTCGGATCCTTGAAATCTTTGAGCTCATGACCGCCTACGAGGATTCTATCGATCAGTTTGGCGCGTTAACTGCTGAAATACGCAAGTACCCATGCTCATCCAAAAAGACTTTCGACGATTTGTATGCCCTCTTCATACCCCGGCTATGTGCCACGCTTGTCGAGAAGAATCTGGATATTTGTGCGCCTCCGTTCAGTGATTTGATACATGACGTGGTCGGCATGTACCTCGCGAATATCTTGAAATCCAAGGGATGTGCCGTGCATATTATATCGGAGCGTTTTGGGTGCGACAATTGCACAGAGTGCTACACCGTGGATGTGTTCTATCGGGACCCAAATTGCAGCGAGATCGTCATGCCCAAGCTGGATCCTGTCTGCCGAGAACACGTTTTGCAAAATTTGAAACTTGAAAGAGCATTCTGCACGGTTGAAATCATGCGGACAACACGCCCGATGAGCGTTAAGTTAGTCAAAACCCCGGAGGTGGTGTTGGCCGCAACGTGGCTGGAAAGGCGGAAGGTGGCGAAGAATTTTTTGGCGGCTATTGGATCTGAGGATGTGATTGCAAAGATAATGGGGGAAAGTTATACCATGGTCAAGGATGCGATTGGGGGGAAGGCTTCGTTCTCTCAGCGTCCGCGGTGCTGCCAGGTAAGTTCGTGTTCCTCACCTTTCTTCGCTGTAGAGCACGACGACGAGCAGAGGAGGGAGGGGGGAGAAGGAAGGAAAGGGTTTGGAAATTATCAAGGTGAGTATTGGTGTTTTGAATGAAGAGACAGTGATGACTGACGCACCCCTGAACATCACACCACGTCGATGTCGCCTGACGCGCTCATCACCACCACCACCATTTCTTCGCGTCGTGCACGACTCCCGCCCCCCAAACCTGACCCCTCTGCCGCAGAGACCAATTGGACACGCGATCCAAGTTGAACGAGCGCGTGCACTGTGTAGGTGGTTGTGCCGAGTGCCTCTCCCAATCCAGCCGGTTCTACGCGTCGGTTTTCGTGTTTCGCCGATGTACACAAGTGTGAGAGGACGCGCGCGGCTTTCCGTGGCTTTTGAAAAGGAAATTGAGATTTGCATACACCGATATGATCATAAAAGAAGCTTGGATTGATGTGTGATACATTAAGACTGCAGTCAGGAAATTGGACCAAAATGACTGACCTCTGGAGAATTTTGGCCGGTTATCGGGATGATTGGACTCGACAATCGCAATGACACGGTCTGGGTCAATAGGGATAAAAGTATTCCCAATGCGATCTTGCGGGTGCTTGATCAACTGCAAACGCCCATTCAGCAAACTTCCATAAATTGATGGGACCCGGAGAGACATACATAAGGCTGTCTGTGAGGGGGCAAAAAGCTCTGGTTGATATCATGCAGACCCTCGAGGTTAGGAATGCGAGTGTTGACTTCGATAATGATCTTCTCCGCGCTCTGCAGAATCTCGGGTGTCGCGCCCACCGACGCACCGGGGACGATACCTCCCTCTTCAGTAATGGCGGTCGCTTCGATGATGGCCCAGTCTAGAGGCTTGGATGGGTCTCCGTGATTGCGGCGGAGGGAGTAGTAGCCGTATGTGAGATCTTGTGGGAACACTATTGGTTCATTGGGAATGGAAGTGAGTGGGGTGTCGGAGAAAGGAGACGCACTGGACAAGTGTTTATCTGCAAACTCAATCCTTCCAGCATTGATTCCCTTTGCTATGTCTTTTCCAACCTGATGGGGGTACCGCCGCGCGATCCTAAACGTGTATACATGTTAACCATAACGTGTGGTTGTAAAGACGAAGCGTACATATTGAGTCTCGCCCATCTGTCCTCCACTTCAGGGCCAACACTGGCTCCTACGAAAAGGTTGAACTTTTTCTTGGTGGCAGGATCGTCTTGTAGGTTGTTCGCTTCTATATGGTTTGCGATGGCCTGGAAAATGACACGATATCACTTGAATTGCCTCAGGTAGTGATGGTGGAAACACGTACAGTTGGAACGGTCTTGGGGTATCCAACACCCGTGAAGCCAGACCATCCAATCTGTTCGCAGAATAACACTTGTCTGAGATGTAAGACAAAGCATCAGAGAGTAGCTGTACAAACATAATCATCGTTCAGTACGAAAACATCGTCAGAACATGAGATGACAGACATTCAAGTAACACATAACATACATTGAAAAGAGGGGCCAACTCTTCTGCGGTCATCAGCCTCTTGAGCAGGGCAGGTCTTCGGACACGCTCGCGCAGAGCAGCAGACGCTGTCACGCTTTATGTGACGTCGAGGTTGGGGGGAGCTCTGCGGAGGGCTCATGCCAGCTCATTGCCTTCCCTTTTTCTTTCGACTTGTTTCTGTTTCGCTTTGTCTCGACTCCCACCCCACCACGATCGTCAGTTGTGACCCCGTACTCCACCCAACAAGTTTCTCCCCGGGTTCGACCTAACTACCAGAGCTCTATCTCACATATTCTTTAAATCTACGATGCGCGTAACACCACGTCTGCGCAATGTGCAGCTACTTATAACATTGACCACCATGAACCGAATGCCAACCAGCGTTCGAGATTCGAGGAATAGACTTAACCCACCGTTCGGCAGAGACGGAATTTCTTTGGAGGATTCAAGATCCCTAGCACCAGGTCACCTCCAACCTTGCTAGCATGCATAAATCATATTTTGAACATCGCCCCCCGTACACGTGTATATCCACACACTAAGGTAACGCTGTCGTCCTATAATTTGGTCAGAGCCTCAAACTCAACACTTGGATATCTTTGAAATCAAAATGTTCTCTGGGTTCATGCATGGCGCACATCTATCTCTACCTGCTCAAAGTTGTTGTACCAGACAGTCCCTTCGGCAAACCCCTGATCATTGCCGCATGTAGCAACAAGAAAGTTGACGAGACCTTCAATGCTGGTCCCTAGTCAAAAGAGTCAGTGCACTCGGTTATTCTCGCTTTCACACTAGCACTCACCAGAGATTGTGACGACATCTACTGAGTAATTATAGCTGTTACGGTTGATTGTTAGTAATATACTGGGTGCACAATAATGTTCGGCGCCTACACATCAATGGCGCAGGTCGCTGACACGGTACTTGTGTAAGATGTCACAGTTTCCGGTCCGAAGGTTATTGGGGCATCGCTCCAGAATGTTTCCAGGATTATGTTGTTGCAATCCTGGATAAGGGGCCCATATCCAGCTACTCCCGAGCAGAAATACGTAGATGGAGCATTCGATAGGTCAATGGTGTCGCTTGCCGAATCTTGACTAAACTCGGTTTTGTTGGTGTTCATCGCCTTAAGCTCTGAAGATTGGTATAAGCCGCAAATTCCAGGCGTAAAGTTATCCTGCTATTTTGTACGTACTCTGAACGCTAACAACGGTCTTTGTTGACTTGGGAGGGGCGCTGATTGAAGGGTTTGCAAAGACGACTCCCAATAGAGGAATACAGTAGAACAGCTCTGGTCGCATATTTACCACAATACTTGCTCAATCAAATATCTGGTTAACAGGGTCTGCAACCTTTATAGAATCTTTAGCACGCCTGAGAATGTAGAATGCTTCTTCGGGTGTCATATCTTTATCTACCAGCAGTAAACAGCGAGTTCACAAATGAGGAACTACGTCATGAGGTCCCCCAAGAAGACTCCACTGAGATCGCATAAATATTAAAGGGAACAATTGCACCCTGATACTATCAGTCGCATGGTGCCTTTGTTTGGACGCAGAAGGGTTTCCTAATTTGAATAATGCACATCAAAACTCTGAATTTTTTTTCAGATGAGTCTGAGTCATATATATTTAATATTTTGGCTTGATAAAGTTATTATAGCAGGAGTTTAAGCAAAGGATATGGCTGCAAGCCTGCAACGGAAGGGAGGTCTGCACAAGATTAATTTAGTCTTGCTATGCGGCCTTCACGGGAGTCAACTTCTTCCCCAGTTTTAAAATTGGTATCTTCCTTCGCCGACTTCAAGTTCCATGTGCCTTGGTTTGTAGCCAGGGCGCTTTCCTACGTCGTGCGGGAAAAGGTCGCAAAGAAGCGTTTAAAAGAAGCGCCATCTAATTCAGAGTGTGATGCCTTCTCATATATTGTGCCCTTCCTTGTGTTGGCCACAAGCAGGAAATGGAAGTGATACTATACCAGAGCATCTGATGTGAGGTCTTCCAATTACTCCGTGCATGATTCTCAAGCTGATAGAAAAAACATAATATACACTGGATGAAGGATTGAATAAAATGGGTCAATTTATTCAGGAATTACTTGAATTTTAATGTATAAAAAAAATAAAATTTTTCTCGGCAGATTATTTAATGGATATTTAAGATTATATAACAATAACTGGAGAAAGATTATGCAAAGATAATGCAAAGATCAACCAAAGAATTTTAAATAATAAAATATCTTTTGTCCAAAATATTCATTAAATAATACTCGAAAGATTATTTAAAGAAAAATCAATATTGAAAAGAGAATGAATAAAAAAAACAAAAATATATAGAAGTTATATAGGATTTAATGTGATATTATATATATATCACTTTAAATAAAAAGAAATAAGTAATACAAGGAATATGCAAAGAATTATAAAGAAAAAATATACAATTCTGTAAAGATTAATTTAAAAAAATTAAAAAATTATTCAAATTATAATAAAAAAAGAAATATATATATTTCAAATAAATTTTGAGTATGAAAAGATTATTAACAAATAGTGGATAGAAAGATTATTCAAAGCTATAACACAATAAATAGGTGGATTAAAGCATTTAAATGTTATAAAATATGTTGAGAGAGATTTTATGCTTACTTTAATTAACAAAGGTTTGTCTGAAATTTTTTTAATTATATAGACTTGTAGGTGGGCCACAACTTGCGTATGGCATGTACAAGTCCAAACCTCCCATTTTGTTAGTTGCAGTTGGTGCTCGGTCCCGGCAATCACTCGGCATGCCTATCAGTATCTGGCTGATATCTATGCATCTTGCAGTATGCACCTCAGTCCCTTCATACCTCTCAGTTTATTACTTGTATATAATTTATTATATATGTACTCAATGGATAATCAGGTCATCTAGATGAAATGTGACGCAGCTATCAGAAATGTTCTATAGATTTGAAAGTTAGCAATCGTTCAGAGTTCAAGTATATGGTGCCGGACACATGGCATCACCAGCAAAAATACCTCAATCAGAACGCAGCCGATTGGTGCCGGCTAAAAAAGCGCAACGTGACCTTGCAGGACCGTTGCCTTATAAGAGACGAGCCCTCTAATGGAGGACTCATAACTTTCTAATGAACTGTTTTTTACACATTGGGTGAATTTCAAATATAAGGCTGCATTTAGACTCATAGTTGTTGTTGTTGAATGAGTTGGTATTAATCAATAGTGGTTCTTACATGACACTAGTATTACCTCCTATCGGTACAAGTGGGCGTGACCTAAGTACTATATTAAGTGTCCCAGACTCCATCCTCTTTTAATATTACATCCTATGCATCTTTTTACTAGACATAGTGCAGCGTTGTCACAGGCAGAGTTCTAATGATTTCCGTACTCCCTCTACTCCCAGTCCTTTCCCACACGTGCAGTCAGTCCGGCACATCCTCGTGGAGCTGTCGCCGGCGGCAGTGATCAGTATGCATTCCCTTTATTTGGCAGTTGACCAAAGAGGGCCCATAGCAACCTGACTGACTTGTTCAAATCTCCTTTGGGTTGGCTTTAGCCGTCTCCACCCGTGGGTTCCATCCTACCCTTTGGTACTGAATGGTCTTGCAGTCGGGGGCCGGCTTTAGCTATCTTGGCCATCAGGCCATCACATTTGTGCTTGTCCCAAACCTCCCAGTCCTCCCTCTTTGGTATTGCTCCCTTTTTAGAAACAAAGGAAAATAGAGCTACCATGTCGTCATTGTACTGGGATGCCTAGGTACGTTCTATTTGGCCGCTTTGCCACAAAAGCATTTTTAAAGCCTTCCTAGCGGATCCCCAAATCAGTTTCCGGTGTCACAAGAGTGGCGTTGAAAAGTCACATGGTGTCTAAATTGTTTTATCTATGCAACCGGAAAGGTTCAAACTTGCGTCCTAACCATCAGCCTAGGGTTAAGTACGCGATGGTGCCTCCTGAGCCACCGCGCCTAAACTCATAGTTTTGGTAGTATTTTAATGGTATTATATATAATATAATCGTATGAATAACCAAGTGTGATTTCCAATTAGGATACTCATCTAAAAAGAATAAGAGACAAGATTTTTTTAAAACTATATTTTTCCATTCTATTTGTAATTTATAATATGTATATAGCTAATTGTGTTTATGGCATTATTAAACTAGCCCAAAAAGCAAATCCATAAGGAATAATAAATACGAATAAGGATAATGAATAGAAGGAGTAAGGTTTAGGAGAAAGGTAGTCTACATACAAAGTCGGACTGAAGTCGGAAACAAAGTTAAGGACCGAAGTCAGAAGTAAAGTTGGAGACGGAAGTCGGATGTGGAATTTGACTAACAATATTATATGACAGAGTCAAGAGAGTACGGCATATGATAGATAGTTGCCATCCAATGACAAAAAAAACAAATGGTAATTGTGGCTGACAGTTGCAAAACTAGATTTGCAAAGTGCATTGCTTATCAGATATGGATGAATAGACACAGTTGTCTAAAAGAAACACTAGAATCTACAGAACAGCTAGGTGAGATGAAGCAATTATATAGATAAATGCTTTATATTGGCGTAGATGTGTATAGGCATTGGTATTAGAGTATTTCTATCACACTGTCCACAGGCCATATGAGGAATTTCTGGCCCAAAAATGATTCTTTGTATCTCTTGAATAGCATGTGGGCACTGCCAGTAAGTACAGTTGCTCATTTCTGCTAGCTAGCAATATTCCTAAAATTTTTACTATGCAGTAACATTTGCACGTTTCCAGAATGTTGGAAATTTGCATAGCTCTAGTCCACATGTCAGTCACTACCCATTAATTCTGGAATGTTATGACATGCAATGTTTACTATGCAGCAACATTTATACGCTTCCAGAATGTTGGAAATTTGCATAGCTCTAGTCCACACGTCAATCACTACGCATGAATTCCGGAATGTTATCATGTGTGATATTCCTGAAATGTTTACTATGCAGCAACATTTGCACGTTTGCAGAATGTTGGAAATGTGCATAGCTCTAGTCCACACGTCAATCACTACGCATGAATTCCAGAATCTTATCATATGTGATATTCCTGAAATGTTTACTATGCAGCAACACTTGCACATTTCCAAAATGTTGGAAATTTGCATAGCTCTGGTCTGCACGTCAAGCACTACCCATTAATTCTGGAATGTTATGTCAAGCACTACCCATTAATTCTGGAATGTTATGACATGCAATGTTTACTATGCAGCAACATTCCTACGCTTCCAGAATGTTGGAACTTTGCATAGCTCTGGTCTGCACGTCAAGCACTACCCATCAATTCTGGAATATTATGACATGTAATGTCTACTATGTAGCAACATTCATACATTTCCAGAATGTTGAAAATTTGCACAGTTCTAGTCCGCATGTCATGCACTAGCCATCAATTCCAGAATGTTATCACATGCAATGTTTACTATACAGCAACATTCACATATTTCCAGAATATTGGAAATTAGCACAGCTCTAGTCCACACATCAAGCACTGCCCATCAATTCAGGAATGTTATGACATGCAATGTTTACTATGCAGCAACATTCATACGCTTCCAGAATGTTGGAAATTTGCATAGTTCTAGTCCACACGTCAATCACCATGCATGAATTCCAGAATGTTATCATATGCAATATTCCTGAAATGTTTACTATGCAGCAACATTTGCATATTTCCAGAATGTTGGAAATTTGCATAGCTCTGGTCTGCACGTCAAGCACTACGCATGAATTCTGGAATGTTATGACATGCAATGTTTACTATGCAGCAACATTCATATGCTTCCAGAATGTTGGAAATTTGCATAGTTCTAGTCCACACATCAATCACTAGCCATCAATTCCGGAATATTATCACATGCAATGTTTACTATGCAGCAACATTCACACATTTCCAGAATGTTGGAAATTAGCACAGCTCTAGTCCACATGTCAAGTACTGCCCATCAATTCAGGAATGTTATGACATGCAATGTTTACTATGCAGCAACATTTGCACGCTTCCAGAATGTTGGAAATTTGCATAGCTCTGGTCTGCACGTCAAGCACTACCCAACAATTCTGGAATATTATGACATGTAATGTCTACTATGTAGCAACATTCATACATTTCCAGAATGTTGAAAATTTGCACAGTTTTAGTCCGCATGTCAAGCACTAGCCATCAATTCCGGAATGTTATCACATGCAATGTTTACTATGCAGCAACAATCACACATTTCCAGAATGTTGGAAATTAGCACAGCTCTAGTCCACACATCAAGCACTGCCCATCAATTCAGGAATGTTATGACATGCAATGTTTACTATGCAGCAACATTCATACGCTTCCAGAATGTTGGAAATTTGCATAGCTCTAGTCCACACGTCAATCACCATGCATGAATTCCAGAATGTTATCATATGCAATATTCCTGAAATGTTTACTATGCAGCAACATTTGCACGTTTGCAGAATGTTGAAAATTTGCACAGTGCTAGTCCGCATGTCAAGCACTAGCCATCAATTCCGGAATGTTATCACATGCAATGTTTACTATGCAGCAACAATCACACATTTCCAGAATGTTGGCAATTAGCACAGCTCTAGTCCACACGTCAAGCACTGCCCATCAATTCAGGAATGTGATGACATGCAATGTTTACTATGCAGCAACATTCACACATTTCCAGAATGTTGGAAATTAGCACAGCTCTAGTCCACACGTCAAGCACTGCCCATCAATTCAGGAATATTATGACATGCAATGTTTACTATGCAGCAACATTTGCACGCTTCCAGAATGTTGGAAATTTGCATAGCTCTAGTCCACGCGTCAATCACTACACATGAATTCCGGAATATTATCATATGTGATATTCCTGAAATGTTTACCATGCAGCAACATTTGTATGTTTGCAGAATGTTGAAAATTTGCACAGTGCTAGTCCGCATGTCAAGCACTATCCATCAATTCTGGAATATTATGACATGTAATGTCTACTATGTAGCAACATTCATACATTTCCAGAATGTTGAAAATTTGCACAGTTCTAGTCCGCATGTCATGTACTAGCCATCAATTCCAGAATGTTATCACATGCAATGTTTACTATACAGCAACATTCACATATTTCCAGAATATTGGAAATTAGCACAGCTCTAGTCCACACATCAAGCACTGCCCATCAATTCAGGAATGTTATGACATGCAATGTTTACTATGCAGCAACATTCATACGCTTCCAGAATGTTGGAAATTTGCATAGTTCTAGTCCACACGTCAATCACCATGCATGAATTCCAGAATGTTATCATATGCAATATTCCTGAAATGTTTACTATGCAGCAACATTTGCATATTTCCAGAATGTTGGAAATTTGCATAGCTCTGGTCTGCACGTCAAGCACTACGCATGAATTCTGGAATGTTATGACATGCAATGTTTACTATGCAGCAACATTTATATGCTTCCAGAATGTTGGAAATTTGCATAGTTCTAGTCCACACATCAATCACTAGCCATCAATTCCGGAATATTATCACATGCAATGTTTACTATGCAGCAACATTCACACATTTCCAGAATGTTGGAAATTAGCACAGCTCTAGTCCACATGTCAAGTACTGCCCATCAATTCAGGAATGTTATGACATGCAATGTTGACTATGCAGCAACATTTGTATGCATCCAGAATGTTGGAAATTAGCTTAGCTCTAGTCTGCACGTCATGCACTAGCCATCAATTCCGGAATGTTATCACATGCAATGTTTACTATACAGCAACATTCACACATTTTCAGAATGTTGGAAATTTGCATAGCTCTAGTCCGCATGTCAAGCACTATGCATAAATTCTGGAATGTTATCATATGCAATATTCCTAGAATGTTTATTTTGCTGCAAAATTTTTGCAATTCCCGAATGTTTTTGAGATCTGGGTAGAATGTTGTAAAATTGAATTGCTCTGGTCTGCCAATCAATTACCATCTAGCTGGAACCAATTCTGGACTGTTATCATATGGGATATTCCTGAAATATTTTATCCATGCAATATGTGCTGAAATAGGTCAAATACTATTCTGCATCCCACGTCCGTTGTATATTCTGCCATTCACATATTATTTAATCTCAATTTTTAAAGCTTATTGATTACATACCTTGATTTTCATACATCTGCAAAATTACCTCCACAGGTAGATTGCACTCAAACATGGTCTTAGCACTAAAGTTTTCCCGGACTTGACTAGGCAGTTCTTCATGCCAAAGACGACTAGCTATCTGTGCCTTCATGTAGTTTAAGAGGGATTGGGTTAGCTCAAAGGCATAATCCATGCTATCAGGATATGTGGAAAGGAATGTGCTACCAGTATAGCCTATACATCTTATTACTTATTACATATATTAATGGTCATCCGGTGTATGATTCAAGGCAGATATTCATTGGAATACAGAAGCGGATGGATAAATGGACCTGTCTGACAGCACAACACAACAACCAAGGTTCCACATGGAAAGCATTGTACTCCTGAGGTGGGCGTATTTCAGCATGCTATTTGTCCAACTTACTGGAAGAAGCACAAAAACTTACCAGGTTGGATATTGGATGACGGCCTACTACATTTGGTACTAGATCTAATCCTGGAAATAGTATGTCTTCAACTTGTCTTAACTTTTTTTTTTCTGATTGAATCAATTTCTAGCAAGCCAACCTGGCAATTCAGACCTTCCCAACATTCTGGAGATGATTAAGCCTTCCGCAAGCTCGCATACCGTGCCATAACTGTTGTGTTTGCATGTGCAGCGCTCTTCGCCAACTCTAATGCCGTTATCTCCTGTCTGTCAAGAAAGAATTCAGGTCATTTATTGACCGCAATGGGAATGATCATCCCATCCCATCCCATTCCATCTGGGGCTGTTTTGATCTACCATGCCGCAAAAACCCTTTGCGGAAAGAAAGGAATAAAGAGTCCACGCGTATGTAACCTGAAGTCCCAGGCCTGACTCGATATGAGTATGCGTTCTTGGCGAGGTATCTGAGTAATCATCTGAAGCTAGATCTGATCCTTTAGCAGACCACCTCCTCGTGCACTTCTTCTCTCTAGTGAGGTAAATCCTGATAGCTGCAGCGGGTACAATCTAATCCATCCCGCCAAGAAATACAGCCACATTCCGGCCACCAAATATATTGCATCTTGTCTACACAACAGAGCCCTCCATTTGTAGTGGTGCACATTTCTACTTTCTTTATAGAATATGTGGATATTGCAAACCTGGATCGATACAATATGATTATTGGAACACCTTTTATGCGGCGCCATATATAATTAAAAAAATTTCAGACAAACCTTTATTAATTAAAATAAGCATAAAATTTCTCTCAAAATACTTTTATAATATTTAAATGCTTTAATCTACCTGTTTAATGTGTTATAGATTTGAATAATCTTTCTATTTACTATCTTTTAATAATTTTTTCATACTCAAAATTTATTTGAAATATATACATCTCCTTTTTTATTATAATTTGAATACTTTTTTAATTTTTTAAAATTAATCTTTACAGAATTGTATATTTTTTCTCTATAATTCTTTGCATATTCCTTATATTACTTGTTTCATTTTATTTTAAGTGATATATATATAATATTACATTAAACCCTATATAATTTCTATATATTTTTGTTTTTTTTATTCATTCTCTTTTCAATATTGATTTTTCTTTAAATAATCTTTCAAGTATTATTTAATGAATATTTTGAACAAAAAATATTTTATTACTTAAAATTCTTTGGTTGATCTTTGCATTATCCTTGTGTAATCTTTCTCCAGTTATTGTTATATAATCTTGAATATTCATTAAATAATCTGCCGAGAAAAAATTTATTTTTTTTATACATTAAAATTCAAGTAATTTCTGAATAAATTGACCCATTTTATTCAATCCTTCATCCAGTGATATACATTTTGACAAAGAATTGATAGCCTCAAGGGTTCATGTGTCAAGCGCCTAGCATGTGCCATAGTTCTGACCAAGAAACAAAATATATCTACACGAGTATAAAAGTAGCATTGAATTATACGCGAAAGTCGGTAATACGCTTGTTCACTTACTCCTTACCTCAGTAATATTCGTATTCAGAACGTATGGCTTTGGCTACAGAATTTTCTTTTAAAATTTCCAGAGCTCTTTGTATATTGCTCACGGCATGTATGGTGGCATCATTGTCTCCTACTTCAGAGGTTCCGCAAGTCATTCCTGGTCCAGGGCTCCCGTCTCTGGAATCTCTTGGATTGACGTCCTCCGATCTTCATGTCGATCATTTAAAGAGTACGTACACAACTAGCGTGTCAAACAATATTCTCGGAAAGTCATATTTACTCATTTATTTAGGAGATTTGACCGCAAGGAAAGCAGAAATGATTACATGCGAGGACTTTGAAGGCTCTATGGTATCAGCAGCCAATGCCCAGGCGTGTATAAACTACTTAAACAGCATTGGTACAACGAGTTGCGGCGTCCCAGCAGACAGTTCGGATGTTATCTTCTGTGAGACAGCAGATGCCTACATATGGGGGACAAACCTCTGGGGTGCGGGCCAAGCAGAAACCGCGTCGTGGTAAGAATAAAAACTGTTGTGTTATTTTGACTGGACTTTATTTCTAACAACCATTTTGCCTTTAGTGCTGATATTGCTTTGACGGCGCAGAGTATCATAAATCAGTGTGTTACTGTTGGAATGGTCGAAGGTTGCACATTACATATCCTTTGGAGATTGTATGTAACTAACAGTATCTCCTTCAAACAGGCTACTCTCACTCTGCAGAAAATCCAAATATCTTGGTCAACATAGAGCCATATTCGTATTGTCTTTGAATTTTTTTGGCTATGGAACGCACTTCATGTTTGAAAGATTCCTCAAGTAGAACTCAAAATCTTTTTCACGTTTTGCAGAGGTTTTTGGGTCGTAATCCCACTCGCCAAAAATGGCCCCTTCATTACGTTTTTGTATTTAGTGCAGAGATGTATCCTTGCTAAGCCATTAATAAAAACGCATTAGGAATTCGCATTGAACTTACTTTGCTTATATTGAGAAGTCGTTAAATTAGCGATGACGTCTTGATACGATTTGCTTTGACAAAGTCCCATCCGGCACTTCTGGCCCTCCCGATAGCCGTATGTGTAACATTTCTGTTTTGATGAATGGTTGTTTGTCATATATTCGCCATACTTGAATCATTCGTGTGCATTTAAAAAGAAACACCGGTGAGACTCCCAGCGTCCCATTCTATCCCTTTTCTCTACTATGCCCAAGTTCTTCAAGCTCAATACCGCTGCAACTATCCCTTGGTTAGGTTTTGGAACGGGCACTGCTCTTTACAAGAAGGATGCTGCTGATTTCGTCAAACTCGCTATTGACAATGGAGTAACACACCTTGATGGTGCCCAGATATACGACAACGAGGAGAGTCTTGGTCGAGGCATCGCAAACTCTGGAAAACCACGCTCAGAGTTATTTGTAACAACAAAACTCTACTTGCCAGCACTTGAACCTGGAGAAACTATCGTCGAATCGCTAAAAAAATCGCTCTCAAAGCTTAAGTTGGACTATGTCGATCTCTTCCTCGTTCACGATCCAACGCCTGCAAGAAAAAAGGGTAACCTTGCTGAGGTATGGGAAGGAATGGAGGAGACATACCGCCTGGGCTTGTCCAAAGCGATTGGAGTATCCAACTTCCAGGTCAAAGATCTCAACACGGTTCTGGAAAACGCAAAGATTGTACCAGCTGTAAACCAGGTCTGCTCTCCTGATATTCAAGTTCAACCAAAAGACAGAAAGAATACTAACGTTGTGTCGTCTAGATTGAACTTCACCCCTATGTGTGGAAAGCGGCCAAACCAATTGTCGAGTTTTCCCAAGTAAAGGGCATAGCGATCCAATCGTATGGTGGCCAGACTCCCGTAGCTCGTGTCCCAGACGGTCCACTGAGTCCCGTACTAAAGCAAATCAGCGAGCGATTAACACAAACGCGTGGAAAATCAGTCACACCTGGACAGGTATTGAGTAAATGGCTGCTTCAGAAAGACGTCATTGTGATTACGTGGGTGTTTCATTTATGTTCTCCCACATTTACTTTCGTTGACCGCTGTGCAATTACAGGACTACTTCAAAGGTGTCCCGCCTTCAAGAATACTTAGATACTGAGAATGTACCAGACTTGACATCGGAAGAGATACATGCAATTGAAGAAGCTGGAGAAAAGTTGCACAAGAGAATTTTCATGCAACATGCATTCGACGAGTAGATGTATAGTACTGCAATGCATGTAGTTTGTGTCAGTGGTGCTGAACAATAACCAATGTACTCCTTGTCTTTCTTTGCTGGTT
Organism: Psilocybe cubensis; assembly: GCF_017499595.1. NCBI lineage: Eukaryota > Fungi > Basidiomycota > Agaricomycetes > Agaricales > Agrocybaceae > Psilocybe > Psilocybe cubensis. Next base: position 1,475,644 of record NC_063007.1, on the reverse strand, counting down.
CTATCTTTCTTTTGAATTTTATTAGTACTACTCGTGGCAGTCGGGAAACACAATCCGATAACTCGGCCATTCCGGTTCGGAAGTTCAATCTGAGGTTGAAAATGTGTGTGAAAATATCACGTGTCAAGTCTTGTATATAAGCGATTTTTTTTTCTTCTTGTTCCTCACTCATTTCCTGGAGTCGCATTATTGTCCCCCTGCATATTCATCTATCGGCATGCAGGAGCCTACGGCGTCTTCTAGAAGGATTCTCGGTCTCAGCTGGAGCGCACTCTAGCCTTCGTTGGCAGTTAACGGATGTTGACTTGGGGTAGTGTTCCTTACCAGAGGCCATACATCTTTGTCTTTAAATCCACGTAGCTCTTTCTTTGCATTCAAACACGCTTCTATCCCTCTGAGGATTTTCTTTGGGCATCTTACTTCGTTTAAGGTTCGATATGTTGAAGCGAACGAGATGGAAACGGTTATTATTTCTGGGTATGGATCTTGATGTCGAGTCGGGATGCCGAAGGTTTTAAAGTGCATTGTAAAGGCTCAAAGTGTGTAACTTGTCCTAAAGATTCATCTATATGTTTGAAGGTTTCCGTTTGACGCCGCCATGAAGCTATTATCAACAACGAGGAGCATCATTCGACGTTCAGCGAGGCTAACAATCTTTCGCGCTCTTTAGAATCGGATTTTCACTACCCTTGTCACACAATACTGTCATCAAATTGTTGGACGACTCGGTGGCATCCCGAACGACAAGCAGCCTGGTAACTTGTAAGCGGCAGGAAAACTCATCTATCTTTGATTTCAAAGATGCACACAATATCCAATTGGAATAGAACTACATATCACAGAAAGGGTTGCAGACGAAGAATACCCTTCCAAAGCGACAACGCGAGAGAAATCGTCTTCATTTGTCAATAGTGCCTACTATGATGATGTTTCTTGTGGCCGCCGCATCCTGACAACCCTCTAAATTCCGTTTCTCGTCATCTGCGTTTTATCATTATTGCCCTTCCCGACAAGGCCCTCCGAGCAACCTTTGATCTTAAGCAAGCTATTTTGGATCGAACTCTGTGCATTGTTGGGAGTTCCAGTCCAGATTCTGAATCAGAATTTCTTCAGTGTGCAAGTTGGGACCCGACAGGATTGGACAAGCCACACAAATTCGGAATCATGCGATTTTACGAACGCTCGGGGCCAAATTGGATTTATGTTGGCAATAGTCTGAACGCGGTAAGAACCAAACTCAAATTTCACTTCATTTGATCAGCCTTTAATGTTGCTGCTTTACGCTAAGTTCAATCCCCTTTCAATCGACCGAGGTCCATTCGATGGGTGAGTGATCTAGAATTCTCTGGCTCACTAGGCATGTAGCTTACGCAACATCATAGGCATGTTGGGGGTGGGATGATTATGAAGGTCGGTTGATCCTTTTCCTGAACAACAGATGTATAAACTCATTCCCTTTCAATTCAGGAACTCACGAGTCCATGGACTCATTGGTTTGACACCAATCGCGACGATTTTGTAAACTCCTTGGGCTCTACCAAAGATCAACCATCGAAATGTGACCCAAATGATGCTCTTAACGATGTTTTATTTAGTGGACCAAATGGTCCACCTCTTTCTCTCGTTGTATGTTTATTCGATAGTGTCTCCTGTGTGTCTTTGTCTAATCCTATTTCTCAAGCGACGGGCAGAAGACCTAGAACCTATTGTCGAGCTCTCAGTGTCAAAGTGGTACGATGCTAGATTCGGTGCGCATGGTTCACCATTCATTATGATGCTTTTAATTATTTCGTCAAACCAGCGCACGACTTTTTAGATGCAAATCTGAAACCTCTTTCAAAGACCACCGCTGTCAGAGACTGGGTTGGCCACATTTTGCTCAGCCGCAGTATGAATATTGCGGCTAGTGCTACATCCACTCCAGAAGTCAAGCAACAGGCCAATATCAATGGTGTACCCGCGACGCTTTTCTTTAATTCAAACGCTATGCAGCGTCTGCTGCCTGATGCGGGTCCCTCACAGGTAGGATAAATGCGGTATAACTCGAAGGTCATCAAACTTACTGGAGTTGTCACAGGCGTATACCATCGTTAACGAGGTTTATGTTCAAGCTGTTAATTCGCTGGGGCTAAGCCTGTATTATGCTGATTACTCTACTAAGCCTCCGACACAGAGAATAACAGTTCAAGGATCAGAGGGACCCTTCGCTTTTCCTATTATCGAGTCCGGCGTGGAAGATTATCAAGGTATTAAAACCCTGGTCAACAAATCGAGCCTCGTACTCTACTCCCACAAAAGGCCATTACAGCCATGCTAATGGTTGATTTTTAGTGCGTCGGACTGTCCATTGACTTTCGTCCACTACGAACCCATACTGACATGTGAACAGTAATCCCATTTACTCTGCTCGCCGCGAAGGCTTGATGCAGTATGTGCCCCATGACGCGACCCTCAAGGCCGACGGGAAAATCTACGATGTCCTTGACCAATTTCTCACCAACCTACATGCATCGCCTGCATCGAAAGAACCGGAATCAGCCGAGTTTGAGCTCCTCGAGCTCCTCGCCACTCCTGACGCATCCTATGCTAAAGAATTTACCGCTCGAGTTAACACGTACCTCAAAAAAGTTGAGGAGCGAATGAACAGTGAAGTGGCCATCAAGATTTCAGCGGTGGAAGAATACATGGCGCTTGCAGACGGACGAAGGAGGTTGTATCGAGGTCGCGAGAACGAGAAAGAGTCGTCTGGGCTGAACGAATTTTTGCTTACTTTACCCATGGCTGATAAGACCCTACCGCTCACGCGCATGATGGAGGATGGGACAGTGACGGTTATGAGTCCTGAAGAGATCGAATTTTCAGCAAGAAGAATCGGGAAAGGAAACATGCTTTAGCTATGTATTATGCTAACGCTCCTGGTCTGGGAGGTTGTCCAGCCATGATGGCTCAAAGACATCGTCCTTAGTTTGGGCTTTGGTCTGTGCAGTGTGTAATTCATGTATAGTATTACTGTGTACAGGCACAAATCTATCAGAAAGTTCGCACGTCGCCTGGACACGCTTAGTAGAACTACAATAAACATTGCCGGTACCGAGTAATTGAGAAAATTATTTGGGTTTGAACGCCGCTCAGTTGAATTGAGTTTATCCTGTCTACAATCGTTCAAACCCCAGTGCTGTCGTGTCTGTAGCCCTGAGATTCTATTCGGGATTCGTTAACATAAATTCCATGAGTCTGCCTGTCGTGCCAATTTCCATGAACCACCGGCGGAGTTCATAGATTCCAAATGACGATTAGAGCTTAGAGCTTTATTATAACTCTCGGATCTTCCTTTTATCTGAGTATTCGGTACCGGGTGAACAGGGTTATGCAAGTCAAGTAAATTGACTGGTCTTTGCAGATGGCCGAAGCATAGTTGCTCACAAGTAAATATAGCTGCAGTCTTAATGTACATATAGAATTTGGGGCAAATATCATACCAAGCGATGAGTGACTGGCTTTGGTGGTAATAAATGTCAATGCAAAAATAACATGCCGTGTGTATGAGACCCCTAATTATATCGCCATGTATATCAAGGTGTTGTGTTGGGCTTGAAATAGTCCATGAAATGCTATTTGAACCAATATAGTACATCGCCACAATACAAAGTACATAGAAATACAAAGTTCTAAGAATTTTCTGACAGCGTTCCTTCTCATTATGATCGTGAACCTTTTATCGACACAGTTGCAATAATGGGGCTGACGTGAAGGTCGGTGATATATGCAGGTGTTTTCTCGTTTCGTACAATCCGGGAACCAAGGCTCTGGAGAGCGAGCATGTCAGACGGGGTAACTTGCGAAACGGAGTGCAGGAAGGTGAAATACGCACGATGGTGTCGCCTGATTTGAGAACAGTGTCGTTTGATATTCTCATTCCATTGACAAATGTTCCGAAAGCAGAGTCCAAGTCTCGGATATAGACCTGAGAAGAGAAAGAATATAGATTAGATACGTGAGAAATGGAAGATGGGGATGTGTGTGTGTGCATGTAGGAGAGCGCCGAACCCGAATGGTAGCAACATTTTAACACACACCTTTCCACCGTCGCACCAGATGTATGCGTGGGATGAGCTCAGAGGGAGAGGAGAGACCCCTGTGACTGAGTCTGTGGATTTAGGAGGGAACCAGCCATTGTTGGTCGATGGTATACGCGCTGCTTTGCCTGGCTCTGTTACTTCAATGGACCCTAAAATGACCTTTGTTGATGAAATTGGGATGTTCTTGGCCGTGAATGGAAATGTTCCGGGGGCAGGTGATAAACCAATGGTCAATGTAGACATAATTGAACAGAGATGACAGGGGTTCGAACAGAGTTCTAGGTGGGAAGAGCAATGGACAGGGAGTGTGGAACTGAGGTGTCTCCAGTCTGCTTTTATATTTCTACGACAGAAGATGATCGACCTCAAAGTGGAAATGCACGAGAACATGAGAAATTTTAGGGTACCGCACACAAGTCCAATTCCTCGGTAAAGGTGTCCTAAATAGAAGTGCCGTTGGATAAGAAATTTCTGACGGAATATATGCATGGAAAAAATCAGAGGAAGATCCAAGAAAGGCCGCTGTAAGATAAAAAGACGACGTAAGCATTACCGTGAGCGGTTACATTACTCTGTCCTCTCAGAGTCACTTCCTCACTGCTCTTGACGAGTTCCGAACGCCAAGCATCTGACTGGCCGATCGCCATGTCCAGCGCGGGGAGTGTGAGTAAAGCATCCAGCGTTCAGGTCTTGTGTAGATATCTTGTCTGAAATAGAGAATCCACAAGAGCAAGCGAGATGTTCCACGGCAAAATAGCACAATGTCGGGCCCACATGACACTGCGGGCGCCGACCGCTGTAAGTTAAACATACAGCAGAAAACTTACATGTCTTATGTAAGTTTCGCTGTAAGTTCAACATACAGCACACGTGTATGAAAAACAAACACTCGACAAAGACATATTGTGTTTGGTGGCTGTATGCCGACCAAACACAATTGCTGTAAGTAGACTGTAAATAAAATAAACACCTAAATTACACAAATTGTGTTTGTCCGGTGTTAGTAAAACATACACATTTTCTGTAAATGACACAAACAGCACTTGCTGTAAGTAAAATTTACATACAAAGAACACTATTTGTGTATGTCAGACTTACACCATTAAATGAATTGAAAAACTTGTGTAAGTATAACATACACAAATTGTTTTCTTTGTGTGTAATTTTTACTTACAGTAAGTGCTGTTTGTATTACTTACAGAAAATGTGTATGTTTTACTAACACCGGACAAACACAATTTGTGTAATTTAGGTGTTTATTCTATTTACAGTCTACTTACAGCAATTGTGTTTGGTCGGCATACAGCCACCAAACACAATATGTCTTTGTTAAATTTTTGTTTTCCCGACACATATGCTGTAAGTTGAACATACACCTAAACTTACATAAGACATGTAAGTTTACTGCTGTATGTTTAACTTACAGCAGTCGGCGCCCGCAGTGTGAAGCCACCTTGAGGATCTGGTTAGATGTAAGCAATAGGCGCCGCTGAGAGTACTCGCGATAAGTATTGTAGCGTGTCAAGTCGGATATATCAGTGCTGATTGCTGTCAATAGTTCAGAAACCTGGATAATGGTACGTTGACAGAAGGGAGAGCACACAACGGTTAAAGATAGAGTGGCCCGGCTTGAAGGCCGAATAAGCAAACCTCCCCTAAAGAGACAACACCACGTGACCATGGTATTTTTTCCTTTCCGTGTCGCGGGCTGTTGCGGTCCTTGGAAATTCCAGCAGGTCGTTCGTCGCCAGTGTCCCGTATCCCATTTCTACCAACATGTCCAGCGCAACCCGATGTTTGAGTTCGTCACTACGCGTAGCGACCTCCGCCCATTCTAGCTCGTCTTTGGCATGTGGCCGGGCGTTGACACTCGGTACTGCACTCGCGTTTGTTTCCAATTTCGCTCAGTTCCTTACGAGTTACTTGCAGGAACGAGATCTTATGGCCAGGCTGCTGTTGAACAACAAGATCCCTCACGGAAACAGTCAAATTCGATACCGCGGAGGATACCAGCGGTAAAATTCGCATCAAAACTCTGGAGACAGCACGGCCCACGGTCCCCAAACGAGGCACCTCAAACATCAAAGAGCGCAGAATCCCAAGAGTCGCAGGTGCCACCTCATTTTGCGGAATATATGAACCGAATATTTTCTCCTCTACAATTTCCCCCCGAGCTGGCGCAACGCGTGTTAACTCACAACAGTCATGCCTTGGCAAGGAGAGGCCATAACGCTGGTTTGAGCTTCATAGGTGTGTCCCATTCAAAGTCTCTAGTTATAATGAAGTTTAAACCTCTTAATACACCAAGGTCGCCGTGTGCTTTCGACATATCTTCTTTTTTTCCTCGAATCAAGTTCAAACCTGACGCCATCACATAACACCGAAGAAATCATATCCACCACTCTTCACACCAACCTTTTAGGGGAACACGTCGGACATGCATGGGGTGTTGGAAAAGTGTTGATATGGCAGCCAGCAGCTCCTCTGCACGACCTCTCTCCTTTGAATGCAACAGCACTTCGGGGGGCTGGGCTGTACAAGGTTCAAGGGGAGGCCGTTCAGGCTATGATTGGTGCAATCTACCAGCAACATGTGTGTAATTTAATCTCCATGCAATATGTTTTTTCATATGTCACATAGGGAGCTGCTGCAGCGTTAAATGTGTTCCATTCGCATTTGCTACCACTCCTGCGAGTCAAGGGTGGGCTACCTGCGGCATTCCACCAGGATGTCCGTATGGTCTCCAGGAAAATCAGACAAACTCAGCAGATTGAAGCTGCCGAGGCTGAGACACCAGTCAAAGTAGAAACATAGTTATGTTGACGACTTGCTATCATTATACCGTATGTTCTCGGCGTTCTACTCTTTTTCCCGTTTAGATGCTCACTTTCATTGCATTGTAGGCTTTCTAATATATAATATTCACTGACAATTCGAACCCGCCGGATACTCCTGCCTTTAAGTTTGCAGCTATCCGAAGTCAAAGGATGGGTTTCAATCCGGTTGAATCCCTGTAGCAGGCCGAGGGTGGCATGAAGATGCATCTCTGGGAATGTTTGGTCCTTCACGATAAAACTATCGGTGAAGTAATTACTTCCAATTTCAAGATGAACTAAACCAGCCTGGGTCTAGAATATCTCTTAGAGTGCCTCCTCCAGTTCCTTCATTCAGTGCGAGCATCAATTCAACCTTGATCCCTCGATGATCTCGTATCCAGTTTTCTATATTCCCCAAAGCATACAAGCCAGGTAGTTGCGACGCTGACCATTTCCGTATCTGTGTTTCTTGAGTTGTTTGATGGTCTTGTTGTGTGTCTGATATCCCAATCTAATGACACCGCTCCTGAAGTCTCAACTGCGAAGGCTGGGTACACGATTCTTTATTTATATATATAACTGGTGCTGTGCGAGATGACAAGTAACGACCTGAGTACGACAGTAATTGCATAATGAAGAAGTCCCTCCTAGTCATACGCGGAATTGTTTTTACCACTGTGTAGATGGAAACCTAATCCACTATTTAGATGAAAACCTGGTATGACTTTTCTAGCTATAGTTGTGCTTTGCACGCCAACAGACGGGCGGGGGCAATCTAAATCCAGTGGCTATTCTATTCTATTTTTGTAGCCTGCAATATTGAAGATAACTTGAAGGGCACCTAAGTTTTGCTACCATTGTATATAGAAAAAGGTGTATACACAAGCCTTTGGGAAGGTGGTAGCGACTCGGATCTGTAACTCACGGAGGCGCAAAACATGTGTATCCTGTGAGAATTTTTGGAACGGTGATTAAATTGCGCTGCACTGTCATCTCCACACTGACTCCTACTTAAAGGACGGACGATTACAATCTTGAATTTTCAATCATCGACACAGATGTCCGACACTCCCCGGACCGCACAAGAACAACAAACGCCACATACGTGTACTAGTAGCTCCAAAGAGCTCGAAGCGGGGCAACTCTACGCTGTACTGGCAAACGAATTCGGGCTAGGAAGCTGGGCTTTCTTCGTGCCCAATCCTGCAGTGTTGCCAATAGGCACTTCAGGCACGGTATTCTTTCTCCTAGACAGGTACTCGGCCAACAAATGGATGTTCATGACTGAAAAAGTGACAATGTTTTTAACCTCATCGATCCCTATCGCCATTCTGGGCCTCGCCAATGTTGGATTTCTCGGCGAATACCAAGTTATCGTTGAAACTTTGCAATTGATACTCAAGACGGTGTCTATCCCTCGGAAAACTACGATAGACTTTGATTCCAGAACATGGTTTTTGCAGGCTGTTCGTGTCCTAGACGACTGTGGTGTTGTACAATGCGAAGACTCGGGCATGTTAGAGAAAGAGATGAAGACTTGCCAAATGGACGCTCTGTTCAGGTTCAGATCCCGGCACGGTATGGGCAAAGGTAGATTTTTTTTGTTAATTTCAAGTCATTATCATGAAATCGAGCTGATAGTGATATGTTCACAGGTTGGAAAGCTGGAGTTCTGACATCTTTTAATGCTAGTAATCAGCAAGCTATGGGTATCACACCTGTAAAGACAGTCGTCCAAGCTACATCATTCCCATCCTATCCTAAAGACCTGGATCCAGAACAGTTGTATATTGTACTTACCTACCGTGGTGAACTGGCATTGTGGAACTGGTCGTTTTTTGTTCCCGATCCATCAGTGTCTCCGGTGGGCAGTGCTGGGACTACATTTCGCGTCGTAGACCCTGATCTAAAAGGATCGTGGAAATTCGATATTCAGAAGGAAGGCGTGATATCATCCTCACCACTAGTCGTCACCATTGTGCGCCTCGCTGATATCAGCATATTAGGCGATTACAGGAATGTTGTGGAGGACGTCCTGGTGTCAATGTTCACGTCCGTTCATATACCCACAGAAGCTTCGACGGAGTTCAGTTCTCAGCGCTGGTGTATGGATGCCATTCACGCATTACATGACTTCGGCGTTATCGTCGTGGATCGTGGACTGTTCGATCAGTTAGGAAAAGAGATAAAAAGACATGGCTTTGATGCTATGGCAAATTATCTTGAAAATAAAGGTCGTGATATTTTAATCGTGATCACAAATGTCTGTAGATCTGACGAGTTTTCAAATGTAGGTTGGACTTATTATCAAGCAGAGATGTGCTCATAGAAGTGTCTGCCTTCCGGTAAAGCCCTCAATTTATCAATATGATTTACTGGTGTTTTTTTTTTTCATAGTGCTGTCATTTGTCTGGATTTTACCAGGCTGATTGTCACAGCAACGATACAGTTGCTTTATTTCGGTGAATCGTTAAGTGTTACTACTGGCTAAAGACCGCGATCTTTAAGTTTAATAAGTCCTAGTTATGTTTTACTTAGTACTAGGAAGAGCTACCAACATCCCCTTTTGTTTCAATACATACACACTTTCGTTGAATACAAAAGTTAAACTCCACAGAATTACTTGATAACATTCTTGGCAGATAAACTTTGGGGAGACCGTGCATCTCATTTACAATATGAGAGTAATCTCCAATGTGACTGAAGTTTAACTTCAACCCAAAATAAATAAGCGATGGCCATCCTGTTCCAAGGAGGATGAACTCAAAATTTTGCCATAGGTATCTGCGCCACCAACGTGTTGGCTCAATGAAGTTGATGTCGATTTTTAACGTAGAAATAATATTCTGGCCATCCAAAGATCGAAGGACTTGGAAAAGAGATGATAAAATGCGATTCAGGTTAGGGACATTCAGTCGATGATAACGTCTGGGTTGTAGACTTAGATGTGTCAGAGTCTTTAAAGACGGGAATATAGTCGGTACCACGAGTAGCATGTTCTGCGGTCTGTCTTCAAACAAAAGGTTCAAAAGGTTAGCACATCCTTTCATTGAGTAAATAAATACACAGCCTACATGAGAATCCAAGGACAACACTTTTCAAAGACCAGCTTCTCTTGATGATATTGGATGCGATTCCCAAATCGACAAGTTGGGTGATTGCCACATCTACCAGCCCAGCCAAATCCAGAACTGATGCAGAATCATTGCGGTTATACTTCACTATACGTGAAATTTCCGTAAAAGAGGGCACAACCTTCTTTTCGTTTGGGTGTTGGTCGGTTAGTTTGAGTCTTTGAAGCTGGATTGGTTTGACTGGGAGGGCCGAACGAAGCATTGAATATGCATTACCCAATTCCACTGGTAAAACTTCGTGCAAATCGAGCTCCCTGAGACCAGTACATGGCACAAGGTCAAAGTAATCGAAGTTACGGATATTCCTCAAGCGAATGGAAGTGATGAGTGGGAGATGCAGAAGTGACAGAAGAGTCGATCGCAAGGATGGGGATAACTGTTGCCAGTCCTGAAATGAAGATCTGCGAGGACCGGGAAATGTGATTGTAATGCGCCTCAGCTTTTTGAATACGTGGAGGAGTGCCGAGATGGAGGTGTCTGTATCTAAGCTGTCTACACACTCCTCTGCTTTTGGCGCATAGGCGAGCTCTCTTACATGTTGAGCTAGCCGGGGGCTCTGCCGAACAAGTTCCACGAACGTCGAGCGTGTTCTGTCGTCTAGAAGCGACATTTTCCGAAACAGTTCTTTTTGACAAAGAGGAAGAAATGTTTGGCACGATAAAGCGCATGATTTGAGAGATTGACTTGGGTGTTCATCGCTACCCAGGTCTTCGATAATGAGGGATATGATCTCGAGAGGTAGAACTTTGATTATGGAGGACATGCCAGTGAATTATTGACGGCAATAAAAGGAAGAGAATGCGAGGCACAGTGCTGCTTTGGTGCTGATGGGTGAGAATTGGCTGGGAACAAGTTTCGTATCAATGTGCATCGCTTGAAACGCTCAACGCGCGGAGGTTGAATCTAAATTTAATACCACCGAGTCACGGGGCCTCAAACCGAAACCAGCCAATCAAAAGGGTCTTGTAATCTCCTTGCAACCTAGCGCAATGGTACTGGATTCGAGAAGTGCTAAACAAATACTAAAAATTTACTTAACATAATGCGAGAACGTTACAATTAGTGCCTTGGATAGGACTACCAGTCCTCGAAAATATCTACGACCTCGAAATTAAAATTGACGGTTTCGCTGCCAGTTGCTAGTCCTTGGAGATAAGTTTGAGGAAGCGATCGCAATGCCCGCATGATTATTTCGCCTCGAGAATCTTCAATAGTTAGGTTAAACTCCCTAAGAGACGACCATCCGGGAGTCAAAAGAACTTGGTCGAAAATATTCCACTCTTCGCCGATAGTTGGTTCTGGCCCCAAAATGGCGTAGAGTTCAATATTTAATGTCGAGATAATATTTTGGCCAGATAATCTCTTTAGTACCCCCCCCCCCCCCCCCCCCCCCCCATCCTCGTTAAGAGGTCGTAATAATTTGTGGTCAGACCAATATGATTTGGTTCCAGAGTTAAGCGTTTCAGAGTCTTGGAAGATCCTATCAATAGAGAGATCAAGTCATCAGAGTCATCCACGTTTGCAACTTGAAAATGTTATATATATGTAAGCATATATTTCTCAGCTATCAAAGAAATACCTACAATTAATTTCGACAAGGGCAGATTCGAGTGCTTTGGCCGTTTTTAGAATATTTTTTGCAGGAACAAGTGGACCACGGCCTTGAAGTTCGATATGTTTTAATTCTGTAAGGTCAAATATCGCTGTTCCGACGTCGTAATGCACATTTAACATTTCTATGCAAGACATTATTTCGAGCAGACGTGGTTTGATTGGCGTATATGCGGCCGTGCTTGTTGAAGAGGGGGCCGGCTGTGTACACATGACGTTTCGAAGTCTGAGCTCCTGGACGTTGGGGCATAGAAGCAAAGTGGTGTGGTCGAAGTTGTCTATGTTTGTCAAGCCGACTGAGGTGACAGATGGTTTATGTATAATAGAAAGGACGACGGTCCGCATTATATCGGACAGATTGTTCCAATCCTGCCTTGGGAAGTATTGAAAAGATACCATCACTGTCGTTAGCTTTGTGAAGCTTTTAAGAACGTCGACGAAGGAAGTTGGACAACCGGTTTCGAGATGAGAATCCTCAGGCTCTACCAAGTATTTAATATTGTGAACATAGTCAAGTATCCGTGGATTTTTGTTGATAAGCTTGACAAAAGAGGATTTTGGGGCTCTATCATGCAAAACAATAGAGTGAAAGATGTGCTTTTGACAAAGAGGAACGAACGCGTGGCAGACCAGAGAGCATGTCTGAAGGGATGTAGGTGTTGTCGAGACAGAACGATCGAAATCGGACAAGAGAGCGATGATATCTTCTATGATCTCCAGTGGTAATATCTCTATGGTGCGGGCCATTAGAAGACAATGTTAGTTGCCAGCAAGGCAGCAGCGGGGAGAGGTTAAAGATCGTACAACAACTGTGAGATAAATGATGAAAGATAGATCAATCGGACTGTCAATTGCTTGCCCCTGGTCCAAAAACGACTCGGAGTGCTGACGGAATGCTTGTATTGAATGGAATACTGGTTACATTTTATGCAAGATAATACTTGATATTACAACAACTAAATATAAGGATGCAATCAAGTACATTTTTGGGGGTGCCCGACCCAGCTAACCTTTAAAGATCAAGCAAAACCGGCGCTGATTACGAAACTGACATCGTCATTGTACAGGGTAGGGGAGTCGAAGTCATGAACACCGCCATTACTGGCGACGAAGAGATTGTTGTTGAAGTGACGGAAGGCGCGTGTGGGGAAGCTCCAAGATTTGATTGTGTTGCCTTGGCCATTGAGCCCTGCTTGTGGGCAGAAAGTTGCGTCTTCGGAGAACAGCTTGCTGCCGTCGTTAGCGTTCACAACGAGGGCGAAGTTGGCATGCCTGATGAAGCTTCCAGGGGTGTCTCTTGACTCGAACGAGAAGCACGCGCTGTTTCCCAGGCCGGTGCGTACCGTCCAGCTCGCCTGCTGCTTGAGTGCGGTACTGCTTGAGGAGTCGACGACTTGGGTGTTAACGGCACTGCCGGTGTGCGCGATGAAGCGCGTCGTACAACAGGCTGTGGTTGCCCGGAAGGAGATGGAGGAACCAACGGTGAGAGCGGGGCCGCTGGTCAACGAAGCCGTGGCATAACCTGCAGCTACAATGTTGGCTTGCACTGAGTTCTCAGTATCATCCGAAGGGTATCCTGATGTCATCACTCCCTCGTAGAATGTGCCTTGTGCGCCGATACTGTTGTCACCACCGATTCCGAGAATGATAGCTCCCTCTTTCGACATGGGATTGTATCCGGAAACACTGGGACGCGAACCGTCCCAGAACGTTGCGAGCGACCCTGAAACAGCATTTCCCCCACGAATGGCCCAGTGACCAGGCTCCCCTTTGACGACGGCAGTGACGAAGCGGTCATTGATCGTCTGGTCTCCAGTGTTGAGGTGGACATTGACGCCAGAGAATAAACCGTTCTCTAGATCGGCCATGATCCAAGGACCACTGCCAGATCCAGTTCCCCAGGTCGTCGAACTGCCGAAATAAATGGCCTCCATGTGGCCATTGCCTGTGTCGCGACTGCTTGTCTCTGCGTTGCCGTAGTCAAAACAGCAGCCACCATTGAAATGGGTCCCGTCGAAGACAGCATACATGCCCTGAGCCTGGTCGCCTACGGCTGTGCCTTTAGCAGCGTTGTTGCGGTATCCAGTGCCAGGAGAAATGAAGACACCATATGCCTTGTGGCCGCCTAATGTCACTGGAGCACCAGTAGCGCTGGCGAGGTTGTCGAATCCATTGGGTTCGGGACCGCTAAACCCGCCAGGTGGGGCCTGGTTAAGGTGATTGCCGCGTCCAGTTTGGTCGAATATGGTGGTGATGAGGCAAGTTGTTGAAGCGCAGAAGGCATCTTGTGTGGCAGCATTAGCGACGCCTCCAGCGGATAATGGTGAAATGTTTGTCGTTGCATTGTCAGAGCCGCGCCTTACTTGGTAAAGCGCGCCACTGAAGTTGTTGAAAAGCGCGCGAGTCGTACTGTGAGCAGCGACACATGGAGTGCCACCTGAGGCGTAGATGTCGCAAGGCCCTGCAGCGACAAAAGAGGAGGTAGCAAGGAGAACTAGAGCAAATAAACTTTTCATGTTTTGGTAATGAGTAGCATAGCGAGCATCTTGCCCTTTTAAAGCGCATAAATTGGTGGAATTAGGCCTATTATCGGAAGTCGCTCCAGGTGCGCGCACATGGAGCGCTAGACTGCGTAGTGGTATGATGCTTGCTGGCACCTATAGCTATGTACGCCTCGAATCATGAGGATTTTGCATGTGACGAGAGCTGCTACACGGTTGCAGAGAGTGTGGAAGAAAAGTCAAAGGAAATGTTAACGAATGGTGCTTTTTATGATTCGAAGCAAAACGTCAAAGTCAGGAGAAGAGTTCTACGCTATTCTAATGCCATCTCTATACTGCCTCCGAGGTTTCGCAGATTGCCATCGTCGGGCTACGAAGGGCCGGCTTGCCGTACAAGCATCACAAGCATCCTGATTGGTTCTTATACTCTCTCTCTAGCCTTTCGATTGAACATTAATGACGTAGAACGTTTCTGCGGTGCTCCCGACCACTGGCAAGTGACCAGGATGGCGTATGGTACCTGATTCTATTATCATGTGAATCTGTACTGAATTTCAACCACTGTACGAGAGCCGGGCAAAGAGCTAAAGATTTCCTGCTAGTACCCCCCTTCGTAGAAACGGCCGTAGAGGAGAGCAACAGAGATTCCAAAGTGTCTTTAATATTATTGACATTAGATACGAAGTATCGGCAATATGTGGTGGGGACTAGATTTTATCAAAACCAATCCAAAGCACAGTTGTGAATACAGTCTTAAAAGACTTCAGCTGGCATCAGTATTCGTCGTCGTCCTGTTCTCCAGAGTCAACGGAATCGCCAAACTCATCGTACTCCATAGCACCGGACCAAGTAAAGCCTTTTCGATTTGATAGTCCATACGAAGAAGAATAGGTCATCATATGTGGTAGGCGACTTTTAACCGGTTTATACATCAGCTTGAGTTTGACCGGAGAGACACCTGCGTCATATGCGTATTGACGAATCTCCCCCTCTATATCTCTTTCCATGGGCCTGTTAAAGTGAAGTATGACTGTTCTCAGGCACGAGACATAACCTGCTTTATATGCAGACAGTCGACTTTTGATCATCGTGGCCGCCGCGTCGTCGCTAGAACACGAGATGCCGTACACCTCCAAATACTCCAGACGCGGGAGCAAATGGCCTGTCGAGTGGGATTCGTTTGTGATAGTCAAGCTACTGAGGTCAAATTGATTCAGTTCTGGAAGAGTTTGAGGCCCCGTAGTATCCAAGTATCTTGGGCTCCCCGTAGATTCTGCCAGACGAAATGGAAGCGGTTTCTGACCAATGATAACATGCTTGGGCCAAGTAGTCCTCTTGAGTACACCAACTATGGTCTCGGAGAGCTGGTAAGCCATTGCTAGCATAAATTTGTCAACAGAAGCTCCCTCAACAATATGGCAGAACGAAGACAGTTGTGCGCTCAGGTCCTCTGTAACGGTTCCATACCGATCAACCGATCCATGATAGGATCGAGTATATCCCACGGTTCTCAGAGCTGGAGCATCAATTGCTGCATATGCTGCTGCTGTAACAGGGCTACGTGTCGTATCGTGAATGAATAAAGAGTGTAGGCGAGGTAAAAACACCTTTCGAGTCAATGTTTTTGGGGTAGTTTCGGGTTCCTGAAAGTAATTTGAAACCCAGATTCTACATTCGCTGAGATTCGAGCATTCAGAAAGCAGAGGGATGATATCCTTTTGTTGAATGGGGGAGTGCAAGAAAAGACGACGAAGGTGATTCCACGAAATAGGAATGACGGTGAAATCTTTAGTGCATGTTTTCCACGAAAGAGAAAAGGTGTCAAGCATGAGGTTCTTCAAGGGAAGAGAAACTGGAGTATCAATGGGTAGTCTAGCAGGCGTTCTATAACTGATAGGTTCTTGTATCTTGAGTTTAAAGGCTTTTAACATTGATAAATCTGCATCTGAGAGAAGTTCTTGAATATGGCTATACAAGTTTTGTTGGACCGCCATTTCGATCGAGTGAAAACGCCGTGAGTGCTGTATGATGATATCGATGATATTTGCAATGGAATTGTTCCAGCAAGGGTATCTCGTATAAGGGCACACGATGGAAATAGAAATAGGGCAATTGGGTCCGGAGCGATCTAACCAAATCTTGGTGACTTCAGCGCGTAATTCAGCAACACGTTCGTAATTTTGTCTTTGAGCCATTTCTTCTTCGCTCAGTATGTACTTGTCCTCCTTCTCCTCGTCACTGTCATTGTTGTCATAATACGTCTGAGAAGGAAGAGATATGATAATCTTGGACCACAGCAACGGGGAAGACAAAGCGATGGTTCTCCAGCTGCTACAGATGTGGGTGAGTAGCAGAGGCGCTTCTGTTGCGCTGATGATGGGGAGGCGATGGGAAGATAGACAGTGAGAAAATATTTCACGGAGTATATCTGTGGGTAGACGTCGAATTGGCGCAAGGACGGTATTGTACGGCTTGACAATTTCTTTAATTTTTGCTTGTTCGTTATTGAGAGTTCGTATGGCGTATTCCAGACGTTCAATCTCCAGCTGGTTGGCCCTGAATTTTGCCAAAGGTTCTTGTAGGAAATGTTTTATCTCGGCCATCATTCGCTGGGATGGCATCTCGTTGCATTGTAGAAGGCGTGCGAGGTCAGATTCCATGATATTGGTTGAAAAAATATCTAAGTATCTCTGGTACCTTCAGAAAAAGCAAAGTCGAGTTGAGACCTTGATATCATAGATGTATATGGCTCACCGTTCAATCCTTTTTTCAAAATGTGATGGGAGTTTGAGTCAGATGTTGTCGGGGAAGGTTGAAACCTTATAGTATCAAAGTCCGATGACAATCAACGGCGTCGAATGTCCGTCTGGTCGATTGACTCGTAGACAAGCAACTGCTCCGGAGCGTTACCTTCACGCAAGTCGAGAGTATCTGGCGAATTCCGAAGCTTTTTTCATATTTTACGGTACAAATGGTTTCTAGAAAGTGCAGTCAAGTGTTCTGCTCGTAGTCAAGTTGTTCGCCTTGATGTTTTGACATCGCCAGAGCAATACTAGAGCCACAATAGATAATGACAATAAAGGACAGAGGAAACACATATAGTCAATTTTGAAATCCTGTTGAGTATGATGAAATGGGGGGTATTAGAGCCGATTCTTTGCTAGGCTGAGGTGGTAGCCTTAAAATTGTATTAGCCACAAACTTTGCATATATACGTGTACACACATTCGGGTCAAATATATTGATAAATTTTGACTGTATGTGGCACAGGGTATCTTGTGAGGGTATCATCCATTGACGATAGTAGCTGTAATTGCTCTTGAATACACTCGAATGTTGTGGCAGTCTTCAAGTCGTGGGAAAATTGTACTTCGTAGACAATCACGCGTCATCAACGTCCACGCATCAAACTTGAAACTGTGATCAAAGTAACCTCCGAACTTACATACCAACTCTCATCAAATATTGATATGCAACAAATACCAGAGCTCGCCGAATGGGTTTCTCTAGGTTCTCAAACCCCAACCACCACCATCTCTTCCAAAGAAAACAGCGTTGACCGCTGGAGATCTAGGCAAAGGACGCTGTGCGCCTTGAACTTGCCATTCTTACTCGAAACACTCCCGTAACCTACTTTGCTTATTGTATAAGAAAGTCATGGAACATCAATACCGCCGGGGGATATACCGCCCAAAAGCACAACGCCTGAGCATATCTCTTGCCCCGCTGGTCGCGCAGAGGTCGCTCTTATTCAGAGTCAAGGCAGACCTTGCCACGAAGACAAATTACGGCGAGGTAAGTGACTGTATTTTGTGGGGCGGTAGAGGACAATAGTCCCCTGCACTGTACAGAGTTTCTGACGTGTCTTTTCATCTGGCGATTTCCATTATAGTTGACACCGACGGAGGAATCGGATTCGGCGGTAACCTCGGAGTCGGCAGCTCCCTCGCCTGCGTTGTTCGTCGTCACTGCGTCTGCATCGGCACGGATCATCAGTGCTGCTCTATCTGTTCTATCGACGTGCAGCGTATACAGCCAGGAATCATGGCAAGGTGGCCCCTCTCCATTCGCCCCAGTTTCCGCTGCTTCTCCTATTTCAGTTGCTGCACCTACTCGTCCTCTTACGCGTGCACCTGCTGGCCTTTTTCTTAACGTGGGCGACACAAGGAGGCATGGCGTTGCATTCAGCCCGAGCCTTCAATGGGAAACATTGTCGGACGATGCCACTTCAGAAACGGATAGTCAACATTGCACAGAGTCTGGAGTGGAAATCTCTTCAAACCCATCACCCGGTGTTCAACAGACTCTTTCAGTCGAAATTTCACATGCTCCAGAACCCCGGGCCAACCTGAGGGCCCACCTTCGACTGAGCACTAGCTCGAGCATCTTGAGCCCCTTTTTCCGGGGAGGCAGTCCGACTGTATCATCAGAGGAGCAAATCCCTGTCAACCTGTTGGCGCTCGACTCGGATGGCGAGGCTTTACCTGTTATCGTATCATCGAAGAAGAGGGCCAGCGCTGCAAAGAGGATCTCAAAGCACGCCAAAGCATTTGGGAAAGCCATGAGCCATCTGTCCATGCAGCCAATCAACAAGAAGGATAGCCAGATTGCAAAAACTTCGTCGCGGCGACAGACTACAATAGCAGTTGCGCACCCGCACCTCGGAGAAGTGACACAAGAGCGTAAAGAATCTTCGCACAGTGAAAATATGCCTGTGAGACCCCGCCCTCCTCGTTCCATTCGGCCGCCGTGCAATGTAGAGGGTTCACTATCCGATGCTACGCCGATCCAAGCCCCGAGGTCAATTTCCCCTCCTCCTGCCATCGCCATCCCTGTAATGAAAGGAAGGGGACACAGGCGGTACAACAGCTCTCCAGCCGTACCTCACTTCGGCTCCACTGAGTTCAAGGGTTGGAACAGAACGGAAATGCCCCCGATGCCTACTTTGCCGCCAAAATCTGAGTTGGCGAAGTTCAAGTTGGGAAGTATGCCACCTCCTCGCCCACAACGGTCGCTTGCGCGCGTGAATAGTGTCGGGCAGGGGCATGTACGAGCAGTTTCTGTTGATTGTCTATAGGTTTTAAGATGCCATAACTCTGGCATCTTGAATTTTGTGGGGACGGTTTCCTTTACTAATCTTTTATTGGGAAATTAATCTGCTTTTTAAATTCTAAACACAGTTTTTTACCATTTCATAATGATACCTATACCACCAATGGATTTAAAATGTTTCAACGAAGAGTTTTAGTTCCTCATCGTCCATTAACCCGAAAGACATTTGTTCTTGCAAAGTCTGCAAATAATGGCTGTTAGCGCCCCCAAACAAGTGGTATGGCAAGGAAACATGCCTTGTTCGCTGCCAAGAACTTTGTCTTGAATTCAGCACCGAAAAACTCATCGACGAGTTCGCTTTTTTCAAAGTTGACCCGTGCCTCTTTCCAGCTTAGTGGTAACCGCTCAGTGATCCCTAGCTCCGCCCTCCCTGCTGACCCCAACAGAGCCGCGCTTTTCTCTCCACTGCACTCCTTGATCTTCAACTCCCTCCCATGCTCAATTCCATCAAGGCCAGCACCCAGAACAGCAGCTATGGCCAGATATGGGTTGGCTGTTCCGTCCAGCGTCTTGAGTTCAAAGTTACGTGAGGTGGGGGAAGACGCGTTGCACAGTCGGAGAGGAGCCTCTCGGTTGTCTCTGCCCCAGCAAACGTATGTCCCTCCGGACCAGACACCGTCGGCCATACGCTTGTAAGATGGTTCTGTAGGCAAGGCAAGGAGTGCGATAGATGAGAGATGCGCGAGAACGCCGGACAGAAATGACGATTCGAGAGGGGTAAGCACGGAGTTGGTAGACAGTGGGAGATGGGCTGGTGACGCTCCACTGGAAGGGTGCACTGAGATATGTACATGCGCCGCGCTTCCGCCTGCATACAACAAATATCAGTGTACCGCGAAGAATATCCAACCTGAACGAAACCCACAGTTGTCCATGAAAACGCGTGGTGCGAGGGTAGCTCTCATGCCATGCTTGCTTGCGATATTGAAAATGGTTTCGCGGGTGTGTATGAGTGCGTCGACTGCCTGCAGAGGAGGAAGGGGTCCCGTTACAACCTCATACTGACCTGGCGCGGCCTCTGCGTGGTACATCTGCACTTCTACATCGGACCCTCGAGCCTGTAGCGCGTCCACGATCTCCTCAAGTATCTGTGCTTCTGCTGATCCTGTCGGGAGCGCTGAGGCAACGCACCATCCATGTGAGTTGCCCGCCTCTATTGGCGATGTCTTTTTCAGAAGAATAAATTCGGTTTCGAATCCGATGAGGAATTGAGTATTGCATCGTTGTTCTGCTTTTCTGGGAGGTAAGAGGTTAATTTGGGGTTGGTTGTGGAGACGTACAGTAAAACTGACTCAACGACGCGACGGAGGATGGTCCGTGGGCAAAGGTCAACCTCGACAGATCGATGACCTTCAACGCCGGCAACCGGCTCCTTCTCCTCGAACCAACCCATCACACTTGCGTGGCCTGGCGCATATGGGCACAACCTCAACGTCGACAAATCCACCGCATAGACGTACTCTCCCGTTGGGCTATAAATATCAGACACCTACATATTTACTCTTAATGAACGCTGAGACAAATAAACAATCACCTGAACCCATCCACGACAGTGATGAACACAATGCCCAGGACCGCCTTGGTGAGCGAGGTGCCAGGCCGCGGAGTTTGGAGTATCTTGTGGAAGTACGCAAGAGGGAGAACGCGAAAGCGGATGTTGTTCGTCAAGTCCACCCATTGGATTCGAACATACTTCACACCCCATCCTGTGAGGTCTTCCACAACGATAGCACGTCCGTGGGATCCTTTGGATACATCATATTTCACCCCTTGGAACGGTTGGTTTGTCGACACCATTGTCGTTGGATTTGGTGAATTAATGTGGATTTCAGTTTAGGGATGAGGAGTTTGGACCAGGTTTTCTTCCAGCATTTCCCATTATATGAAGCATCCAGGGTCACCACGAGGCTTTCTTCATGAGCGAAATAGCCCCTCAAAAGGGGCTACCGCCGCACACACTAGTACAGTTTTGATGACGTGCTAGCGTTCTTGGAACTGCGAAACGAGCTAATTGTTTACACATCCATCCATTGCCGCATCGCAGTTTTGTCGTCGCGTTCGGGGAAGAGGGGAAGAGGCTCAATTACATGTTGAAACCCCTTGACTGATACGTACTGGGACAAATGGGACTCGCTCAGGGGTTTCTTGGTCCCTCGGTGGCTTTTGCCACGGGTTTGTCGCCATCGCATGTCGACAAGGGCGTTGTCATCACTTTACTTCAACAGTCCACCATAGCGTGCAGAGCGCGTCTCTGCTCGTGCTGATCGTTTAGTGTGCTTTGAATCCCTTTGTTTATCTTCCTTCTGCCACTTGGCTTTCTCATTCTTTTTTCATCACCCTCCACAATTCACCACGGCAATGACAACCCAGAAAAGTAAACGCTCTGCAACAGGAAAGCACTCACTGTTACCTGCTTCCCAACCTGGACATACCCATGAAGCCGTACCGCGCGTACCTGTATATTCTCTTATAGCATGGACATTAGGGAGAGGATCGGTGGTGCGTATGCCATCGCCTAAGCCACTCGTTGCTCATGTTTATATATGCGTCAAATTTTATAGGTCTGGAGAATCTGGCCAGCTGTACTCTTGCATACAGCTTTTGCGGCAGGTGCGATATTTGAATTTGTCTCCTGCCTTATTCTTATTCAACATGTTACTTCAGTCATTGTCACATTGGATATGCGAAAAATTATTTGTCTCGAAGTTCCGAATGTCATGCTGACAGTTCTCGGTATGAAGTAACTGTTATCGTTTTAAAGCCTGTTTTAAAACTTGGTATGATTCGTCAGGTGTGGTCATTGGTTTCGTCATCTCATACCGAGCCAGCAGTGGGTAAGTATTTGTTCTGACCTATTAACAGTGGTATCATAAATAATGTGTGTGTAATTCCAGATACGACAGATATTGGACAGGGAGGACCTGTTGGTCGGACGTCATAAGGACTTCAAGAACTCTCGGTCGTCTCATATGGTTCCATGTCCCTCTCCGACTCTCGCCTAAGACGCAGCAAGAAACTCAGTCAGGACAACTAGACCGCCCCCAGAAGGAGTTAAATAAAGTCATGGCGGAGAAAAGAATGGCATTAGATCTTGTCGAAGGGTAAGTTTATTCAAATTAACACATTACCTTACATTTATTCAATCATGTTAAGATTCGCTGTGGCCCTGAAACACCATATACGAAGTGCGTTCTCTTTGCACAATAATACACATTTGCATATCCTAATACAAAAATCCACGTGAAGGCGAGGTCGGAATTTACTATGAGGATCTTTATCACTTGGTCCGCCCAATGCACAACGTCAGCCTTTACTAAAATGTGTCCTCTACCATTGTCTCATTTCATATGTTCTTAGCACCACCATACTGCCGATGATGATAATAATTACGGCGCCACCACTTCTGCCCTTCCGTCTCCGCGCAAGGCCCAACGGATCACATCCCAAATCGTGAATTTTGACACTCCCGTGACGCGTCCTGTCGTGTCGTCAACACCATCGTCGTCTTCATCATCTCGGCATGCATACATCGACATCGACGCTGATCCCATTATCCCGCCCATCAACGCATACGGTACATTTGACCCCAATAACCTTGGACCAGCATCACGGCGCCGACATGTTGATCTCTCTGAAAGCTCGAGCATCTCCGCTCATAACGAGCACAGACTACTGATGCCTTCTTCCCAGCCTCCGAAGAACGACAACGTCATGGACAAAGTGCACAAGGATCTCATACCGTTTTCAAACATGATCCGTGTCATGAAGCACTGGTTCATGCGAAGCTCTGAACATCAGGAAGGATCTTGCGGAGAGAACACGGCACGTATTTTATCTTATACAAGACAAGCCCGTTGACATACTAAATTCCAACACCAGGCTTTGGCCAATGATAACCAATGTTTTCCCCCTGGCCGTAATTGGCAAAGTCCTGTTCATCCCAGATTATACACTAAAAGTCGCCCCAAAATCGCCGGGGGCGGTGAGAACCTTCCTCTCGAAATTCTGAGATGTCTTAGCGAATGGATTAGTGTACTCGATGATAGAGGGGTTGTACAGGGTATGTTTGGGTCGTTTTGTCCACCTTTTTGTGATTTAATTTCATAACCTCCTTTAGGGCCGACTTTGGGGCCTATGCTAGGTGCCATTGCTGCGTTTGAAGATTCATTATCCGGTAGGCAGTTTTATTCCATAGCTGACGTCTGATGACGTTTAGATTCCTTCGTTTATTAGCTCTGGAGCGTATCCTGACAACACCACTGCCATTGTGATTAAGTGACTTTCTGTCCCACATGATTGATACTAACCTACAATCGTGAATAGCGTTTACGCAGTACATATCAGGTTAGTCCATTCATTTTTATTATTTTCCTTTTCACACTCTGACTGTTCTTTTTGTAACATAACAGACAGTAAGGTTATCTTACACCTTTCCGTCAGAGTATGAATCCACCTTATGAATTTAGCACTGTTTGGCTGTACCTTTTCTTTTTACCGTTCCAGTTGGTCGCTATCTTCGGATACTACGCTATACCCGGCGTTGCGATCGCTGCGTTTATTTATTTAGGATTCCTCGCGGCTGGTGAAGAGATCGAACAACCGTTTGGTGAGGCCTGCTTTGACGTTTCTAGTAGCGCTGATGAACTTTCTAACGTTCTACGTACATAAAGGCTATGACGACGTATGTCCCTCCTTCCATTCAGATTATTACGCTGGTTCACTGTTGACACATACCATACCAGAATGATCTCGACCTTGATCTCTTCTGTCATTCGATCATCCATGCAGATATTGCGCAGCTGAAATCTTCGCCATGCTTACACGCATACTTTGGACCAGAAACTGAGCAACCGCAGCTTACTCGACATCGCTCATTGAACCTTTCAGAGATTGCTGGCTTCGATGATCAAGATCAAATACCTGCTGAAAATGTGGCTTCCATTTGAACTCGTCTGCGATCTTGATTATTGTGGTACCAATAGTCAACTTCCACCTCCTTTAAAAAGTTGTATGGCCAATGGCCACGGGGCTGAATCTGCCTGCTAATCTAATCTTTAAGCTATAATTTTCTCAATCTGGACAATCACAATACATTATCGAAATGACTTTACTAGGAATCGAATCAAGCATCGTGAAGTCCGCCGAGAACGCCGGTAAAAACTGCAAACTTTGAAGCCGAAATTCTACTTGGCAAGTAGATAGAACAAGCTTTCCTGCTCATTGAATATTGTCAATCACCCTCGTGACGGGACGCACTCCGCAGTATGAGCAGGACCTTCTGATATACATTTAGATGGCTCTGCCCCACGGAGCAATCGACACTGATGCTATTTTGTTTCCCACAAATATCACCCACCATATGCCCTTTTGGTTGAAGACTCTTCGAAGACTCCATCAGGATGTTGCTGATTTAGGGACTTTTCTGTGGCGACCTCCTGCATGGGATTCTGCATGATACCAGAATATTGTGCCTGTAGAATCAGACAAGGAGCATGAATTCTAACTGATGTTCGAGAGTGTGACAATTTGATAGTTGAAGGCGAAGACCAGCTTGACGTGGAGTACATTATACATCATGTTGGTGCACTGACAACGATATCTTTAAGATGCAAAGCAACTGGCTATTAAGTCCTGCAATAATGGCCTCGCAAATACTACATAACTGGAGTCCGGTTGCCGCATTAGATGACTATGCGACAATCTGAGCTCCGACCCGTTAACATCCCTTCTTTCATCGTGACCGAAATGTGTGTGACTGGAAAACGAGCGGCGAGCGCGTCAAGAATCAAAACAAGTTGCAAACTTATCATGGATGGTCTATTTATATATACAGACTGCTATATTTTTGCATCGGCATCTCCGATGGATGGCTCTGCGTGAAAATTGTCACTAGCAAACCTAGCAAAAACAACTCACGATTCGCGATTATGTATCCTTCCGATCCCCAAAAATACCAAACGCCACCTCAGAGGCACAAGAGAGAAAAAATATCCCACTCCAAATGTAGGTTCCAATCATGACAACTCAGGCGCAGTCGGTCGTACGGAAACACAAGCCACGAGAAGGATGTTCCTGGTCAGTGAAGCCATGATTGTGTCATAGTATTATTCTGAGCGTGTGAGACCCGGATGCGATGGTGAAGGGTGTATACAATATAACTAGAGGAGGAAGGAGGTAATGAGTAGTGTACGAAGTTGTATGCATGGGTGTACATAGTATTTGGACAAAGTCAACCGCATGGATTCTGCTTTGCACATCTCCAACTCTACTTCTGAAGGTGCCATCCAACTCACTCGCACATCTGACCGGTTTGACATTTCTTCCTTTGTGCAACTTGATGATAAAAACCTGGTTTTGCTCATCACCAATGTTGACACAAATGGACCGGGCTCCAAATTATTTTTTGAAAGGACAACTCACGATGATGATTCAAACTTTGCTCAAGGCAAACCGGGTGAATGGAACATAGATAACTTTGTTTAATCATACAGGTAGATATTACTTTATACTCATTTGGCTGTGACATCATTTTTTTACACGAAATCATACCAAGTACCATACACTATTGAACCGCGCACCTTTCATACCTTAGCAGCTCATGCCCCGGCGTGCAGACTGCAAACATTGTCGAAATTCGACCTTTGTGACTCGCGGGTCACATTCATGTGACACCCCTACCTCGTACCCTGATGTGACTGAAAACGGCGCACAAACTGCCCAAGGTACTGTGCGCCTTTGAAAAAGTGACATATGTATTGTATTTATTGTTTATATATTGGAGAAATTGTTGGTAAAGCCATAAACAGCCTAAAAAATGAGAATTAGGAGTCGTTTTACCGGTCATATGTAAAAACTCCGACAGTCACGTGACGTGGTATAAACACCTGTTTAAAACACAAGTAACACACTGGTTGAGAGCGCCAGACCTATACCACTATCACACGGACCGGCCGGGAGGTATCAAACCCTGCCCTAAATGCTACATAATCACAACGGGACAAGGTAACCGAAGGTATATTCCTAATGGGGAAGGACCCTGCATCAGACCCTGGATCGAAAAGTACCCATCGAACGTGTCCTCATGCTACAGGGTGCTGTATAGTGCTACACAGCAACCCGTGATCGGCTGCATGCTGCCACATAATTATGTGAGAAAGCTGTACTGATGGGGACCGTTGCTGTGGCGCTGTGGTGCTATCAAGAGCTGTGGAGCGCTTTGGAGCATATCCGCCTTTACAGGATGACTGGTCCCGAAATGACAACGTTCGAGGGTACATGATCATGCGAGAAGATATGGCCTTGATTTGGTCTGATACATTTTTTAGGGAAGCACGATTCACGGTGAAAGTAACATATTTGGAAAATATCCAGTGATGTCCTGCGATAATCAAAAGCAGGCAAAGATCTGGTAAGCTTTACTTCGGACGCCGATGTGCAGTGATTACTGAGAAGAAGCTTCTACTGTGCCCGGTATGTTTCACTCAGGGATAGAAGAATCACAAGCAGCTATCATAGAAGTTATAATAAAAACATATACTTGAAAACAATACGAATGTTGCACCCTGAGATAGAGCGGTCCAAAAGACAAATGCAACTCAAAGGATACCAAGAGGATACGCCAAAAAGCCTGCCCTAATAAAGTCACATGATGACAGTGTTCAATCGCCAACATGGAATTTTGAGGGTGGCATTGGTGATCACATCATCGCCAATCTATGCTAAGTGGTCGACCTCCGAAGTTTTAGGTATGGAAATATAGCCTCCACTGCATACAGAGTTTCATTGATTCTAACACAGATTATTACCTCGAGGTTGTGACTTGTCAGCGAACTATTGGCAACGGAACCTTGGAGGCTCAAATTGTTCACACCACTTTTTCAGCTCGGATTGGCTTATCATTGTCTACTTCAGCCTTTTATCGTTTATCTTCGATCTTTCTACTTTTGTAAGTCTTCTAAATATTCTTCGGTCCGATTATATGGAAATAATCATTGTTATTCAGTCAAACGTGCACAGAACGCGAGGATCTGAAGTACCTCGTTCGTATCATATTTAAATACCTGCGCTCCGTAGGTCAGTGAGTCATTCTTAACCCATGTCGTCGCCGTCGTTGAGCCCCTCCCCTAACAATGATTCCCCGCTGCCTCTTTCAGATCTCGTTGCCCCAGACTCCAAGTCTGCTTGGACCACTGAAAGTAGTGGTTCGGCAGTCGCCCCAACTCCAACTCCATTACAGTCTGAATCTTCGGCTGCCCAAAATTCCACAGTAGCTGCCTTTAAGTCAACCCCTATAAAAAATACATACTCGGGCTCAGGACGTTTCGCCTCTGAAATTGTACCCAGTGCCAGTCAGGTGAAGAAAAAAATGGTCGAGAACATCCGAGACCACTTTGTGGGGCCTATGCCATTCAATGAACTATTGGAGCTTCTGCCCGTCACCAAAGAAAGCCTTAAAATCAAACCTACCTTTTCTATGGATTACTTCTCAGGCTTTGTGGTCGACGAAAAAGAAAATACCATGTATGACCCATTTGTACGTCATTCTTATAGCTTATTTCTTTCATGTTATTAACTCCTTGACTACCGCTCAGATTGAGAAGGTCGCCAAGATAAACGCTATGCCTGGGTTCAAATTGGTCAACACATCAAATTATGCAGATCGAGCGGTCGTTAAGGATATGAAGAGCAAACCCGATCTGGCGGCATACAAGGATACAGTTAACTTGGACAATGTAACCATCTACCGTGAGATGGAGCTTGTCTTCGAGTTCAAGCCACAACAAAATACTGTCGACCCATTCGATTCTAGAGCTATTAAGGTCTCAGGTGTTGTAGGGCAAGCTTCTGAGCGTCCTTTTGAGGCTACTCCTAATGGGCGCTCTCAATGCCGGGGGCAGATCACTAACTATGCCCGAATCATGATGCACCGACAACATCGTACCCACTGCTATGTTGTCTACATTGGGGGCTGCTATGCCCGCATCATTCGCTTTGATCGCTCAGGAGGTCTAGTATCAGAAAGGATTAACTTCAAAAAGCATGGTGATTTGCTCCTAGACTTCCTGTGGTACTATTCCCAAACAACTGACGAAGCCCGTGGGTTTGATACGACTGTTCGTGTCTTACCAATCGATGACGTGAAAGCTATGATGGCACGAAAAAAGCTGAGCGCCTGGCAACCTGCGAGTGGCAGCAAGCGTGTCTATGCAATGGATGTTCCGGAACAATCTGTGCCAGCAAAGGTCCCTGCGCCCACAATGCCAACGTCAACTGTTGCTGATCCAGTCAAAAAATTACACACTGTGTATGTGTGGGGGTCCCTTTCAGAACCCAATACCGTTATTGGACGAGCAACACGAGGATACCCGGCGTGGGATCCTAGCCGTCCCGAGGGGGAAGACATTGTTTTTCTGAAGGATTCCTGGAGATTGTGTGGGGAAGGTATGGAAAAGGAAACAGACATACTTCAGACTTTGAACAAACATGGTGTCCGAAACGTACCACAATACCTCTACGGCGACGACATACCTGGCCATAGGACAATCACCCAGGATTATACCAAAGCGCTATGGAATGCAGGTGGAGTTGCGAAGGATATTATAACGAGAGTGCACATTCGGTTTGTCGAAGATATTGTCGGTCTTCCTCTCTGGGAATTCGAGAACCCAAAGCAGCTGGTTGAGGCTGTCTATGACGCTGTAATCGGTAAGCATGCAATTATGTTCATGATTGATGCTCATCTATCTCGCAATAGCCCACCAGGATGCATACCAGCTCTGTGGGATTCTACACCGAGACGTGAGCCTAGGAAATATCCTGAGGAGGAGAGACGGTAACGGCGGAGTGCTGAATGACTGGGACCTGGCAGCGCGCTACAACATTGAAACACATACTCCTCTCAAGGACAAGAGGCAGCAATCTCGGTCGGTGAGTGATTTGATTTGCTCCGGTGATGACCTGCGGCTAAAAATGTACCATTACCAGGGAACGTGGCAGTTCATGTCAATAGGACTTCTCGAGGACCCGTCAAAGGTTCACCACTGCATCGACGACGCCGAGTCTTTTATTTGGGCCCTTCTTTACTCCGTAATGCGGTACATGAAGACCAGCATTGTGCCTATAAGGTTACAATCAGTAATGGAGAGGATATTTGATCAAGTTGACCGAGATGTCCCAGGCGAATTAAACACAGGCGGGGCAGGCAAACAATCCTTCGTCACCGGCAATCGTTTTAGCTTCAAAGTCTTCGTTGTTACCGACAATGAACCGCTAACGGATCTCATAGATACCCTTTTTGCAAACATTATTTCTAGATATGGTGACCATGTTTCGGAGCCTCGCAAACGCATCAAACAACTTATGGGAAACCAACAATATACTTATGGACAGGCTCGAGAAGCTTTTGACCGCGAAACCAACGAGCTCGGAGTACAGCTTTATCAACTTTTGGAATCTACTTTCAAGGAGTATCTCAACAAGGATTGGCCAAACAATACTCCCGGGTGGCACGACTACCTCAATCCGCCGAAGGCCGGAAAGGGTGAAAAGCATCCCAGATCTCCAGCACCCCATATTGAGCTCGATAATCCTGTTGCCTCCACGTATAATTCTGGTTTGGATGGATCTCCCTCGCGCCAACCAAGGAAGAAACGGAAGCATTCCGATGATACGCCATATCGTCCTTCCGGCCCTGCACCTTAGGTATCTCATGAATCAGAGTCAATGTATCCTAACATGCGATCACAGACCAAGTAGTCAGTATACCCGCCTAAAGACCTACTCAATCTTTCAGCACACGCATTTTTCTTTTGTCGTCTTTAAATTTTGCAATTGTTTTCATCATTTTTGTTACCTTTGTCTTAATCAATTGCTTTAAACTTTCATGTGTGAGATTTACCTCTCCTTTGCATACCCCTTTGTCATTTTGAAAGTCTCAAAATCTAAGCTTCGAGCCATCGTCAAGTTCTACACTGAGTCACAGGTAATTGTTTTGACATGTTTATCCCATGACCCTGCCAGAATTTTCCAGGTCTTTCCTGCCTTCGACCACTGTTTTAACATTTGCGACAGTAGGGAAAAACGCAATTACGCTTACATGTCTAGATCTGCAAGCTCTGACGGAACGTACAGGCTCACCGGCCCCCAGTGCGAGTTCCGGTGGTGGAGTGGCGTCAACGGACTATATTCCAAAGCCAAAACCCAAAGGGGCGAAACCCCCTAATGTGTTCTCCAAT
Organism: Psilocybe cubensis; assembly: GCF_017499595.1. NCBI lineage: Eukaryota > Fungi > Basidiomycota > Agaricomycetes > Agaricales > Agrocybaceae > Psilocybe > Psilocybe cubensis. Next base: position 1,445,157 of record NC_063007.1, on the reverse strand, counting down.
GATGGTTCGTTTCTGGACAGGATACGACGGTCTATGAAGGTTTGTGAAAATATTAGCATTTATATATAACTTACTCACTTTGGGATCTACAGGAAGAAGAGGATAAAAAGAAAGAAAAAGAAGCCCTCGAAAGGTCGGTGTAACAGACGTCGAGCGGTGTAGTCCTCCTTTTTTACTCTCTGTCATTCATATTGACGGTGATATAGGAAGAAACATTTTGCAGATCGCTTCGTCAGTTCTATATCGTCCTTCAATTGTTTTGATCAAGTGGACTCACCCATATCGTACCCAGAAAACCAGAGGAAAGCGACCACCTCCTACAACCATCCAATCCGCCGCATCAGACACAACCACGCCTGAAACTGACGAGTCTCCAACAAAGAAACTAAAGCTCGATGGGGAGCTGAGTATAAACAAGGGGGACAGAGAGAAGGCTGGCCAAAATGCACAAGGTCTGTACGTCACATCCCATTCGCAAACTTGAACACCCTCTCAACTCTTCTCCTCTAGCTGAATATCACAAAGCCATGGAATCCTACCCAGGGAGCCTCAAGGACGGTGGAACTGGTGTAAGACCTCTGATTAAGTGACTGATGATGTTTCTCTCTTTTCCTTCAAGGCCTCAAGATCTTCGTAAGGCGTTTAAACTGATGATCCAGAACAAGTCCAGATTTCTATCTGTGGACACCTTTTGTTTTCTTTTTCTTCTTTGGGGGTTTTTGGGCGTTGTACTTTATGATACCCATGCATGTCAAATAGTATTACAGAGAGAGGTACAATTGAAAACATAAATCCAAGAATAGGAATATCGACTATGCATCGAGAACACGATAAACCTAAAATCTGTCAGAATTGTGGAAAAAGCGAGAATAAAAAGGACAAACCTTGACAAGTCCGCTCTTGAGGTCTTCCAAACGGTAACTGACAGACTCGACTGTCTAGGAAATATTCAGAATGATACAAATTGCAAAGAGCGCTGCATACCTGCTGTCCAACATGCTGATTTGCCTGAAACACCCTGATTTTCGACTTTTTCGCTTCGAATTCGCCCACAACGCCCACCAACGTCTCACCCGCCGCACCCACGGACTGATGATACGTCTGCAGCCCCTTGTGCCCCTTGAGCTTTGCATCCTGAATCTCCACCAAATTGCCCGGCATAATATCGCTGACGCGTTTCACCACCGCCGGCCCGTTCTGCACGTATATTGTATAACCGTATATTGTATAACCGTACGGCTCTCCAGCAGCTGTGGGCGCGGGTGCGGCGTTGGGCACCGCTGCAAGCACCTCGCGCACGAATCCGGCGTAGGACCCGTCCCCGATGAGCGTCTTGTGCGATTTCTCGAAGAGCGACGTAGCAACCTTGCAAACCTGCACGCCAACGCGGCCCCACAACGCGATCAGCTCGTCGGCGGACAATTGTCGATTGTTAGCTAGAGGAGCAGGTGGTTTGGTTGGCGGTGGAGGGGCGGGTGGAGAAGATGGTTGTGCCGCCACTACAGGAGAGGTTGGTTCGGCGCCAGCATCTGTCCACGACATTGTCAAATCCGAGGCACCACTGAAATCGAGACTGGAATTAGGGATTGACGGGAGCTCCCATTGCAAGGATATGCTATCTCCCAGGTCGGGACGCTGGAGCATAGGTGGTGGTTGTGGTGCCTGAGGAGCAGACCGTGATGGAGGAGGGCGAGCGGCAGGCCTGGCTGGAGGCGGTGGAGGAGCCTCTTGACTTTCCGGTTCTTCAACCATAACATATTCAGTGTGAGGCATTTGCGGCGCCCTATGGGGAGGACTCGACGCCCCATCTCCACCTGATACATTTCTCGTAGAGGTGGAGCTCTGCAATGTGCTAGATCGCCTCATCGGCAAGGCGGTCGGTACAGGTGGCCTGGAAGGTGGAGAAGAAGGTCCTGTAGATTGTCTGTTGATAGACGGGCAAGCAGCTCGTGATGGTACTGGAGGAGGAGCCTCTTCGACATGTTCGTATCCAGATTCCTCGGCCTCACTTTCACCAGCCTCAACCTTGACACCTTCTTCAGAAGCAGCTACGCTTCCATACTCAGAGTCTGTATCTTGGGCCGACTGCACAGGGGCAGCTGGAGGCGGAGGGGGCCGTGAGAGAGGTACAGCGCGGGTGGGTGGCGCGGGTGGGACAGCAGGTGCAGGCGCAGAAGCTCTGTCAACATTCTCCTCTTTCACCATATGCAATCTCGGGGGCAGAGGAGGCAATCCACCAGCACCCATCATCATCCCAATCCTCATTCCACCCATCGTAGCCAATTTGGCTGCAATCCGTTCCTTCCGCGCTCGCTCCTCTTCTTCTTCAGAAAGTGGCACTGCAGGTTCTTCGTCTACTGCAGCTGAACTTTCACCCTCTTTTTGATCTTCTTCCTCAGACTGTCGAGGTGGTGGTCGACTGATGGGGGTAGGGATAGGTGCAGCGCCAAATCGAATACCACCCAATTTGGCCATGCGCTCAGCGATTGTCTTGCGGCGTAATTGTTCTACATCCTCTTTGGCATCATCATCATCATGAGGAGCAGCAGATGGAGGTGCAGCTGGAGGTGCAACAACAGGCGAATGTACCAGGGATGATCGGCCAATTGACGGTGAAATAGGAGATTGGGCATCGATTTCCTCTTGCGCTTGAGAAATACTACGGAGGTTTACAAATGAGGTTTGCCTGCTTGGGCTATGGAATGCCGGGTCTATGGGGTCTGTAAGACGAAAGGAAAGTTGAGTAATTAGGATAGTTGTGCTCGTGAAAATTGAATAATCACGTACCGCCTTCCTCTTTGTCAAGTATCTCTTCCGAACCCGAGACCGACAGAGAAGGCGTACTTTGCTCAGGAGGAGATATGGTTTGAGAAGGCTGCTGCTGCTGCCCACCTTCCTCCTGCGAAGAACTAAACGGTGGGGGGGGCGATACGAGGCACTACTGGACGCCTAGGTGGAATAGGTAGCGCCTGTCCATCATGATCAGAATCCGTCTCCGAATCCTCGTCGTGAGCTGGCACAGGCGGTTGTCAAACATGAACAGCGCGACCGCATACACCGCGGATGACTCCACAATCGTCACCACGATGCGTGTATATGCCTTCACCTGCATCCCTTTAGATCCTCTAGATCTCCCTTGTCCTTGTCTCATGGGCCCTGAGAGTGTGCCAAAGTGCCATAATGGATCAATTTACATAATCACGGCAATTGCGGCTGGCCACTTTGGGCAAGAATTAACAATGTTTTCCGCGCATCACAAGGTTTGTTCAGCGCACAAAATGTATTTACGCGCAGGTAATTTACACATAAAGTATAATTTGGGGTAGAAATAATGTACTCGGGCTTGTAATATATGTCTGAAATATGTTTCCGCGCAGCAAATTGTGTTCACGGAATCTTCAAACTACCCCAGAAAGCAATCTGCGCACCAAAAAAATGTTTCCGCGCACAACTTTTTTTTATTCTTGACGGACTTCTCAAAAATAAGCAAATTATATTTACGGGGAATATTTCCCCACTTGGGCAGCCATATAGGAGTGATAGAACTACTGCAATTTTCACAGATTGTCCTCATGCATGATAACACCTCCAAGTCTATCAAAAACCAACAATATCTCAGTAATATCCCATTACCAACCCCTCAACTGATTTGAGGACCACCAATCGCGGAATCGTTGACCGTAATTTGCTTTGTTGACAGGGACAGGGTCATGCTTCTTGTTTAGATGCCTTTTGATCCAAGGGGCCACTTTGCGTGGACGCATTGCGGTCGAGAGTTTCTGAAAGAGAAAAGTGAAGCTAAAAAAATAACAGTAGCAAAAAGAACGTACTCTTAGGGTAGGATTCCCTTTCTCAAATTCCAGATACAGCGACACCAACTCCTGCCAACTTGTGTGATTGGATAAACCTTGAAGATACTGGATCACATTCAAAGATAAGAAAGAGGGGGCGCCTTTGAGGTTGTCGTCAAGAGAGGCAAGGAAAGTTAATGGATCGGCTGTGGCTGCAAGAGTTGGAGGAGCAGTCAATGGGGTAGAGGTTGGAGGTGGTGCAGGTGTAGTGGCAGCACTAAGCGTGGTTGGCGAAGCAGACGGTGAGGGTGATTGAACGTGGAAGGTTTGAGGGGCTATTCCCACGGCAGCGTTATCAACACTGACCCCGGCATCTCTGCGCAGGCACCTATCATCAGATTTTGGGTCTACATCCATATCTGGATTTGCGGTGGCGAGATCATTGTCTCTCGGTAGGTCAGCGTTTGAATTCACTTCCCTGATGACCTGAATGCTGACTTTTGCATTGTCTTTAGTAGTTGCAATAGAGATGCCAGCAATGTCTTCAAGATTATCATGCAACACCGAATTGACTACGTTGGGTACTACTCCAGTAGATTGATTGGCCTTAGTAGGAGACTGGGGCTATGTGAAAAATGGTGAGAAACCAGATTTTTATATGACAACCGTGAAACTCACAGACGTGTCACCGAGGTCTTTTTCTTTGACACTGGCAGTTGATTTCTCAACATTGGGTACGCCAGATTTGCTAGATGTCGACCTATCAGAGCCATCCATCAGCATCTACGCTTTGCTGTTGACCAATTAATTAATCACACGTACGGTTGACGTGGGAATGTATGAACGTTGCTGGGGGTAGACGGGTCCTTTTTAGAGGTGGGTTCATTTTCATCCCATGTTTTCAATCCCCCCTTCTTCATCTTCGTCCCAATGTTGTCAAGGCCTAGCTCCCTCAGTAACACCTTATTTTGCTCAATATTCTTTTGTTTTGTTGCCTCATACTTGGACACCTCCTGCTGATTTTGCTTTGGCTCTTTCTTTTGGGGCATAGGTTTGGAAACCTTTTGCTCCTCGCTCTCAGAATTGGACTCTTCTTTGTTGCTCTTGTTGGACATGCTTTCTTTGGATATTGCCCAAGCAAGGCGGTCACAATAATCTATGACTTGGTTAGAAGGTGCGTAAACAGTCTTCAGTTATATCCACTCACCAAAAGCCTCATGTAGAAAGTCGTCGAACTTTCGGCTAATGCTCAACTCGAAATCCTCTTTACCGACGTAAGCTCCAAAGTCTCTCCCATCCTTATCTGTACTGTGATGGTATCTGGTTCAAGCGCTTAGAACCCTGTTCTTGCCCTCGGTTCTAAAGATTCACATCAAGGTAGAAATGTTTCCGTTATCCTTTGGAAGTGGACCTCCCAAAATAATTGTTGTAAACCAGCCGGTTTGTTTTGCAAGCTCTGACGTCAACTTTTTTTTTTTTTTTAAATCCTATTTATTGTCCATTGAGGTCAGGCCTTATGCTGGACGTCCTACTGTATGTTCTACTTTTAATATACTATTCCTATGGTGTCAAACTCTACGTTGTAGTGGGCCTCCTTTGGTAGCACCTCGCACGTAGTGCGTATTATGTCTCTGTGTGTGATAGTAGCTGTAAGTAAGGTAACTGTGTTATACGACGGTATTGTAAAATGGGTGGGGAGATGTGTTGAAGGTAGAAAATTCAAATATGGGACAGTAGAATGTGTAATATGTTGCATTAGAAGGTGAAATGAAATATGTACATCGGGAATGAAAGGAAGTGGTGGTTGGGCTGTGGCCTGCCTCACAGTGTTGCCGGCGCTGTTTTCTCTTCGTGGTCTCGTCCATTGTTCTTCTCCTAGACCCAGGTTTCCTCTAGTTCCAGTTCTTCTTCTTCTCTCCTCTCCGCTTCTTCTTCCTCGGTCTCCCTCTCGGCGCATACTATTTCTCCATGTGTTTCTTTGAATCTTTTGGTGGCTTTCACGTATCGCAGCACGCTCTGTATTGTTTTGAGCTCTCCTAGTAGTCCTACGCCGATTGGGTGGTCTGGTCCCAGCTCCTTCCTCCATTCTGCTCTTATTTCCTTGTACGCTCGGCAGTGCTTCAAGTAGTGTGTGATTGTCTCTGGTACATTGTCCTCGCAGTTCTCGCAGTTTGGGTCTTTTTCAGGCATCCTCTCTGTGGGCCGGTGTTTCTGTCTGCGCCTTTCATCGCTCGTTTAGCTTCCCTGTCAACCCTCTCGCTTCCTTTGATGTCCTCGTGTCCTGGGACCCATCTCATTTTCAGCCTTGCTTTTGGGTATTTCTTTCTGATTTTTGCCCACTGCCACTGCACCTCCTCTATCAGGTATGACCCTGGGCCCTGCTTCCTTGCTTTATGTCTTGTCAGGGACAACTGGTTGTCCACCGCCATGCTTATTGTAATTGTCTCAGTTTGGTTTGGTCTTCTTTCTTCGAGCCTGTCCTCCAAGAGTTGCATTCCCAGTATCTGCCCCACGCATTCCCCTTTGAACACCGTGTGCTCTTTCTCGCTGCCCAGATGCGCTCTCGCTACCTTTGTGCTCCTTCCCTGTTCGTAAATCACCGCCGCTCCTCCTATCTTCCCTCCCAGTCCTGACCCGTCCGTGTAGATCCTGATGTCGCTGTTGTCTTCCTTGTCCATTTCCTTTGCTCTCTTCCTGTCCTTTGCTATCAATATGTCCATTGGTGATTCCCACTTTGGTGCCTTAGGGGTGGTTTCTATCATTTCGAAGTCGTTTTGGAATATTTTGCTCACTGCCATGACATGGTGCAAAGGTGCTGGGTGCCGTTTGGGTTGTATCTTCCTGGCTCTCTTTATCTCGTGATGTAGCAGGTGCGATTCCGGTAGCGTCGCCATCCGTAGCGCCGCCGCGTTGCACATTTTTCATATGACATCTTTTGTTGGTGGCATGTCTGCATGTGCAAATAGTAGATCCGTCGGTGTTGTCCTCAGTGCACCTGTTGCCTGTAGCGCTGCCCTTCGTTGTACACTGTCCATCTTCCTCAACATTCCTTTCATGCCCTTCTCCCTTTCTCCCTTTCCTCCCGCCATCGTCGGGCACCATACATCAGCTGCGTATAGCATGCTGGTTACCACACTCGAGTAATACAGCCTCCTCGCGTAATCTCCTCTCATCCCCTTCGCCATCCGTGACAGCCTCCTTGTCTGATTGACCATCTTTGTTCCTTTGGCTATCGCGTACGCGGCGTGTTGCTTAAACCTCAGTTTGCTGTCCACCATCACTCCCAGGAATTTATGTATGTTCTTTGCCTTGATTTGTTGGCCATCAAGGTTGATGTTCGGCGTAGGTGGCGCGATCCTCTTCCTCGGGTTGTTTGGGTCGACCACTCTCTTCCTCGTGAGTCCCTTGAATACAAACTTCTCGTACTGGTAGTCCGAGAAGTGTGACTTTGTCCAATCTCTGGGCCCTTCTTCTCTATGAAAGAGCTCCTCCACCCTCTGTACTGCCTCCTTCATTGTCTTCCCCGCCGCCGCCACATACGCGTCGTCTGCATAATTCGTTGATAGCTCGACCTTGTTCTGCCTGATCGCTTTGATTTGTCCCGCGTTGTATATCCTGTAACTTAACATTGCTAGATTGCATCCTTGATCCAGGCCGTTTTTGACTGCGATGGGCTGCGACGTGAAGTCGTCGAACGCGATGACCGTCTCTCTCCCTTCGCTCTTGTTCCTTATCCACCTCGTGTACTCCTTCGGTATCCCCACTGACCTCATGTTGTGTTCCAACACCGGTATGACTGTGTTTGGAAAGGCACCTTTCACGTCCATGTAGACCACCGCCACTTCCTCTCCTCTCCTCCAGGCGTCTTTTGCAAATTTCATCAGCAGGTGGAGTGAGTTGCCGGTGGTGCATCCGGGGCGTCCGCCAAACTGCCGTTCGGGCAGCAGTTTCAACCTCTCGGACTGGTAGCTTCAATTTATATCATTATATCTAGACAACTGTCTACAGGCGAACTAAACTGTTACCCAGTAATTCATATCATTGTTTATCTAGAGATTTGATTACTATTGGGCATTTCATTCCTAGACAAAAATATGATATCAAACCAATTGATTTCATTACTTGTTGGCTTGATTTCATTTCAATTGAAGGCTGTTTCATTCCACTATTATCAATGATTTCATTGCGATTTCATTTCTATCTTGAAGTATTTCATTAATATTTAGAATTGATTTCATTAGCTGTAGAGGTGATTTCATTATGATTTCATATCTAATCTTATGATTATCTAGGCTTGATAATCCTGTACCAGATTGATTAGTGCATGCTATTTTTGGCCCAGGAACTCGGACTAAATATATTAGAATTAGGGCTGACAGCCATCACATCAGGGCCCTGTCCCTGCCCCTTCCCTTGGCTCCTGGCTCTATAAATAACACTCATCCTATGCTACTTTTGTGCATTGCTGGCAATGGATTGGGCGCTTTTGGGGGCATTTCTGGACCGTTTCCCTTGGTGTTTTTTAATAGACATATAGTTTTAAAGTGTCCCAATCCGAATATGAAATTAGAATTGCAATATCTTTACTTGTTATTGTGCAATTAAGCATACGATGTTTTGGTCAAAAAGCGCACGTTGAATAGCACCCTCCAGGGGCTGGCATGCACCCTTTTGACTATGCCATTATTTATTATTTATGTTAGACGGAGTACATGCCAAGTTTCAGCTCAATTGGAGCAGTGGAACCTATTGAACTAGGATGTGCACCCTACCCCTCCTCCTACCCCTTGTACAAATGCCTTCCTGATCAGATAAATTCAGGCCCAACCAGGGATGGGGAGGCGTTTATTATACCAATTTTTAGGGCCCAAAATCTTGGTGCAATTCTAAGATTTAAGGGTACTACCCCCCATCCTCTCCAGAATTTGTATATTTTATTATGGGATAGAATGGCCATTCCCAGCACATATAGGTATGTAAATCTGCTCTATATAGTACCACAGACCCAATACATATCTTTGAAACATTCAGGATGAAGGGAAACACCTTGGTTATGAGGCTAATAACAAGGTATTGGATGTGCAACATAATATGACCATATCACCGCTTATACTTCACCTAAATGCACATATCTTACATTCACAGATAGCTACTAAGGTCCTCTACATATTATATTTATAATGCTAAATGACCAGAACGCTTAACAAGATGGTACAAGAAGAATAAGCATTGTTGTTCAAAAATGGAGGAAAAGCAAAATATGATGTGAAGGATAACACTTATAAAATACAAAAACTATACGGCTGTGTAGCCCTAAATGACACCTATCTGTGGTATATAGACTCATGGAAATCCGATGATTATGAGCTGAGATATGTCAAAAAGTATCCCGGAGAAAGGCCAAAGAGGTGACCACAAACAAAGCATAAATAAAGGCCAATATCCATCCGGGTCTCTGATGGGTTCTTCAACACCTTTCTTTCCATATCTCAACAACCACTTGTCCAATGCACAACATCCTTGATCATCATAAAAAGTGCGGGTAGATTACAAAGCATTGTAAACCCAATTAAATATTTTTTTATTCGAAATTCTCATACTGCGTTACAACCCTCTTGAAATGTTGTGAGAAACCGGAAATATTGCAGTGCGAATAAATTAATTTGAGGTTTACAATATTTTTGGGTATTGCAATATGAAAGAATAAGCGGCTAGTTTATAATCTCAACAAATTACTGTATGAGATGACAAGGAATCAAGAGCGTTATAAAACATTGCGAGAATTTATTGGATTTCTCAATGATAAGGAGGATTGAATGGGATTTTGAGGCACCCAGCAGATTATAATAGAACAAATTTATTTATTCAGTAATAAAAGTACAGGCATGGTATGTAAAGCAGGGCAGAGCAGAGCAATAATTACAGCAATGAAAGACATCAGAATTTCTTAGCCTTACGTTTGATAGGTTGGCGCGTTCCCTTGGCCTGGGTCCTGGCCTTTTTAGCTGGTGGTTCTTCACCGTCGGCGGCGGTGGCGTCAGAATTGGGTGCAGGAACGGCATCAGCGTTGGGAGTAGGCAGGGCCTCATCCCCGGTCTCGAAGGGGTCTGAAGGTGGTGCCTGTAGCTAATATGAGCCCTAGATAGAGAATGTAATAAATGCACTCACGTCTTTACGCTTTGGACCAGGGCGGCGTGGCGCCGCTTTCCTCTTTGCAGGGAGCTAATCATAATATTAGTGTAATGAACCAATCTCGAGTGAAAACGCACCTTGATCTTGATCGGGGCTGGTGGGGAAGGGGAGCGTTCGTTTTCGGAAGAAAGAGAGGAAGAATCCTCGGAAGGGAGGTCAGGGGGGGATTCTGAAGGGATCCTAATCGCGTTTAATGCCATTCGGCGACGGGAGACTTGTTGAGGCACAGGTTCCGCCAGTGAAACAGCTGCAAATGCTTTAGCTAGCGCTGGTGCAGACCCATTATCTGGGGCGGGGTGGGAGGAGGGTGTGCGTGCTTGAGGAGATGCAGGTGCGGGTGTGGGTACACGAGCAGGTTCGGGTGTGGGTGCACGAGGGGGTGCGGGTGCAGGTGCACGAGCAGGTGCACGAGCAGGTGCAGGTGCTTGAGCCGCAGCGGCCATTTGAGCTTTACGCCGTTCTACCGGGTCTCTGAGGCGTCCGTCGCGTGCACTACCTTCTAAAGGGGACGACTTCTTGTCATGATCCACGGGCTCAGATGGCAAGATAATGTTCCTAGAAATTCATTAGCATAAAATCAAGCGCGTAAGGCACGCTTACTCTTGCCACCAAGCCACAGTCTCCTTGGCCCACGTATTGTCATCAAAAAGACCCAACAGAAGCGTCAGAATAGATGCGTAGAGGCGGTCGGCCTTCAAAATGCTCTTCGCCTCAGGCCAAGTCTTACCGCTGATTGCAATGACAAGCTTTGAAGGAGGTTAGCACTGACAGACTACTGGCAATGTCCACTTACCATCATGCAATAATAACATATGAGTCTTATCGTTAGTTCATATACTTTGTGAATCTGTCCTTTGCTGGCACGTCCTCCAAGCCTGTTGGCCTCGCCTACAAGCATACGTTGGACGAACTAGAGTGCCAATATGTATCAATGACATGTCAAAACATAAAAAAAAACTTACTTGGGGACCCAAGGGTGGTCGAAACAGACCTTGGACCTCGTCGTCTATGTCAAATGGGATGTCAGGGTCATACAAGCAAGCTGGCCAATCCAGCGCGTCTCCATTTTTGGTATCGGCTTCGAGTGATTCACATCGCACGCTATCCACAAATAAATCAACTCATATTCGCAGAAAATAACAAGCCGACTTACAGAATTTCACGCGCATTGAGGTCGGCAAGCTCGGCGAACTTGACACGCGGGATTAAAAGAGCGGCGTATGCAGGGTGTTTATAGCCCTGGTTCACCCTGGCACAGGCCAGTTTGTAGGCCTGTAGGTCAAGTGGGACCCTCAGATCAAATGGGATCAACTCCGAGATCAACTTATGTGCCTTGAAGAGATCGTCGGATCGCGAATGAGCTGCAGCACTCGATACCTTACAAGTATGGTTAGTCGATCTGTACATGCGACCTCACAAAATTCTTACCAAATCAATGACTTTGCCAATCAAGGCAGAATTGTCCTCGCACTTCTTGATGATATCCATAAGGTCGGGCATCAAGTCCTGCATCTCATAGAAGGACCAGAGCTTGGGTTGTAAACTAATATATGCATAAATAAATGCCCCAGAAAAAAAAGGCGCATATACTTACTCCAATATTTGTTGTCGGGTCATACCATCCGTTATATGGTTGGCCAGAAACTCGAGACCCTCTTGGATGACGCTCTTTACGTTCATAAATGGGTCAATGGACTAGTGAATCCATCTCGCGCCCTTCAGAGTGTCTGCTAGTTCGGGGCATCTACAAATAACGTTAGCGGTTAACGCGCACGGGAACGGGGGAGGGGGGGATTCAGGCTTACTCGAGTTCTTTGTTGGTATCGATAGCCGTGAGGGCTTTTTCAATCTGGGTCGGGGTGAGCATGGTGGTGGATGGTGGTGGTACGGGAAGAAAAGGGATGAAAAAAACTCTCTTCCGCATATACTGAGCGCAGTGGTTATGTAATGGACACCTGAGGAGGTACAGATGTCCGCGCTATTCCGCGCCATTGCCATAACTAGCAGGCGAAGGAGGCGCGATCGCCATCGACAGCGAGCTGTCAGAGGATAAAAATAGCCCACCGCGAATCACCATAGCCAGGAGGTAGCCACCCAAGACGCCCCAGGTATACCCGTGCGTTGAAGCTTGTGGCCAGGGCTTTCGACGACGAGAAGGGGTGTATACGCGTACCGAACGAACCCCCAGGTATCTCCGTGGGTTGAAGGGGGCTGGTAGTCCGTAGCAGCGACAGAAGCACCCTACAGAGTACAGAATTGCCATAGTCAAGCAGCCGCACCCAACGAACCCCCAGGTATTTCCGTGGGTTGAAGGGTGTGAGCACCGACTTGAGCAGCCTACAGACTACGGAATCACCATAGTCAGCAGACTGCCACCAAACTCCGAGACGAACAACCGCCAGACTACAGAAATACCATAGTCAAGCAGCCGCACCCAACGAACCCCCAGGTATTTCCGTGGGTTGAAGGGTGTGGGCACCGATTTGAGCAGCCTACAGACTACGGAATCACCGTAGTCAGCAGACTGCCACCCAACGAACCCCCAGGTATTTCCGTGGGTTGAAAGGTGTGGGCACCGACTTGAGCAGCCTACAGACTACGGAATCACCGTAGTCAGCAGACTGCCACCCAACGAACCCCCAGGTATTTCCGTGGGTTGAAGGGTGGTAGTGGTGCGGAAGTCAACAGAGCCAACAAATGGAACCCTACCCAAATTCAGATTCCGCCTGATGGCAATTTCAAACTCCGACACGCATGGTAATCTCAACACGTTCCTGCGTCATTGGTTCTTCTTCGCTACCCAGGCTCATTGCTCGGACAGCCTCACTACCCAGGCTCATTGCTCGGGCAATACGCGCAAACTACCCAGGCTCATTGCTAGGGCAGAACGCGAGACACTACCCAGGCTCATTGCTTGGGCAGAACTCATAAACTACCCAGGCTCATTGCTAGGGCAGAACGCTTAAACTACCCAGGCTCATTGCCAGGGCAGTACGCACAGATAAATTGGAATTCCTGCTCCCCCGACTGTCCATAATGCCCCCCGTATGTATCTTACAATATCAAGGTGTATTTGGTTGCTAATTCTACGTACAACAGACTACGCCCTCCTTTGACTGGTCCCAGGGCTCCGTCTTCCTACAAGACGGTATAATTTACTACTCTCCCAATTGTAACCGACCAGTCCGTATCAAGGCCCCAGAGCGGAATCACCCCCACCCATTCCCCGAACATGCAGAGCCAGATCCCACCTCTGTCAAGCATCCTGTCTGGTGGACAGACACCTTTGGGTGGATGTCCTTCATACCGCTCAACCCATCCTTTATCTCCGACCCCTTCGACACCTTTACCTGGCAGCCTGAGCTGGATGTAACTCCTAGCTATAATACTCCACCCGGTTCCACTCTCTACCAGCTCGAAATTCATACTATAAAGCATTGGCGGTTTAAGGAACAATGTTTACTGGAAGCTGCGCACAAAATGAAGCTATGGTACCACGTACCAGCCAGTCAACCACCCCCGCCTTCCATCTTTAAATACGATAAGCCCTACACATCGAAAGAAGAAGCTTATCGCCAGATTAAATTGGCGCGAGATTGGTTTGCCGTATGGATGGGATTCTTTGCATATTTTGCTGCGTGTGCAAAGTATGACAAGTATTGTGCAGGAAAGATGGTGAGAGAACAGGGCGAGTTACTACCCCGATGGTATACCAGGCTGCTCGAGGAGGTTCCGATGCTACAGCGATCCTGGTTGGACGGGCTTTTAACATCGCCAGCGTGTGTATTCTCACCCGACACTCAGCGTGCAGGGATAGTTATTCCCTGGTATGAATATGACAATCGGAGGCCCGAGATACAGTTCTTCCTGGACCAGCAGATTCCTGTTTTCTTTCCGTGGTGTGCCATCGCAGAACAGGCCATCATAAACAACCCCACCCTTTGCTATCTTGAGCCTCCTGCAAACCTTGTTCGGGATGCCCTTGAGAAGTTTCTGAACCGATTCCCCAGTGTTCCTCTCGCTGGCCTAATCCTTAGGTCCTACTTTTGATTTCATGATTGCCCGCTGCACTCCACCAAACATATATTGAGAATGGAACACAGTACGTCGTTGGTCACGAAATATATGTATGAAAAATTTGCCTCGCAAACCGACAAGGTCAAGGCGGCTATGGAGGAGAACCAGGTGGAGGCCACGGTTGCAGAATTGAGGGAGATAGTAAGCCGAGCCATGGACATGGACCTTGCAGAGGCCAAGCGAGCCATAGCAAATCTCCCCACTCACGATTGGATGGACAAAGGTGACTACCACCGGAGAGGAGAGTTGTACGACCACGTCTCGATATTCTTGGAGAAACGCGAGAGAAACCAGCGCTTTATCATTGCGACTGAGACCGAGGACGCAAAGATCAAAAGGCTTCAAAGAGAGGAGGCCCTCCCGGGGTACAACACATCGGTCTATAGGTGGAAAAGTGTCACGACGCCGGGGGGGAAGGAATTATACATGCAAGTTCTCCTCCTTCAATCAAAGCACGAGAGACTGTTTGCAAAGGTGCCTCCCTCTCAACGAACATACAATGCAGTCTCAAACGAGTGGGACATTTTTGATGAAGTGGATTTGCCACGAAAATATCTGCAATTTGTGGACCCCCCTCCTAGGAAGGACGGTTATATCTACGACTATCCTATCCAAGCTGCCCGCATCAATCCCCAGTCCATCATCCCCGACAACGATGTACCCCGTGTGGAATCCGTTTCCGTCATCCCAGAACCCTGTGTAGACTCTTCCTCGGGTGGTGCGACTTCCCCTCATGAACCTCAGTACGAAACATTCCCCATGGACACGGAGGAATTTCAGGAGGGGCCTTCCCAGCCTCCGGTACATCGTCCAGAGCCGGGCCCCTCCACCATGGATACCGACACTGATAAAGCTTCGAAAATCCACGATTACGATTGGGACACCGCCAACCTCATCTCCAACTTGCGATACAGCTATGGATTCGTAGCCTCTGTAGTCCCGAAGAAGGAGGATAAGACACCGGAAGGCTGGAAACACGCCTGTCAACACTTTGGGTTTAGGAAGGATGGGGCAGAACAGTTTGTCTCAAACACGGATCGTCAACTCATCTGTCAGTTTCATGACGGTTTGATGGGGTCAACTGACCGTCCGCTCCCTCAAGACATTCACGATCTCCACCCGCAAAATTACCTATCCCTTCAAGTTTTAGGGAATCTCAGCCTCATCCATCGGCCCATCCCAAATCTATTTGTTTTCGCTCATCACGACATACATGCACCTCAGGAAGAGTCCGACAGAATGTCTGCTGATTGGAGTATTGGAGTCGAAACCCCAGAGGCTGCTTTATATGTCTTACGAGTCTTCCAGTCCCATCCTGGGCATACAGTTGTCAGTGTGGCACACAGACTTTTGTCCAAAGGAGTGCAGTTTCGAACTCTTGTCGGGCGTAAAAATGTGGTTCAGGTGCATCAACCCTACAAGGAAGTTACCTTTTACCGCAAAGTCAGCTACAAGTTTACCAACTACGACTATGAGTCCTCGATGCTGGCCTGTCGGCAGATACTGGACCAACAACGCGGTCGTGCAGCGCTACTCATGGGTGGAATAGTAGGACAAATTGCCAAAGAGTATCTGAGCACAGAGTCTGTTCTCCAGGGCCCATCAGTGGAATTGCTGAGAAATGGACGCGGATATGTCGCTAATCCAGAGGCCGAGTTGCTGGCTTACTGCGATGACGGGCTTACAGAACACGATATTGCGATTATTATCGGGTCGTATTCTCTCATGACGGGTAAGTGTTCACTACATTTAACTGATCGCTCTATTTAATGTCGTTCTTAGATTTTAAAAATCAGGTCGGAGTCAAGTCTTGGTTTCCTCCCCCGGCGGTATGGAATGAAATCGACAGGAATGGGATAGGATGGCTGGAATGGACTGAACGCAACGAGTACTGGTACCAGACTAGGCTGGAATTAATTCAAAATGGCAAAGCGCAACCTTTAACGCTTCAAGACTGGAAGAGCCTTCTCAAAAATAAGCCAGTCCGTGTTCTAAGGGAATTGGTGCGAGCTCGATCAGCGGCATTTGTCCATGAACATATCCCCGTAACCAGGAATCCTCGTAGATAGGTAGCACATTTTTCTTGTTTCTTCATTCACGGATCTACACCACTACTCACAGTCTATTTTTGCCTTCGTACATACTACAAAACAAATTTTATGTATACTATCTATATTTCTTCGTACAAACTATTGGTCAGATATCATGTATACCACGGAAAGAATTGTTTGGACCTGCATCGAAACATGTGTGAATCAATTCTGAGCTCAAAAAACATAAAAAAAACATGAGATTGCTTACAGTAAGCCGGTTAGGCCAATCAAAACTCCGCTAAGTTTTGAACTCCGACACCGCGCCCTATCACGCCTGAGGTTGATGTCTGCACTCTCCTTATTCGCTCTACCCAGGCTCATTGCTCGGGTCAGAACGAATTGGTGGCTCGCTATCCAGGCTCATTGCCGGGATAAGAGCTTCCTATCCACTGTCCAGGCTCATTGCTAGGACAAGGATTTTCTACCCCCTATCCAGGCTCATTGCTGGGATAAGGGTGTCGTTCGCCTGCCCAGGCTCATTGCTTGGGCAAGGATATCCCCCCTATCCAGGCTCATTGCTGGGATAAGGGTATCGTTACTCTGCCTAGGCTCATTGCTTGGGCAAGGATTTTCTACTCCCTATCCAGGCTCATTGCGTGGATAGTTGTACTTCAGCAGGCCGTAATTATGTCCGACGAAAAAAGACCCTGCTTAGGGTGCCATAAACTCTTTGTACCAGGTTGCTCCTTGAAGCAGCATACCAACAAATGTAAAAAATATCCTGCTGCAATGAGCAAGGTCCTGAAGGGGTTCCAGGAAAACTTCAGCAGGCAGAATCAGAACAGTAATGTTGCCAGTGGTTCTTTGCACCAGGCAACCCTGAATAATGAGCCCGGGCCTATGGACGTTGATGTCCATCATGAGTATCTCGATGTGGATATGGTACCACCTCCAATGCCCCCTGCGCCTCCACCTAAATCACCACCACCACCACCACATCCCCCGACACCACCACCTCCCATTGAACGGCCTAGAGGACTTCCTCCACGCGTTATTAGATTGCCACAGCGCTTTCGAGACGAGGTCCCACCCGAACCTCCTCTAATTATACCACCAGTCGTGGAGGAGGAACCACCTCAGCCTCAGGAACCTCCATCTGTGGAGAGTCTGTATCGAACACCAATGAATGGCTATGGGATATTTCGAGAGTATACCTATGGTCCCCCTTCTATTACTCCTGACGAACATTTCACACTGTCATCAGTGTCCAATTCTCCAAATATTGCCAAAGACCCAGCCGACTCTTTGAGAAAGGCGTCAGAGGGAACACCAATGGCCCTACCTTCGGATTGGTCCTTGGATTCTGAGCCAAAAGACGACAAGAGCTTGCTATTCAAAAATCGTTCTACTCAACTTATCATGTCTTGGTTTTACAACGGCCACGGTACTAAATCCTACGCTGATACTGACAAATTGATTCACCAAGTCGTACTGGACCCGGATTTTGACCCCAAGGACTTTGATTCCTCCTTTTCTACTGCTCGAGAGGCAGTGCGTCTGGACGAAATCTCCACCCAAAAAAATTCTACAGATCCTACTTTGTCAGAAGTGTGTCGACCGGAAGCTGGGTGGATCAAGGGCAGCTTTTCAATACCAGTGCCATGCGACGGTTTCATATTCGATTCGGAAGAGGAGGTTCCTCAATTTGTTGTTGAAAACGTCATGTATCGAAAACCTCTAGAAGTTATCAAACAGGCCTTTGCAGAATGCACCTCTGAGACGTATACGACCATACCGTACAGAGAATTTTGGCGTCCCTCACCCGACGAACCACCCGAACGCTTATTCTCAGAGTCCTACGTGGCGGACATTTTCAATGAAGAGTATGAAAAGATCAAGTCAGAGCCACGCACAGGTCCCCACAGACACCTGGAGCCCTTTGTCGTTGGTATCGGGATTTTTTCAGATTCTACCCACCTGACCAGTTTTGGCGATGCTTCTATATGGCCGATCCTTATGTATATCCTCAACCAGTCAAAATACACCAGAGGGAAACCTAAAGAATTCGCTGCGCACCATATTGCGTATATCCCTAAAGTAAGTTTGTATTGACTGGCATGTACTATTCATATTAACGTTTGGGTCATAGCTCACAGACAGTTTTCAAGATTGGCATCAGCGACAGTTTGGCAAAGCTGCGACATCTGAAATGCTCACCCATATGAGACGCGAGGTCAATACAGGCGTCTGGGGGCTATTACTTGATGAGGATGTCAAACGAGCGTATGCTGAAGGAGAGGCCGTAGAACTGGCCGACAGAGTATGTCGAGCTATGTATCTCCGTTTTATTTTTAGTTCAAATGACTACCCCAAAAAGTAAGTCAACATCTACTCGCTATTTCGATTGATAACTAATGTACAAGCAGAATGCTGCAGTCCTGCTGCAAGTGTCGCGGCACTTGCTTGTGTCCACGTTGTTTAATTCAGACTATGAATGTCCCAAAGGTTGGATCAAAGATGGATATGCGAAACCGGCTCAAGCTAGCTCGCGTTGACAGCGAAACTTGTCAATTTGACATCAAAACTGCCCGTAAAGCATTGTTCTTGGGGAAAAAGGTTAACAGCAAGGTGGTTAATGGCTTGCTGCAACAGACCTCTGCTTTTCCAACTCGGGTATATTTTTATTTCCTCATATCTACGTATTTTGTCTAAGAATATTACATAGAACGCTTTTTCCAAGGCTTTATTTGAATATGGCTTCAACTTTTATCGGATGTTTACTGTCGACTTCATGCACGAAGTGGAACTGGGTGTCTGGAAGGCCCTATTTAGTCACCTACTCCGGATTCTTTATACCTCTAGCAACCAGAACGCCATTGCAACTCTGAACGAAAGGTATTGTCGTGATATCTCGATTCTTACTCAAACTAACTATAGATTTAGATACCGCCAAGTCTCCCCTTTCGGCCTCACAACTATCCGACGTTTTGCTAGGAATGCTTCAGATATGAAGAAACTGGCAGCACGGGATTTTGAAGATCTCCTTCAGGTAGGCCTCAATTGCGTGTGATGTTTGATTTTAATTATTAATGATTCCATAATAGTGCTCTATACCAGTCTTTGAGGGCTTGTTGCCAGAACCTGCACACAATAAAATTATTCAAAACCTCTTGTTTGAAATGGCAACATGGCACGCCCTAGCCAAGCTTCGACTTCACACCAATACCACTCTGGACGAGTTGGGGAATTTGTGTACTCGGTTATGTGATCTCCTTCGTCAGTTCCAAAAGGAGGTTTGTAGTCAGTACGCCATTCGCGAGCTTCCATCAGAAACAGCCGCAAGAGGAAGAAGACAGGCAGCCAAGGCCAAAAAGGCAGCGAGTGCGGGTCTGCCAGTACCTCCGACTCAACCCAATGAACCCAAGACCCGCACGTTCAATATGCAAACGTACAAATTGCATTCCCTTCCCGATTATGTCGATTCCATTCGCCAATTTGGCACCACTGACGGCACGAGCACTCAGATGGGCGAAAGCGAGCACAAGAGAGCGAAACTCTTCTACAAACGGGTCAAGAAAGGTGATCATATTCGAGGTATCGCCAAACACATCTACCGAGAACGTGTGGTACACCGCACTAACCGTGTCGAGATACGCAAGCTGCTGCGTGAGGACAGGGAGTTACTGGAGCCCACTCCTCCTGATTTACATTATCACATCTCATCAGACGTGCGTCGAAAGTTAGATATACTACCCTGGATGTCACAAAACCAAAACGATCCGGCGACAAGGGTAAGCCGGATTTTTCGCTTGTTTCTATATACTCAATGTTGTATTTAGGACTTTATGCTTCGTCTCAAAACTCACCTTTATGCCCGCTTATCAGGGGTAAACGAATTCAGTGATAGCATTGGTACCCATGAGCGACTCCAAATCACAATACTCGGTGACCGAATTTACGAACATCAGGTTCTACGCATCAACTATACTTCGTATGATATGCGTCGAATACAAGATACCTTGAAGCCAAACTCTTCCCGATGTGACATCATGGTACTCGCTAGCAACAAAGGTGCAGATCAGCAGGTTCATCCTTATTGGTATGCCCGTATCATTGGAATCTACCACGCCAATGTGGTAATATCTACCCCTGATGATTACTACCGTGCTTCCAAGCACAAAGTGGATTTTCTTCATGTCCGATGGCTGGGTGTTTGTGAAGATTGCCATTACGGTTGGAAATATAGAAGGCTTCCACAGTTGGCGTTTGGTGATATCAATGACTCTGCGTCATTTGGTTTTGTGGACCCATCCCTCGTAATTCGTGCAACCCATTTGATCCCTCGCTTCATTCTTGGAAAAATACCGACTCTCGGCCCATCTGTAGCTTATAGAAGCAAAGAAAATAATGAAGGGGAAGAATGGGAGAGATATTATGTCAATTTGTGAGTACATTTAGTCACTTCTTACCCTTTACTAATTTTTTACAGTTTTGTGGATCGCGACATGGTCATGCTGTACAGAGGGGGTGGAGTTGGCCACGCTAGCACGCGAGCCGCTACCGATTCTCTTAGGCAAGACCGACGTGCAGATGACATTGCCTCTCGCAAAAAACGCCGCGAGGCACATGAAGCACCCGATCCTGATCTGGAACCAGATGGGGCCTCAGACCAGGAGCAAGACGCTCAGGACCAGGCTGAAGTGGCACCTGAAAACAGCGCCGATTCTGATGACAATGAAGACAACAGCGACCAGCATACCGATTCTGAAGAGGAGGAGGAGGAGGAGGAGGAAAGCGACAAGGATGAGAACCGGGGTGACCTCGATGAACTCGGGTTTGCTGAATACTAACTGTAGCTTTATGTGAGTCTGTCGTTGATTCTCTTGTACCTCTACTAACATCTTTTTAGATGTATCCTTGTCTTGGCGAGTAATACACAATACTTTTCTTGATTTTCGCGTGATTCGGTAAGGAAATGTATTGATATTTAACTGAAATTTTATTGTAACATCCCTATACATCGCTGTACGCCCTTTGGGCTCTACTCTCTCATTGTGCAACTACGTATGTGTGCCTTACCCCCCTCACATCAACCCTCATACACCACCTTAGCTGCAGCCCGACACGATACCGCCCTTATATTTCAGCGATAAGGACAGCACCGAGCATCGCCCCCAACCCAGTTCCGCAGCCTATTTCGACCTGGACGTGCCTGGCGCGCGCCACGCGTGTGCTGCGTATGCGTGCGCCACGCGTTTGAGGCGTATGCGTGCGCCACGCGTGTGCTGCGTATGCGTGCGCCACGCGTGTGCTGCGTATGCGCGCGCCACGCGTGTGTTGCATATGCGCGCGCCACGCGTGTGATGCGTATTGCGCGCGCCACGCGTGTGCTGCGTATGCGCGCGCCACGCGTTTGATGCGCGCACCACGCGTGTGATGCGCGCGCCACGCGTGTGTTGCGTATGCGCGCGCCACGCGTGTGTTGCGTATGCGCGCGCCACACGTGTGTTGCGTATGCGCGCGCCACGCGTGTGTTGCGTATGCGCGCGCCACGCGTGTGCGTGTTCGTCCAGATACAAAGAGGCGTCGATACGGGGAGGGAGGGGTATACATGGATGTGTTTTGAAAAATAAAACTTGATTTCATTGTACACGCGTCACGGTAAACTCAGAGTGCCTGTCAAACGGGCCCTTTATTCCATCATCTCAACGTCCTGATCATCCCCCTCCCCATCGCGCATCTTGACGTCGCTGTCTTCGACGGTCCCCGAGTCCTCGATACGATTTTTGACTGCGACAACCTGTTCCTCCCGCTCTCGAATTTCGCCGTGGGTTGAAACGACGGGTTCGGTGTCGACTCGCCCGGTCGCGGGCTCTTCTACGCTGACAACGATCTCGACCTTGTTGTCGGTATCGACGTTGACGCCGATTTTTGCGTGCCCGTTGCGGCCATCGACGGCGACGTTGAGCCTGAGGCCGTCGCGATCGATCGCGAGGCCGAATTGTACTCCTTGGGGTGCAAAAAAAAATTAACAGTGAGTACTTACTTTGAATATTGAAGACTCACCTTGCTCATCCATTTGTCGTCTTCCGTTAACTCTTGTTATGCCGTTAGAATGCAGTGGTGACTCGCTGGCGCGCTGTGGCGGGTTTGGTGGTGGTGGTGGTGGTGGTGGTAGTTGAAAAGAAGCACGCGCCGCCATCGTTGACGACTGCGGCGCGCTTTTCCACGCCCGTTTTGGTCATCGTCGTCGACGATGAGCTCAATATCGACAAATTTTGAACGGATTAATGTAGTTATTACATGTATACGTAGAGAAATATAACGCTTACCGTGATTGGAACTTCGTTTGAGCAATCGTATGTTATATTTAACACACGCGCCGGGCCAAGACATACGGCCCCTATGTCGCCCGCTTATGTAATGGCCGGTCAACCGGACTTGTCGTAAACATACAAAAATTCTTACTTGATTTTGCAGGGTAAAACAAATAATTGTTTGGATATTGTAAAGCTAATAAAAATATTACTTAACATTGTAAACCGGGCCCCGAAATTTGGGTGCATTTGTAAGACCAAAAATTTATTGTATTGGTTTACATAGCATTGTAATCTACTGCCTATTTAGTTGATGATGTTCTGGAAAGCTACAGTCTGGGGCTATACTATCCTGCTTTTATATTCTCTGATCATAATCTTTTATATATGGTAAATGCGAAAATACTATGCATTTTGATGAAGAATGGTATTCCTTCTGCAGCATCTCATCTAATGGACGGATCTCTTTAGGTGCTGCAAATGATATTTAGGGGGCATCAATAGGTATCCGTGGATGTCAAGAGTATGATTTATGACGAAGTATTTGTAGAGATATGGCCTGATCAATAACCTACCATACCTGTCCTCATATCCCCCCTTGAATCAGTATGTTCCCTTGCTGCAGAGGGTATTTAAGGGTAAATTTTGGACTCTATGTACTGTTACTAGTAGATCTACATGTTTTTTAATGGTCTGAGAGCCCATCCTATGGTATAATAAAATACACAAGTTCTGGAGGGAGTGGGGGGCAGTACCCTTAAATCTTAGAATTGCACCAAGATTTTGGGCCCTAAAAATTGGTATAATAAACGCCTCCCCATCCCTGGTTGGGCCTGAATTTATCTGATCAGGAAGGCATTTGTACAAGGGGTAGGAGGAGGGGTAGGGTGTACATCCTAGTTCAATAGGTTCCACTGCTCCAATTGATCTGAAACTTGGCATGTACTCCGTCTATTATAAATGAAAAATAATTGCATAGTCAAAATGGTGCATACCAGCCCCTGGATGGTGCTATTCAAGGTGCGCTTTTTGATCAAAACATCGTACGCTTAATTGCACAATAATGAGTAAAGATATTGCAATTCTGATTTCATATTCGGATTGGGACACTTTAAAACTATATGTCTATTAAAAAACACCAAGGGAAACGGTCCAGAAATGCCCCCAAAAGCGCCCAATCCATTGCCAGCAATGCACAAAAGTAGCATAGGATGAGTGTTATTTATAGAGCCAGGAGCCAAGGGAAGGGGCAGGGACAGGGCCCTGATGTGATGGCTGTCAGCCCTAATTCTAATATATTTAGTCCGAGTTCCTGGGCCAAAAATAGCATGCACTAATCAATCTGGTACAGGATTATCAAGCCTAGATAATCATAAGATTAGATATGAAATCATAATGAAATCACCTCTACAGCTAATGAAATCAATTCTAAATATTAATGAAATACTTCAAGATAGAAATGAAATCGCAATGAAATCATTGATAAT
The DNA here is from genome assembly GCF_017499595.1 of Psilocybe cubensis. Classification (NCBI taxonomy): domain Eukaryota; kingdom Fungi; phylum Basidiomycota; class Agaricomycetes; order Agaricales; family Agrocybaceae; genus Psilocybe; species Psilocybe cubensis. Next base: position 1,421,260 of record NC_063007.1, on the reverse strand, counting down.
AGTGGAATGAAACAGCCTTCAATTGAAATGAAATCAAGCCAACAAGTAATGAAATCAATTGGTTTGATATCATATTTTTGTCTAGGAATGAAATGCCCAATAGTAATGAAATCTCTAGATAAACAATGATATGAATTACTGGGTAACAGTTCAGTTTGCCTGTAGACAGTTGTCTAGATATAATGATATAAAATTGAAGCTACTAGTGCCTCTTGATGTGGTGCTCCAGGTTCTCCTTCACGCACGCCGACAATAGCTTTGCCATCACATCTAGTAGCGCTATTGGCCTGTATGTGCTCGCTAGTTTGTAGTCCGGTTTGTCCTGTTTCCGAAGTACCACGGTGGTATATCTTTTCCATCTCTTTGGGTAGTGGTCTACGCTGAATGTGGCCCTGTAGATCCTCTCTAGGTGTGGTGCGAGTGCCTCTGCGCAGTGTACTAGGACTGCATTTGGTATTTCATTCATTCCAGGCGCTTTGTACGGGTTCAGCAACTTTGCGATTCTGATTATCTGCCGCTGAGTGACATGCTCAAAGTCGAAGGCCGGTTCTGGGTACTCAAAATTCTGGTCTATCTTTGGGTCATCCGGCGGGTTGTAGAAGAAGGCTCGGTGGAGCATCTTGCTCTTCGTCTCGTTGTCCTTCACTTCCCTCACCACCCCCCCTCTCCTATCTCCTTCAGTGCTGGTATCCTCGTCCTCCCTCCGTCCGATGGCGCTGCTTTCACGAATTTATGTGCGTCCCACATGGTCTTGCTGTTCAGGTTGTCCAGCCATTCTTCCCAGTGCTGAGTTTTCGTTCTCTTGATGAGATTTGAGTAGTGGTTCCTCGCTTGTCTCGCGTCCTCATGCGCTGGGTGGTCCGGTATGTGTTTCCTTCTGCTAGCCCGCCCTTTTGCTGTCCTTGCCTGCTTCTTCGCCTCGTCGAGTTCTTTCGTCCACCACCTCTTCATATAGATCGAGGGTTTCGTCGTAGGGATACACTTGTCCATCACTTCCACAATCATCCTTTCTAACTTCTCCACCTCCTTGTCCAACTCCTCTGCGCTTGTTATCTCACCCTGTCCCCGTGTTTCGGCTAGCCCCCTCTCTAATTCCTTCCTGAACGCGGTCCAGTCTGTCCTTCTGTAGTTCCTCCTTGCCTTAATTTCTTTAGTCGCCACCGTGAGTTCTATCGTGGTCACGATGGGCATGTGGTCGTCCGCCGCTGGCATGTCTTCTTCTCTGGTGTTGCATCCCATTATCCATTCTCCCTTGTCCCCGGTGATGAATACGTTGTCTGGCCTGGTATAGTTTCCGTGCGAGTTGATGATCATTGGTATGCCTTTTGCTAATGCCTGGTCCATTCCGTAGTCCGCTAGTAGCTGCAACAAGCCTTCTGCTTTGCATAAGTTCTCCGCCGTGAACAGCCTGTCGTTGGCGTTGCTCTCCCACATTGGATGATGTCGATTGAAGTCCCCCACCCACACGTCCACCTCCTCTTGCTCCTCCTCCCGTCGCCTGCCTCCGTCCCTCCCTCTCCTTTCTTCCTCCTTTTCTACCTCGCTCTTGTGCCTCCGCAGCGCCTCTAACGCCTCATCGTGCTCTCCGTTGACGTACATGTTGTAGACGTTGATTTTCTTGCCGTCGCCTCTTATCTGGATTGCTACCACGTCTGGGGAGTTGACATCCATCTGCGTCCAGTTGTTCGTGGACAGTTTGGAGTTGACCAGTATTAGGGCCCTCGATCTCGGCGCTCCGTCCTTGTAGTGTGTTGTGGGGTATATTGTGTGCCATCCTCTTGTCGCTCTCGAGTTGCCTCTGGTGTCAATGTATGGCTCCTGCACACATATCAGGTGTGTGTTCTCTCCCGCTGCGTGTATTGTGGCTAGCTGTGCCTCGTTGGACTTCCTCGTATTCTGTTGCCATATCGTAAGTTCTCTCATCTCCTTCTCTACTGGCCTGTTTTCCATCTTAACGGGTCGCGCCCTTTCGGGCATTCTGCGTGCTGTTGCTGGCTTGCATGCTGGTTTGAGTGCCTTTCCATGCTTGCTGTAGGGTCTGTTGCGTGGCTGTCTTTGCTCCTCCTCCCGTGGTGCTCGTTTCCGCTCTCGATGTTCTCCTCCCTCTCTCCGCACTCTTGCCCTTGCTTGCTGTACTGGCTGCCCTCGATCTCGACGAGGCAATGGATGCCTCGGTGTTGGCTCTGCTTCTTGGGCATGGGGTCTTGTCCTTCCACCACTCGTCAACCGGTTTGCTACCTCTCATTTGACTTTGCACCATCCTTGCGCTCTCCTCTAGACTCGCTTTCCTCCTCTCGTCGTAGTCGCCTCCCTTCCACCTTTCCACGAATAGCTCGTCGTTGTAACTGTCTTGCTTCCTCGCCCAAGTGCTCCGGTCGTATTCGCAGGGGTAGTATCTGTAGTGATTTTCTGGCTGTCTGTCCCGTAGTTTCTTGCGATGGTAAATGTAGATTGGGCAGAGTCTGCTCCATGAGGGGTGGTTGGTGTCCTCGAGCTTGGCTTTCTTGCAACTTGCACACGCGGATCTGCTGCTGTTAGTTGTGTACTCACACTTTGCCGTCATGTGGTCTTTTGAGCAGCAATTTGCGCAGACCTCTGCCTCTTTGCATGTGGCCGCCATGTGTTCCACTCCAAGAACCTGGCAGTTGTAGCATCTGCGTGGTTTGTCCTCAAATTTCCGAGCTCTGTGTCGGGATGCCTGGACTATCACTCCCTCCTTTAGCAATCTGTTCGCAATGTCCTTGTCAGACAGTGAGAGCATGACGTGCGCGTAGCTCTGTCTGCTGCTCCAGCTCTTCTCCGGATCGTGCATCCAGCGCAGTCATTTGATAGTGCTGCTTTTCAGTCCGTTCACCTCGTCCAGCTTGTCCTTGATCCCCAGTAGTCCGTCCCGCAGAGACGTGGATACGAATTCCACTATGAGCGTGTAGGCCCTCTCCTTCACCGTTATCCCCAGCGCTCCCTCGAACTGTCGCCTGAATTCCTTGTCTCTGGTCAGAGGCCATGCGCTGGCACCGTCCTTGAACTCCATCACCACCCCCCCGTTTCTCAGCACCCTAGCTGTTCTGATCGGGCTTTCCTCGATCGCAATGATCTTCTCGTTCCCTTGGCTGTCCGTGTAGGTGACCTCCGCGTCTGTGCTTGCCATGTCCCATGCAATGTTGAGCTTGTCCACGATGTCCTTTGGTGTGAGATCCTTCCCATTTTCTTTGGTTTGGAGTCCGTCGATCAGCACCTGGATCTCCTTCTTCGCTTCTCTCGCCCTAATCTCCTTCTGCAGCCTCTTGTCCATACTAATGTCGCAGTCCTGTCGCGGGGAGCTCCTTCTTTCCGATGTGGTTGCTTGAGCGTACATCCTCCTCTCCTCTGTCTTTCCTGAGTTCCTTTCCCTGCTCAATCTCCGTCTCTCCTGGGTTTGGGTCGCTGGTTCGTCTCTTCCCTGTACGTCCTGGGCGTTCGCTAATAGCTCCTCCACCTCCTCGTCCCATGATCTCCTTGCTCCCCTCACATCTGTCCTCTTGGTCTGACCTCTCCCCCTTTCCATTTCCTCCCTTGCCTTCTCCATACTCTTCACGGCTTCTCGTGCCACCCTCTCGATCTCACCCTTCGCTGCGTTTGCTACCATCTCAATGCGGTCTTCTCCGTGTGTGTCCTCTATAATGTGTGCCACCGCTAGCAGCGCGTCTCTCCACATTTCTTGGGGTGTCTTCTCCCATTTGGACATCTGCCGGAGTACCTTCACCATCGCTATCGCTCCTAGCACCTCCCCTTCCTCCGTCAGTCCCCTTTCGTTAAGCCATTTCCTTCCCGATTCTGCACTTTGTATTGGTTCCATCTTCTTAGCCGCTGTCGGTGCTGCTTTTTTGCCGCTGTTTCTCGTAGTCCTCTTGTACTGCTGGGTTTTGCTCGCTAATTCTTTTGCTTGTTTTCTTTGTGGGGATGGTTTCAATGTCATGCGAATCTTGCCTTGTCTCGATTAAAGATGTATAGTGTAGGATTAAGTGTGTATTATCTACTTGATTCGCTACTTTCGCCCTGTCGTCCTGGCCTATTGACCGTGGGAAGATTTGGGCTGGTGGTGGTAGCGGATCAAGAGACGTCTCTGACGTCAACTCTGCCATTGTTCGCGGCAATTTTTCAATGTTTCTGTTGTATCTGTGAGTGCATGCATTGCTGTCTAAGAGATGAGGATACTAACATTTGAAATATATCATTGTCATCTTCCTGTGCTTCTTCGAAAGCCTTTCTGCGATGCTGATCCACTTGGTCCTTGACCTCCTGGGACTGCTCCTTGTACTTTTCTTGCATGAATTTGTTCCTGAAAGCGAACATGGAGGTGTCAACCTCGGTGCCGGGGTTACGCTCCTTCCAGTCTTTGACATAGTTTTGCCATTCCTTGTCCACTATGGACTTCTACTATGTCTTGTATGTCAAATCGGAATATGCCTGCCATGCTTGACTCATGCGCTTCTTCTTCAGCTTGAGGACGGAAGATGTAGCCGCTGATGTCCCTTTCTTGTCTGATTTTTCTGCCAATTTTGGTCGCTTGTGGTTGCGGAACCAATTCTTTAGTTTCTGGCAGACGAGGTAAATACCCCCACTAAAGAAAAGAAGATATGTCAACTGACCTCTTCCTGAGCAACATATATGTCCACAATAGCTTGTTCCTTGGACCCAGAATTTGCAATCTCTTGCTCGGTGGGCACGCGGTTGGGCCAGAGTTTTTGCCATTCAAGGTAGGTCTCTTTGTAAAATTCCTTCTGTTTGCCGTTAATTTTGGCTTGTCAAAAGTCAGTGAAGCGCCCATTGAGCCAGGCTGCCTGGTCATTTGATGTCCAGCTTTTACGAGGCATTGTTGAGCGAGCTACGTGGTATATAAAGATGTTGTATAATGTTCCAAAAAACGTGGCAGGGTACTTACCGTACTTACCAATTCTATTTGTTTTGCAGAGTCAGATGGTTTTCTCAATTTTGTTAAAAACCCTGACGCCGCACTGCACACGTCTTTTTTCCTTTCTTCCATCGTCCTTTTTCCTCTGACTCACCCAGTAAGCCACTTCACCCTCCCCACTTGACTGCCCCAAAGCTTACACCTATGATAACCACAAACCATTGTTTGTCAACTCAAGTTTACACGCAATAGTAAGTATTGTGTCTGATGTTACGGGTGAGGCCATTCTCATTTTTCCTGTCTCTAAAGCAGATGCGCAGAAAGCCATCCTCTCAGGCTGTCTCGAGTTTAGAAACCATCTTTTTGCAGGAGGAAGGTGATATTGCTCTTGCCGAGGAAGAGCTGCGCACCGCGCGTTTGAAGTACGAACGGGTCTTTGATGAAAGCTTCACTGTTCCAGATGTCCTGCGCCACGTATACCCCTCCCTTACTTTAGCAGAACTTCAAGTCAGGGGGAGTATGGAGGTTCTCTCTAGGCTTCACAAATACTACTCTCAGGTTTGCTAGCAAATTGAAGAGGCAAAGTACGAGTATGACGACAACAACAACAATTCCGTGACTGCCAGCTCATCACCTGCTTTGGAATATTGTTCTTTGTCAAGTGTCCCCTCTACCCCTGTTTGTAACAACCACTCGGCATACATTCAGGCTGCTCAAAGTACACCCTGCCCTTCAGCATCGGGCAAAGGCAAAGCTCAGTGCTCCAAACCTCATCTCCAGCTTGGATCTCCGTTCAAGTCTCCACCTCCCTCTGGTCAACCCCCGAGCTACAGTCTCTTTCCCATCTCCACATCCCTTACTCCGCAGACTCCCAAGAAGTCGGTGCACGTCAAGGCCCTGTCATATACCCCATTGTCTTCTACCCAGCCTAGTCAGTCTTCGTCAACCCTTTGTTATGATGCTCAGATCTTACGCACTCCATTCACTGCTATGTCCTCTACACCATCCCTTCAGACTCTCCTAGAGTGGGCCCCCGTGTCTACCAAACTTAATGTTCCTCACTATACTGTCCGGGTTAGACGGCGTGTTGGCTTCTATTCCAGTTGGTAAGCAATGGCTCTTTATTCAAAGGTAGACATTGTATTGATGGTTCTTTTAGGAATCTTGCTAGCTCGCTGATTGAAGGCATTGAAAATAAGTGTTCGTGGAAAGGGTTTTCTAATTATGATGAGGCTGCCGAGGACTATTTTAGAAGCCGCACCCTCAGTCTTGTTCGCGTTCATAGAGAACCTTATGATGATGACACTATCTTTGGGCCTCGTGAGTTTGCTGAAAATATACTAGCACGTGGTAGTAAAGGTCAGGCAAAGTAATTGTAGTTTACCTACAAACATAGTTATACATTTTGTTGTACAGTGCATGTAGTAGATATTGCAGGTCCAATCTACTTCCCGGTTTGCTGTCTAGAATGTTGTGTTGATACAGAAAAGCAACAAGACAAGGAAGACTATAAAAAGGTGGAGGCTGCTTGACCCTACCCAAAATTCGCAAAAAAAAAACTCGAAAGTCACCAGGGGCGCTTCATTCCTGCTACCCAAATTCCTTGTCAACCTTGGGGTGAGGGAGACTTGTGTAGAGGCTTGTGTAGTACAGAAGTTTGTAGTCTTGATGTAACCAAATACCTAGTCAGTAAGCGTAAGTAGGCCGAGTGTCATTGAGAACATCTGACTAAATAAGTTTCTAATGCCAACGTGCTTGGTCGAGTTGCATTGAGTTTTGTAGGACAAATCCAGCCAAACATAGTTTTACAATTGGAATCCGAGTCAATGACCCGTAACTATTGGTGCAGAAAGCTTCCCAGGTTGCGCAACAAATTCACAGTGGATACTGTTATATGGTCATATTATTCAACGCACATCATGTTATTGTACTACTATAAGTGACTTCTATCCCGTGAACCAAAGTAATGTTCGTATTGAATTTGAATCTCCATAACTGTATAACTGAGAGAATGGAGAGCCATTGCTGAATTTCTGGTTAACTCGGATAGGTGCTCGTCAACTTGAATGTCAAAGAACTGCATCCTGTGCCTGACCAAGTTCACATTAAATGTGAACTCAACATTAGATGAGAAATCTAAAGCAGCGTTTGTATTAAATTTGAATCCCAATGACTGTAGAACTGAGGGAATGGCGAACCATTGCTGAATTCCTGGTTTACTCGGATAGCTACTCCTCAACTTGAATGTCGAAGAACTCAGACATCCTGTGCTAGACCAAATTCACAGTAAATGTGAACTCAACGGTAGATCAAAAGTCTCACAAAACTCCCAGTAAACACAGACATATACCATGTTATCATAATCTTGTAATGGCACTGAATTCATTTATAACAGATGGCTTTACATCAAAGTAGATTGGAAGTAGAAGAATAGCACCCTGTGAACCAAAAGATGACCACGTCAAATGTAAACTCGACGGTGAAACTTACGGAATTTCAAAGAGCTCCAGATTAACACAGATGTGTACCCACCACTCATCTTTCAAAGTAAAACTCTTTGACAGAATGTGAAAAAACTCAAAACTCATTGATGCGCAAAAATTCATTGTTGGTATGATAAGATAACCATGAGGTTATTTTTAGGCGCCCAAACAGCATCACTGATACCAAGCAATTTCATTGCAATCATACGGTAACATGTATTTTGCCTTCAATCTCAGCGGGTGACACACACTGTAATAAATATTTTTGCTCTTACTCACTCGCACATTGTACAATGCCCCCCTCTGATGATGCATTGCATACCTCAAGTCACAAAGTGGACCTGCGTCCATCTAAGAAGAGCCGTCGACTGCCTGCCCTGCATCCGTCTCATCAAAAGGCTAATGCTCCGCTGCTCGATAACAACACCAAGGCCACAAGGTTATACATTGCAACAGTCACTCGGGCCCATACTTGTCACTTCCAAGAACCGGTTATTATATGCAACACCAGTCCATCCGAAGTCGGTGATCCTAAGGCTGGCTGCAGCAGTGCCAATGTTGAGGCTGGCTGTAGCAGTGCTAGTGTCGAGGCTGCTATGGATGATAATGGGATGATGGGCTCAGCCACAGCAGTGGCAGAACCTAGTACTAAGGGGACAAAACGGAAGCGTGATAATACTGCGAAGGTGTGTCTGTTTGGCATGATCCAAGAGTTTTTGAATATCAGTACTTACTCGTTATCCTCTAGTCAAAATTGATGAAGTGGCTCAACTTTTGAGACCACACACTCGATGAGATTCTTTGTCACGATAGCCTAGGATCATTTAATGACAAAAAATGCTGTGGTTGTGGGATAACAGCCACCATTTTCAAGTGCACGGATTGTGGGCATGGCACTGCCCCAATGTGCCAAGGCTGCTTGTTATCAAATCATGCTGATCTGCCACTGCATTATGTCGAGGTAGGGGTCAATTTCTTACAAAATTTCTCGACCTAATTCATTCATCATGGCCAGCAATGGAACGGAAATTTTTTTGAGCGCACTTTGCTGTCAAAACTTAGACTACGCGTTCAGCTAGGCCATGATGGACGTGTTTGTCCTTGCCCAAAACCTGGACCTTGTGGTTTTCTTGTTATAGATATCTCAGGTGCGCACACTGTAAATTTAGATTACTGTGGATGTAAAGTTGATCATCCGCCTGATTGTTTCACCCAACTTTTGCGTATGCCATGGTTTCCGGCCACCACTGCTAATCCTCATACCGCCTTTACATTTAACATCCTTGACACATTTCATGAACATACATTGCAGGGAAAGGGAAATCTGTATGACTTCTACAACACCCTGTTAAGGAAGACAGATAATGCAGGACTTAAACCAACAATTGTGAGTTTCAACAGCGAGCTGCTGAAAATGATGGTCTACTAACCTATTTATAAATATCAAGTACTGCTTTCCAGAGATGCATCGAGCTTTTCGCCTGTGGAGAAACATGATGTTGTGGAAGCGCGCAGGTTGAGGCCATGACCCTTCCGGAATTGATGGCACCGAGCCTGGAGGTTTGATTGTAGAATGTCCGGCTTGCCCACATCCGGGGCGCAATTTGCCTGATAATTGGCAAGATTCTGGGCCTCTTCTGTATGTTTTCATCTACGTTCTGATCAAACAAGGATGTCTGAGATGCTGTTTCTCCAGGTTTCTATATACTTTATTCATTGCGGTCGATGCCAATTTCAAACTCAAAGGCAAGGAGCGGAAATTGGGTGATGTAGACTTGGTGCCTGGAACCGGAGTATTTGTCGACCAGGCTGCTTATTGTGAGCACATTGGTAACTATGTTGAGCAACCCGAGGTAAGCCTGTTCATGGTTTGTTGATATATTTGTTGCTTTACACATACATTATATGATCAGATGAATACATGTCGCTTAGAGAATGATGCAATCGTCAGGGCGAGCATTCGTAATACCCCCGGATACGCTGTCAGTGGGGTTGGTTTGGTTTTGTGCTCCAGACATGCTTTAGTTCACAAGAATGGGGTTGGTGACTTGCAGAAGGGTGAGTGGTAGGTGATATGCTTGATGATGTGCAGCTTTGAGATACTCCGGGTACTGATATTATGAATCCAGATATTGTAATATGGACTTTATTGTCCTTTCTGCAGTAATGGGAGTTACACTTGCCTGTATCTTCATTACATATGACATTGCCTGCCAGTGGACAAAGAACCTTTTCAAACGGATCATTGAATTCCCAGAAAAAATGAGAATTGCCAAAGGAACACAAATCCAGACCGCCATTCCCAGTTGGCACATCAATGGCCATGGCCCCGATTGTTGCAATAATTACAATGTTGGCTATACAAAGGGTGTTGGGAAGACGTGCGGCAAGGAAGTGGAGACAAATTGGTCTCATACAAACCCACTTGCAGGAAGTGTACGTGAAATGGCGCCGTCTGCTCGCCGAGACACCCTTAATGACCATTGGAATGGCTGGAACTTTCGCAAGCTTATTGGGTTTAGTGAGTTTTTACTATCTGTCTGTAGTCGAGGTTCTCAACTTGTACTCTAGGGACTAGCCTTGCGAGGAAATTCAAGAAGGCTCATAAGATGCAAAAGAAATACAAGGAATCGTTTAAACAATTCTCTTCAACTTTCACTGTTGATGTCATCAAACAGTGGACAGCCAAAATCAAGCAATGGGAGGAAAATCCCAAAAAACCAAACCCGTACAAGGAATCAACAAACAGTATGTGTTTTAAACTTACTTTTTGTATTGTTTATTGATTCTGTCTTAGCCATTACGCTTCAAGACACACGACATGAGTTGCAAAAAGAGGAAGCTGTGATGGCAGCCACAGGGAAACTCCCAGCCCACAAAGTCACAATGACGGGCTTCCTTGTTACTGGTCTGGAGTTAGAGGACCACCAGTTGAGTTACATCATTTCTATGCATTTCCTAATACATTGTAATAAATCAACTTGTTAGGTACAAACTTACTATGGAGATTGCAAGCCAAACGGTCAAAACAACAAAAAAGCAGGGTGATATTCATGAGAAATGAGTGGCGCTCCTTTGACAAATCAACAACTGGAGACAGGTACAGTGGGCAAAAAAACTGTTCGAGTATTGGTCACGTATGAAAAGATTAATTTATAACTTTGAAATTAAAAATGTTAAAAATATGAGATTATTCACAGATATACTATATGGTGTTAGCTAAAGGATGACACACTGATCATGTGATTTGTCCAAGAATTGACCAAACAGCAGCATACACAATTTGCTAAGTCATTCGAACAGTTTTTTTGCTAGTAATTTAAATGCTATAAACTATGTATTATTACATGACTTTGTTGATATACCAAACAACTATCAATAAAATCATGTGACTACATGTTGAATAGGTATATAATAGCTACAACCAACCTCTTTATCCCCCCAATCAAGCATGAAACCCCTCTCTAAAGCAACCATTGCTACTATTGTCTCTCTTCTTACTTCTGGTCACTCCTATGCCTCTATCAAGGCCCAGACTGGAGCTAGTGCTGGTTCTATCACCAAGATTCGCCAAGACTACTGTCCTGAGGCAGTGTTTTCCCATGGAGGACGCCCAAAGAAGCTGACTGGTGCCAATATCACCTATACCAAGCGTGGAATTCGAACTGGACAAATCAAGAATGCTGTGCAAGCTGCCAAGTCTCTGGCTACTATTAATGGCCAGAATATCAGTCCTCAAACAGTTAGGAATGCACTCAAATCAACTGGCATGGTCTCAGTAGCAAAACAAAAGAAGCCTTTGTTATCAAAAAAGCATAGGAGGGCTAGATTGGAGTTTGCAGAAAGGCACTTGGAGTAGACTGTGGATGACTGAGCAAGAGTCTGGTGGTCAGATGAGACCAAAATCAACAGATTGGGTTCAGATGGCAGAGATCAGGTGTGGATAGACAAGGAAAACAGACAGGACCCCAGGAGGATCAAGCAAACTGTGAAGTTTGGAGGAGGAAACTTGATGATGTGGGATTGTATGGGATGGGAAGGAATTGGATTTGCCACTAGAATTGATGAGAAGATGAATGCTCAGTTATACACTGAGATCCTAGGTGATGAGCTCCTAAAATCCTTGGAGTGGTATGGTCAACAGGTAGAAGATATCCACTTACAGCAAGACAATGACCCCAAGCACACCTCAAAATTGGCCAAGAAATGGTTTGAAGAGCAGAATTTTAGGGTCCTCATATGGCCTGCACAATCTCCAGATCTCAACCCCATTGAACATCTATGGGAATACCTCAAAAAAAGACTTAATGAACATGAAGTCCCACCAAAGGGTATCCATGAACTTTGGGAGAGGGTTGAGAAGGAATAGAATGGAATACCCAAGGAAGTGGTGCAGAATTTGATTGTTAGCATGCCTAGAAGGTGTGCAGCAGTGATTAAGGCCAAAGGTGGACATACAAAGTACTAGTAGATATGATTTATTGATACTCAAGTGTTTAGCAAAAAAACTGTTCGAATGACTTAGCAAACTGTATATGCTCCTGTTTGGTCAATTCTTGGAAAAATCACATGATCAGTGTGCCATCCTTTAGCTAATACCCTCTAGTATACCTGTGAATAATCTCATATTTTTAACATTTTTAATTTCAAAGTTATAAATTAATCTTTTCATACGTGACCAATACTCGAACGTTTTTTTTGACCACTGTACAACTGATATATACCCCGCATGTAGCAAATCTAATAGCTACGAGCACAACAGCAGATGAGAATGGCATGCCGAGAATTGAAACAGTGGAAAACACACCTTTATTCATGCCTTCAGCTCTCCCTGCCCACATTTGTGCTTCAGGGTCCGAGATGGTACATATTTGCAACATGGAAGCGAGCCTCTGTGAGGCAGCCGCCTACGACGCACTTTCCGAAATTCGCAGAAGCCGCCGCAACGTTACCAAGCTGTGGAAGTACAAGAAGATCAATGTGAATGGTACTGGAAATTGACCTAATACACAAATGCTCACCGTTTACAATCGACTCTACTATAAGATTGAGCGTGCGGCCCACAAGTACCGAAAAGCACGTGTGGCCCTCGTTGTGCTTGATCCCAACGGATTGTGGAGAAAAGACTTGCAAGATTTGTGATAGGAGGATATCAGAGGCCCTGGAAAGGACCCCCTTGACAACAGATCCACTAGCAAGAAATACGTCAAATCCTGGATTTGGTGTGTCCAATGGAGTGGTACCAGTGGTAAGGAAGAGGATGACAAGTTCAATACGGACATGCGCGTCGAGTGGGCAAAGTCGAGGGCACGTTTGTTGAGATGGAGGGAAGAGGCGCTTCTGGTTGAGGAAGAGATGAGAAGGGTCTTGGTTTGGTGGGAATAGAAGGCGACATGGTGGGAAGAACAGCGATGCCTGAGGTCATCAGCCGAAAGGACGATTCAAAAAGGACTGGAAGCTTACGCAAATAAGCAAGCTTACATCCTTTGTCAGATGGCCAGATGATGTGCCATCGATTGGATTCCACTCATGCAAGAATTTGGCGTTGAGCCCAAGTGGGTGTCAATGTTCCCAAACCTGCCAAAACCAAAAATGAGGAGAAATGGGGTACAGGCGGCCGCGAGCGTTACTGACGAGATCGAGATTGTAGAGCAGGAAAGTCCGGGAGATCCGCTGAGTGAAGGAAGTGATTCTGACGATGAGTATGATGGCGAGGGCTACGATGGAGAAGGAGACGACGGCGAGGAGGATGATCGATTGGAAGATTTTGATTTTGACAATTGATTTTGTCAATATTTGGTTGTATTATATTTTAAGTATAGTGGTGTTGTTGGCCTGAGCTATATTATATTAGCAACATTTTGGTATTGGCCGAATCGGAACGTAAATCCAATAAGTTCACGGTTCGGGGATGCGGTAAGCTACAGTGAATAATTGATTGATTATTCCCTACTGTTCCATAAGTTACAAGAACCCTAAAGATCTGGTAGCAAGGTATGGTAGGCTACAGTAGGTGATTGAAACATAATGTCCTACTGTTCTGTAGGCTACAATAAATAATTGATCTAAAATTACCTACTGTTCTATAGGCTACAAGAGCCCTGATGATCTGGTAGCACAGTATGGTGGGTTACAGTAAATGATTGATCTAGAATTACCTACTGTTCTATAAGCTACAAGAGCCCTGATGATCTGGTAGCATAGTATGGTGGGTTACAGTAAATGATTGATTTAGAATTTCCTACTACTTTATAAGCTACAAGAGGTCTAATGATCTGGTAGCAGAGTCTGATTATTTAGCCGGAGTACCTCTTGTTGGTATTCAGGCAGAACCACCTGGTGGGAAGCACGCAAATCAGATATAATCCACAGCAATAAAAAAACATACCTTGTTCCAAAATTCTCTTGCTTGCAATTCAACGGTAATAAAGGCAACTTGCCACTCATTGCCTTCAGCAAATCCGTCCTTCCACCAATATCCCCAGCTCTTGGTCTGATTATTTCATCATCTTCCCATGCTGACCAGCTTTGATTTAGAGATTCAAATAGAACAGCTCAATGGTGGGGAGTTTGGTTCAAAATGGTATGTACGCTCTGATTGAGAATTTCTGATATAAAAAATGGAATATCAACTTGGAATCCATTGACATAGCAGTATCTGAGTACTCTCAGCAGTATAGCCTATCGACCAGTTCTCAATGCAAGATATAATGGTTCAAAATTACTGTCTTACCACCTCCAGGTCAAGCAAATACATCCATTTTTGGCAATGCACGGAGGAAACAGAGTCTCCGTTTGCAATGAACAAATGGTATCCGGCACGGATCCGTGCACCACAAATATGGACATGAACTTTGGCCAGAGCATGTCGCTCATCATAGGTAAGGAGATGATGTTTGTCCTCGACAGGAGGTTTAAAAAGCCGCGGTAAGTGCATGAATTCAACGAGATGGGATACAACAAGAATGTTCAAAGAACTGGTTAATCTGTAATTATAAATCTCTACACGGACGGATACTCCGGGTTAATTTGACAGAAGACCTTATCTGCGGCCCGCCCCAGATCATTCCACATGGCAATCTGCTTTTGAGCATTTGCTCTGTAACCAACTAACCTGTTAGGAACAAAATCATGCCATGCACGCCATGTCTTTGCCATATACACATAAAATCTGACAGTCCATTCCATTTTCTTTTTTGTCAAGGTCAGCTCCTTCTTGCCATCTATTCCTCTGAGCTTGCGCGCGAAGCCAGTTTAGCCTGAAGACTAAGAAACCCTTGAGAAAAAAATTAGAAATACAAATAGCAATACTCACACTCATTAACATATAATTGATTATCATTGTCCAGTCCCTGACGGGATCTCCAAATCCAACTTAGACAGTCCGAGCTTCCTCTGCAAATGTTTGGATCCGACACAGCATTACTATACTTGCAATCATGGACTTGCAGAATGGGATATTGTTTCCGAATATTATCCTCGTCTCACACGCCAGCAGATAAATAGATCATCTTCTGACGGTTTGTGTTGTAGAGTTGCCGGTGCAATTTCCAGGAAGCATTCAAAAGCTTGACACCATCCCAAGCACAAGTCCCCATATAGATGGAGTCGGCGGTCCAAACCTGATATTTATACTGCCAAGAAAGCTGGATCAAGGCTGACCGGACAGCTTCCAGACAGTCCTCTGCGTGGCCATGTCTTATTTGAAGTTCAAGTTTGTGAAGCCCCTTTAAAATGAGGTTTGTTCCCGCGTCAAGGCCGTCAAAGAAATCTTGTTTGACGGCGGAGGGAAACGGAAGCGGCTGTTGTTCCGGATCCGCGCGGGTAATGTTGACATTTCCAAGATCAGGATTGTTGTTGTCACTGACTTCATAGTCAAGTATGGGAGTGATGTCCCCTTGAATATCCTCCAAGACATCTTTGCCCATGAAGGTCATAGCGGATCAACAGAAGGCTTCAACGCGGGTCTGCATGGAGCGATGTTTATTGATACGGCGGGCAAAAGTGCTGACTAGTCAGCCTGGGAGTTGGTCTGACCAGTCACGTGACCATATCGTGACGCGTTCCGTGACGAATCAACTGACCAGTCAGGAGAGGTCACACAAATGTTGTCACGCTGGTTAGTATTGGTAAATAAGTTCAGTAACATAAGATTAAATGGGAATAAACCATTGTCTTCCAAAGCACTGTCACTGAGGAAAAGCAATGAATGACTTGGAATTGGATATTTCTTGTGTTTGGTTGAAATTCGGTCATTATTCAAACAAATGGATAACTAATCATGTTTTTAGAGTACTTTTGCACGGTCACCCGACGTTGTTTAGAAGATACACGACACCCGCCCTGTGTAAGTCTGGGGCATAGAAAAGAAATCCTCTGTTCTACAATCAATGAGCGGAATTACAGAAACTTAGCAGCGTGACAATAAATGCGTGACAGCTACATGACTAGTCAGGTGACTAGTCAGCACACTGGTCAGGTGACTGGTCAGACCAACTCCCAGGCTGACTAGTCAGCACTTTTGCCCGCCGTGTGACCAAGTCAAGTTTCTGCGCGGTAGAAGGACACTTTCCGAGCTTTCTGACATGGTCCCTGAGCTCCAATCTAAAAACATGTTAAATTCTGTAGGATGCAATTGAAATAATGGTACTGCACTTGCTCCAGTTTTAAGCCGGATGATATCCATGCTGCCTTTCCAGTAGCACCATTAGATGTAAGTTCCATATTTGAAAGATGCAATTCAATTTCTTGGCATCCAGCAGCCGTTTTCACTTTGCTTGCCATTACCTTGCCAACAGTGTCGGCCACACCTTGTTCTTGGTCCGCTTCTGCTTTTGAAATTTTATCTTCCCAAGTGTTGATGAGCCCGGAATCTTGTTGATCCGTGATACCCCTATAAAATTGGTCTGTGATTCCGGACTGTTCCCGTGCCCGTTTGAACTTTGCAGCAATTGTTGCAGCCATATTAATGTTCTTCTTCCAGTTGGAATCCCACATGTGGTCGTCCAAAACCTCTGCTTGATGGGCAGTGGTAGCGGAACGTGTACTCCGGGATGTGTCATTTAACACAGACCACAACGGCTCCAGGATTTCTCCATCAATGATTCCCACACCCGGGACATAGGTGGATGCGTAGTTGTAAAGACATTCCGTCTTGTGCCCGTGGACGTGAAATAAACCAATTGCAAAAATCATTTTAACAGAAGGTGGCCAATGCATTTTTGTGGACTCAGAGAGACGCCTTGCCAAGTTAACGCAATATTGACAGTTTATATTGTAGATTTCCAAATGTTTTGTGATTCCCTGTGTGTTGGTAGTTTCCCTGGCCTGAGTCAAAGACCAATCCATGTGCATTTGCTTTTTGCCTTTGTCAAAATCAACAACGCTGGATGGACAGAAGCATCCGTGCCTAGCACAAGCGTGTGCCCCAATTCCACGTACTCTCTTACCCGGGCTGACTCTGTTTTCAGCTTTCTGGGCGTGGTAGTTATGACATGTTTGTTCCTGATATTTTTTTACACGGAGGATAAGCCATCCGCTGTGGAAGATTTTTTTGACACGGAAGGGAAGCATCCGCCATGGAAGATTTTGACACGGAAAGTAAGCATCCGCCGTGAAAGATAAATCATGGTAGATAACGCACCAGTTTATAACGTGGAGCAAGAGAAATTGCTTCCTTGATGTGCTCCTTGTATGGGCCCAGAGCAGTCATGTATCCTTCTCCAATGCTTAACCAAACATCGTCTCCCTCGTTTTTCTGATTGAGGTGATCTGCTTTGAAATTACCATCTGCAACATAACTATGTATGTACAGATTGCTATTTGCTCTCAATTGCAGTGAGCCTTAACAAGTAACCAAAACTCACCTGTCAGCATCATCAATCCAGGTATCTGGTAGGTTTATTCCAGGCTGTGGACAGGCGGGGCAGAATAAGGCCAACTTCCCTCTCCTATCTTCAACTTTGGGATAATCCTTGGTCCGCGTCATTTGTGGTGCAGGCGGACCATCTAATCCGCCGTGTCCCGGTGACGGGTCCGTTGACATACCGAGTTCCTGAGACGGACTATCAGATCTGCCATTGATCGGATCAAATACATTAATACCCATCCTTGCTGGTGATGAATCATAGCAATGACGATAGTAAGAAACCACCGCTTCTCTTGTATGCCCTTCTCCATAATGTCGTCTCAGGACGAGGTCCCTGTATTCTCTACTAAGCCTTCTCAATTCACAATAGCGGTTCAGCACCTTTTTTGGAAACGCTGGCGAAGTCAGTCTTTGCAACTTTTGGTAATACTGATAAGCCGACATTTTGCACTCGAGGTTGTCCATCCAAAAGTCCTCAAGGACCTCAACTGTAAACACAGTTTGAATGTTTTCAAAGCTGGCTGCAAATAATCCCATCTCTAGATACTGTAAATTGATAGACGGAAGGCGGACGGACCGGCATATGCATGTTTGCACGGGTAGATAATGGACTCCGGAGGTGTGCACAATTGCCTTGAAAGGAATTCCATTGTTGTCTGCTGCCTTTGGACGAGGTTGGTCCAGATAGGTTGTATCGACTTCTTCAAATAGATCATTGTCTTCATCATCTCCATTGTCCAGCTCAACCAAATGGGGTACCTCCGGGTCCGCCAGAAGCTGAGCTGTAAAGGATTCTTGGTTATTGCTTGCAGGAAGCGGATCCAGGTCCAATCCGTGTTCATCCTCAAAGATGGGCAAATTGTTTCCACCGTGCCCATGACTCCTGGATGAATTGTTTCCGCTGTCGCATCCTAGATGGCTCGGATCCGTGGGATAAGGACACCACTTCCCATTATGACCCAAATACAACTTGACACCCACTTCCCACAGAGCTCCCGGACGGAAATATAGACCCGTCCACTTCTCAACACGGTGGAAAGGTGTAAATTGATGGTTTCTTCGCAGGCATTCAGAACACAAAATTCTAGAGCCAAAGCATTGGCAACATCTCCACACTCCAGACATTCCTTGACATTGCTGACACCGTCCATTCAGATCCGGATCCGGGGCTTCTCCTCCAATCATTGTTCCAAGATACACCTCTCGTTTCGGGAGCCATTCCCTCAGGTAATCATTTTGAGACTGGATAGGTAAAGTCATCCTGATCATTCTACTGAAAACATGTTAAAACATACCTTTCCTCCCGTTCTGTCGTCATCTAGCTGTCTCAGGTTATCAAGTACCTGCTGATCAGTTAGATCTCCCGGATAATGAGGTATTTCTTCTTCCAGAATGTTGTGTTCATGGTTTTGGAAAGAGTAAGTCGTTGTTTGAGGGAGGTTTGTTGATGATGATTCTGCAGGAAGTTTGTGGATCCTCGGCCGCCCTCTCTTTTGTTTCTTGGCCCCACTAGACCAGGAGGCCTCCCGAACATTGGGAAACTCCTCATCCGATCCCCTATCAGGTACTTTCTTGAAGCCCATGGATGTTGGAAACAAAGAGTCTGACAGCCTGTGAGCGCAGATCTAAATGTAGTATAACATGTTTATTTCTGTAGATAAATTTCCCTCAATTATGCCGTTATAAAGAAGGGAAAAATAGCTTTCATATGACCTATTTTGCAGCATATTTGAATGAGTGAGTGAAATGCTATGAACAAAACTTGATTCAGAGATGCACAAAATGGACGTGATCCCATCATAAATGTACAATATGATGCAGAACGACCCTTTCAGAACCACACCTTGGAGTGTTTTTGAAATACATATCTTTTCACTGGCTGGCCCCTCATTCCTCCGGCATATATTATATGAAAGATATTTTTAATAGCTACCGAATGACATTTTTTGTAGAATGTGAATCCTTGTATTTAAGGAGATATTCTCAATATACTAGAAAATGTGTCAAAATGAGCTCACTGGGATCATTATATTTTTTGAAAAAAATTATGCATTTGAATACCTCTCATGGTCTCTGAAATGACTGCCATTTTGGGTTTCACAAGTTTTGGGTGAGAAGACGTGAATTTGAATTTTGTGTTTCTGTATCTTTACAGCCATCTGACAAGAATTTAAAACCTTGTAAAATTATCTTTATATAAAGCGCTAAATGTTTACAAAATTTCATGTTTATTGATTGAGTGCAGAGAGAACTATTGCAAAATCATGAGGTCAATGTATGTGACAGCTACCAGCATGCTTTGATCATCGTGGCTGACGATGAAGCGGGATTACCTGATTGGGGAAAATATGACATCACATCATTTATTTAGTATGATCGGAAGCTTATTTTATCTCCGTATGACGTGAGATTTGACCAGATCACACAGATACTCATTGATAAGCTACTTGTTACATCACTGCAATTATGCCCACCAATGCATCCCCCGACGCGGATCCGCTTCCTTCTACTGCAAATGCCACAACCCACAACGGACCCAGAAACGGACAGACGGCGGAGGGTGACTTTCCGCCGGAAGAATTAAATATTTGGACAACAAAGGAAATGCACGTGTTGAAAAAGCATGTACAGCCCTACAAAGATACATCAAAGTCATCCAAAGCAGACTACATACAGAACACTGTCATACCTGAGCTGCAAGCTACATGGGATCACAGATACTCTAGACGTGCTAGGAAGGAAGATAAGCAACTACACAAAGAGTGGAAGGTGAAAAAGCATGTGAGCTTGTTGTTTCTTTGAAAATTTTATTACACACATAAACCATCACAATAGCAAATATTTAACTGGTTTAGAAACCATGCGTCAAATTGAATTGGTATAAAACTGGAAGGATTGAACTCCCGTATAACCTTTCAGACGGTATTTTGTGAGGAGAAGTCGGCAGAGATTGACTCCAAGGTTGCGCTTCTATCAGGGAATGCTGCTCGAGGAAGTAAAGATTGGATGAAGTTTTATCAACAAGGACGTAAGCAGGTTGAGGCCAGATTGACTCAGGAGGAGTGGGACAGGTTCATGGAGATCCTTGAAGAATGGAATAAGAAAGGTGTTTCAAAATCAATAAAGGCAAAGTGAGTTGGTAGAACTTGTTTCCACCATCAATCTGACATCTGACATCTGCAGGACTGCTGCCAGGCAAGGCAGAAAAATACTTCAACAAATGGAAAAACTTAAGTGGCAGAGAATGGGTATGAGGTCCATTACCTTTGAGGGGCATTATGATATTGAGGGTAAAATCAAATACTCAATGTAAGTGTTAAACACGGCATGAACAAGTTCCGCTGTAAGCATTCACGGTGGAATAATTTGGCCCATATTAATGTTGACTGGTGGGCATTTGAAGAACCCAGACAAGCGATCTATCACTCGACGATGTCAGAATTCCTTCCTTTGGGCAACTCTTTCCATCCAAGTTGAACGCTTTCCACAAAGCGTTTGTTCAATATCTCATCCACATTTCAGAAATAGAGAAGGGTGTGTCCAATCTAGCACTGCCAGAAGCATTGTTTCATGAAAAATCACTCAAGTTCAGCAGCAATGGATTTCCAATAATACCTAGTCCTATCTACGGTTCTACTGGGAGAGAAGTTGCTTATGCACAAAAGTCAATTATTAGAATTTACATGAACAAGGTTTATGGTGTGTAATTTGTCTATGTCCTCAACAAACTTGCTAACTATGTATACAGCTTTAGCCAAGGACAGGCCTGGTTCAAGTGTTCCTTGGGATGCTCTTGAAAGGTGTTCTGCAGAAATAATTGATCCAGAGTATTGGCCAAGTTTAATCCCCGTGACGGATCTGAGCCGGCTCCGCCTGGAGTAAACTTCTACAATTCTCAAGCTATGGAGGGACCGTCAAGCCCAAGGAGACATCTCCTTTAAATTTTCAAAGGTTTTTGGAAATAGATACAACATTATGGAACCTCTCTATCCGTCCAACTTGTTTGACCGCCTAGAAGCCCACCCGATACCAATACCTCCACCTCCTATAGCCATAACCAAACATCGTCTGAGGCAAAAAGCTATACGACTTCAAACCCAATCTTCAAGCGACTCTGAGTCATCCAATTTGTCAGAGTTTGATAATGGACGGGGCAGTCTGGCATCCACGATGCCACGCACTACTGCCAGATTTGTCACGCCAGAGACGGATGAGACTCCTACCGACGCACCTTCAAGATCTAGCAAGCCACCCTCTCTACCAAGTAGATCCAGCCCAACAATTGTCAATCCATCATCCAGCCCAACTCCAGAGGTTGAGGAGGCGCCTTCCAAGCCAGCTAGAAAGATTATGCCAAGAAAAAGAACAAAGCCATATGTCGGAACAGCGGAAATGGACGGACCCAATGAAGAGAGTTCTGAACCCCCCCAGTTAAGCCAAAACCAACTAGAAGAATTCAACCTAGGAAAAGAACTAAGCCCTACTCAGATCCACTTGACACAGTGGAAGAAAATGGAGTTCAGATAGGAACAACCCAAGACACGGATAATACACGGGCCGGCAGGGACGTGACTTGTGATGCCTTCGTGGAGACAGTAACAAGTCCAGATACGGATGAAACATGGGCCCACAGGAATGTGACTTCGGATCCCTTAGCACTTCAGGAAGCAAGTCTGCTTGTTGTAGCAGGTAAAAGTGTTGTAAGGATAGTGCGCAGTGGTGGTAAAAGGTGTGTGTTCACGACGTAGCTACAAGGTTGTACCTATAGTAACTACGGAACCTATAGTAGAATAATCTAGAAAAAACGTGATAAGATAACTACAACAGAAAGATAATGACTTAGCAATGAAGTCGCTCGCCGACTATGATTCCAACACTCCCCCTTAGTCGGCCAAAACTCCCAACTGCAACGTGAAACCATCGTGTGCAACGCGAGGTAAAGCCTTTGTGAAAATGCCCGCCAAATTGTTTGAAGTGTTGATGTAAACCGTGTCGAGCATCTTCTTTTCCACCAAGTCGCGTAGGAAATGAAATGCAATGTCAATGTGCTTCGTACGGGCATGGAATTCTGGATGATGCGCAATCGAAATGGCTGCCGTATTGTTGGTAAAGATGGTTGACATCGACGGAATGTGGAAACCAAGCTCCGTGAAGAGTGAGCGGTGCCATAAGACTTGCTTCGCCGCATGTGTTGTGGAAACGTATTCGGCTTCAGCGGTTGAAAGTGCAACCGTATTCTGTTTCTTCGAGCTCCATGCCACAGCGCCGCCTGCTATCGTAACCACGTATCCGCTAGTTGATTTCCGATCATAATTTTCAGCCCAATCGGCGTCGCAATAAACATTGAGATTTACGTCCAAAACTTGCGAATCGCCGCCGTAAGTGAGTTTGTGATTGCGCGTGCCCTTCAGATAGCGAAATATACGTTTGACAGCGGTCCAATGAGTCGATTTCGGCTTGCTGGTGAATTGCGCGAGTTTGTATACCGCAAACGCGATGTCTGGACGAGTTCCGAGTGCCAGATACATGAGCGAGCCGATGACCGTTGCATAACTGAATCCTAAACGCGAATTAACCTCCCCCTGACCGTCTCCATCCTCCCGAACACCTTCATCCTTATCCAATCGCACGTTCGGATCCATAGGCGTCGAAACGGGGTTTGCGTCTTGTAAACCAAACTTCTCAAGGAGTTTGTCGATGTAGTGTGCTTGCGAGAGCGAAATGTAATGGTCCTTTTGCTCGAGCTTGAATCCTAGCATTATTGAGGGCTGACCCATTGATTTAACGTCGAATTTCGAGCCTAATTCTTGCTCCAGCTGGTCGTTGAGCGAGTCGTTTGTTGAAAAACTGATTATGTCGTCCACCCAGGTAACCAAAATCGTAAAATCGCTGTTTTCAGCTCGACGGATGTAGCAGCAGTAATCGCTCTTGAGTTTTGTAAAACCGAATGAAGTGAGAGCGTTATCGAGTTCATGGTTCCATACGTTTCCTGCCTGCTTGAGACCGTAAAGCGAACGAATGAGACGGCATGCCTGACCAGTGCCATCATCATAACCGGGTGGTTGGACCATATAAATCTCCTCCGAGATGTAACCGTGCAAATATGCACCCTTTATATCGAATTGACGCATTTTGAGATTGTGTACGGCCGAATATGCGAGTAGCGAGCGTAGCGTGTCGAATCGCATGACTGGTGCGAATGTTTCGTCCTCGCTGTAGTCTGTACCAGGTCTCTGAGAGCATCCCTGAACGACTAGTCGGGCCTTGTACTTGATGACGTTCCCGTTTTTGTCCCGTTTCTTTGCGTAGACCCAACGGCATCCAACCAGTTTCCTTCCATCCGGAATCTTCATCATCTCCCAAGTACCCATCCGTAAAAGCGTCTCGATTTCTTCGTCCATAGCTGCCTTCCACGCAGCTGCCTCACAGCTTTCCAAAGCTTCTTCAAGTGTCCGAGGTACGTCTGATTTGCGCATGGCAAAGACACATTCCGAATCGTCTAAAATCGCGCCCCACAGCTGTTCTTTGACAATGTTTGCTTGCTCCGTTGCTGTAGACTTTGCGCTCGAGGTCTCGGTCGATTTTGTAGCAATTTGTGGTGCGTTTGGAGTCGTTTGGGATCGTGTAGTCGGTAAACGAGCATTCGGATTGTTTGCCTTCTTGTAATCGATGAAATTGTGTTCACGAGCTGATCAACGTATGCTGGGCTGTGGAATCGATGCTGTAGACGAAATAGGTTCGTTCTTGACGGTTTCTGGCTCGTTTTTGCTGGATTTAACGTCTGTCGATTTGTTACGCTCCCCCTCAGACGATAATCCAGGAATTTCGACGTTCTGCGGCGTTTCGTTTTTGTTAAACGATACGTTTCGCGATGACTTCACTGTGCGCGATTTGGGATCGTAATAACGCACAGATTTTGAGCCTTTGTTAAAACCAACGAATACCTTCTTCTTTGACCGTGGCTTGAGCTTCAAAAGCCCCTTCGTCTCGTCTAACACCCATACATCGCATCCGAACTCCCGAAGGTGAGAAACATCCGGTTTCTTGTTGTGCCAGCCTTCATATGGTGTCTTGTCATCGAGTGCTTGAGTAGGCGCGCGGTTGCGTAAATAATTCGCATAATTGACCGCCTTGTCCCAGAAAAAGAGAGGTAAATTCTTCGCAATAATCATCGCACGTGCTAGCTCCAACAGCGTACGATTGTAGCGCTCTGCGACGCCGTTCTGAGATGGGGAATATGGCGCCGTCGTCTCGATTTCAATGCCTCTCTCCGCCGCCCACTTCTTAATCCGCTCGTTCACGAGTTCCTTGCCATTGTCCATGCGAATGTACCTTGGATACTGCCCAAACCTCCTCTTCACTCGCTCCCCATGATTCTCAATCGCCTTCGCCGCCTCCTTCTTGTCCTTCAAGAAAACCACACCGTTGTATCGCTTTGCGTCGTCCATAAACGTAATGTAGTAATAAAATCCATTTACCGAGCGTGTTCCGATAGGACCCCATACGTCACTCATGGTTCGCTCTCTAGGAACTGTGGATCGATTTTCTGCTTCTCCAGGGAAAGGTTTATGCGTCTGCTTCGCTTGGATGCACGCCTCGCACGATGGGGATGGAATAGACATTTCGTCCACGGAAAGACCAACGACGAGATCGTTCCGGACGAGTTTCTGCAACGACGACACTGAGATATGGCCAAAACGACGATGCCATTGATCCCAGGTGAGTTTAGGCGAGACGTAGTTGACCTGTTCCCCTGAATTAAGCTGAGCGCGAGCGTGAAGAATATACATCTGACCGCGTTTCGACCCTTTTCCAATAACCTTATCCTTCGCATCCATCAAAAAAACCTTCCCATTCTTAAACGACGAACTCCTCCCATCCCTCTCAAACCTTCCGAGCGACATCAAAGCATTTTCGGCTTCAGGGATGTGTAAAACGTCTTTCAAACGATGAGTAATCGTCTGCCCGTCGACATCGAAGTTGACGATGACTGTTCCGCGGCCTGCAATGATAGCTGGACTCTTTCCAACACCACAAACGGAGGAATTAACGAGTGGCGTATACTCGATGAAGGCTTCACGGACGGGACAAACGTGACTGGTGGTTGCAGAATCGTAAAGCCAGTCGTAACGAGAGAAGTTCGACGTCGAGTACGTGTGGTACGCAACCTCATCGTTGAGCGTAGTGTTGACGTCCTCCCGAGCCTGATTCGTCCGCCCTTTATTCTTCGTCTTCCGCCCCCTCGGACCCTTTCCTTCACGACCTCCGCCCTTCGCCCAGCATTTTCGAAATGTGCCCCATCTTGTGGCAATTATAGCACTTCTTCCCGCTGCTGCCATCCCTCGAACCATTACCCTTTCCATCCGACGACCCTTGACCTCCACGAACTTGAAGCGTAGTCCCTCCGGCACCATCACCTCCACGCTCCTTCCGACGACGAGCTTCTTCAAGAAGAACACCAACAAGCTCCTGCGAAGTGAGAGTAGGTCGGTTCCCACTCGAGCCCAAGAAAGATGACACATAGTTCTCCCAAGATTCCGGCAGCGAGGTGAGCAAGATCATGACAAAATCTTCGTCCGAAACAATGCTGCCCATGATGTGCAGCTCCTCCTGAAATTGACGTAGCTTTGCGATATGCTCTGCCATGTTGCATCCCTCCTCTGCGGTTGCCCGGAAAAGTGCTTGTCGTGTTGCCAAAACACCGATCGTCCCTTGGATTCCTTCACCGTGCACAACTGCATCCACATCTCGCGCGCTGTGCGCGCTCCCAGGACGTGTACCATTTCCGCATCGCTTAACGCGAGTTCGATCCTGCATCGCGCTTTCGCATCTCCCTTATCCCACGCTGTCTGAGCTGCGATTTCTTCCGCCGTGGGTGCGTTTGGTTTTGCTGATCCTGGTCGAAGTGACGTGCCGTCCATGTATTTCTCCAGTCCGAGGTCCACCAGTACTGCTAGCATGCGCCGCTTCCACGGCATCCAATTGTGGGCCTTCAGTGTGTCGATGCAATATCCGCCGATGTTGACTTCCGCGGTTGTCAAGTTGGCCATTTGACGTCGAGTGCGAGTTTAGATATAGATCGATAAGAATAGAACGAGTTTAAAACAAAATTTAGATAACGCAAGCTTGAGTTATGACCTCTCAGGGCTCATAACCTGTTGTAAGGATAGTGCGCAGTGGTGGTAAAAGGTGTGTGTTCACGACGTAGCTACACGGTTGTACCTACAGTAACTACGGAACCTATAGTAGAATAATCTAGAAAAAACGTGATAAGATAACTACAACAGAAAGATAATGACTTAGCGATGAAGTCGCTCGCCGACTATGATTCCAACAAAAAGACAAAGAAAAAAACTTTGAAAGCCTAGCTATTGAAGTAGATTCATGATACCTATTGAATGTGATGCTTTTCATTCTTATCTTGATGTTTCTTAAACATGTTTTCACACAAAATCAAAACAGAAAGCGGGTTCATTAAAAATCATCAAGTGCTACTTTTTGGGAGAGATATAAAACAGATGAGCACATGAGAGTAAAAACTATATACAGTCCAAATATTAAAAATTGTACAATGCAATCTATGAGACAAGGCAAAAAAGGAGACCAAAAAAAAGTTACAAAGAATTGAAATATACTACTTTTTTGGGGCCTTGGGTTTTTTGGGCGAGCGCGATGCTTCAGCCAGAGTCGTTTCCGCCTTTCGCTTCCGTCCAGCCCTTGTCTTTGTGGCTATGTTTGACGCGGGCAGCGTGGACGCCACAATCTCAACATCCTCCTCCACAATTTCAACCTTGTCGCTGTCCAAGGGATTAGACAACTCCGATGAGTGTCCATTCCCGGATGGCCCAGCCTTGGAGGATGGTTTAGCCTTTGACAATGGCTTAGCCTTTGAGGATGGGCCAGCCTTTGACAATGGTGTGGCCTTTGACGATGGTGCATCCTTTGACAACGGTGCGGCCTTTGACATCAAACTTTGAGAATGTGGAGCTGGGAGAGGGGGTGGTGGAGATAGGGAAAGGATGGGCGGTACCGGTGGGAGCGAGGGTCGGCCAACTGGGGGGGGCGAAGGCACTTTTGGAGTCGAACCGGGCAAGAATAGCGCTGTTGGTGGCGCAGACACGGCAGGGAGGACGGGTGCGGGTGGAGGTAGGGGTGGGGAAGGGAGGACAGGTGCTGGCGGTGGTGGAGGAGGGGAAGGGAGAATGGGTGCTGCTGGAGGTGGAGGTGGGGAAGGTAGGGGTGCTGGCGGTGGTGGTGGGCTTGGGGATTGTGGCGCAGAGGTGGGTTCACGGGTCTGCGACGGACCCGATTCTTGTTTGACCTCCATCTTGGAGGGTCCTGCTACCTGTTTGGGGGCGGGATTCCTTTGTTGTCAGGGCAACACTATAATCAGTGTGACAAGGCCACCAACAAAGATCAAGCAAGAGAGAGAGAGAGCAGAGGAAGAGTAAGAGAGCAGAAAGAAAATAAGAGAGTGAGGGAGACTCAATGATTCTAAGAGATCACACCAATGATAGTGGATATCCTAAGAGATTGAAGCTGAAGCTACAGCTACCTACAAGTCCAGTATTTATACTCTACAGCTATTCTAGAATATTCCCTATATTACATCATAAAGGAAGGTTAAAGAATATAAGTGACATCATATAGAAAAAGGATGAGTAAGACTAGGAATCATATAGAATTTAATAGAAAGAAGTGGAGCAAAAAGGCTGTGATGAAAGAAATAAACTATCTAATCAGATAATTGATAAGATAATGAAAGGATAAGATAATTCTGTGAAGATAAAGAGGGGAAACTGGAGAAACCCTGACATTTGTTCATCCTACTCCAGCAAAACCCCGACCACATACTGAATGTCCTGGATTGCCTGCTTGATGTTGTTGAACATTGTGACGGAAAGCGAAGTGTTTCCTGCCACTTGTTTTTTTGCCGTGGTCCACTCGGCCTTCAGCTCTTGAAAGCTGTCCTTGACGGTCTTCATCCTCTTCTCCACCGCCAAGTTTGTCTTGGCAAATGTTGCAATCCGTGCGTTTATTGCCGTCATGGACGCGGAAAGGCCATCCATCCGTTCTATCAGTCAGCCTTGTTGCTCAAATAGCTGCACAAGCAGCTCTGCCACATCCTCGGGGAACGACCCTTCTCCGGCCTTCTCCTTCGCCGAAACATCCTCCCCCTCCTCCAACTTCAACACCTTCCTGTAACTTCCCAGCGGCGTCAAGAGGTTGAATTGCCCGGCGACGGTGTTGCGTCCCGGATAGAAATGTCCCGGGTAGAAACTGCAGTAAATCTTGCGAGACTTGCAAGACTTGCAAGATTGGTGCTTTACGGGGACGAGAGGCTCAGTGCCTGTCTCCCCCTTGACATGGCACGGCACCTTGAATTTGGTGCATCCCATGCACCTTTCCACCATATCCACCATCCCCTCCGGCACCTGGCGCGCTTTTTTGGATCTTAACCGCGCCTTCCTGATGGGGGGGATATCGTCCTGGTTGGTGTCCTTCTTTGCAGACTGGGTGAGCATCTTCCGGGTGGGGGTGGTAGGCGGGGCCTCTTGGTCATTGCCTTTGTTGTCCTTGTTGACGTCGGCGTCCGCGTCTTTGTCCGTATGGCTTTCTATCATCCCTTTGCTCTTGTATTTCCCCTGCTTGGACTTTGCCAATCTTTCCAGCTTCTCCCTGTACGCTGGGTGACCAGGCATGTTGGAGGCGGTGATGTGGAGAATGATTTCCCCCTTCCTTGTCTGTGGGCCCCTGTAGTCCGCTGGAGCCAACTGAATGGACTCTACGGGGTCCGCCGCTTTCCGTTTGCCCTTGTCTTTGTGGGCGTCTGTTATGGGTCCGTCTTCCACCGGGGGTTTGACTGTCTTGCCCTTGCCCTTCTTGGCCCGTCTCTTCTCCGTCTCCTCCTTGTTCCTCTCCTTGTCTGTCTCTTGCTCCTGCTCCTGCTCCCTCTTTCTCCTCTCCTCTGCCTTCTGCCTCTCCTGCTCCCTGGTCTTCCTCTCCTGCTCCCTCTTCCCCCTCTCCTCCTTTCTCCTCTCCTCCACCTTCTGCTTCTCTTCCTCCCTCTTCCTCCTCTCCTCCTCCCTCTGCCTCTCCTCCTTCTCCTCCCTCTGCCTCTCCTCTTCCTCCTCCCTCTTTTTCTTCTCCTCCCTCTTCCTCCTTACCTCCCTTTTCCCCCTCTTCTCCACCCTCTGCCTCTCCTCCTCTTGCTCCTCCTTCTCCCTCCTCTTCTCTTGCTCCTCCTCCTCCCTCCTCTTCCTCTGTGCCTCCTGGCCTTCCTGGTATGCCTTGAAATTTGCGACTTGATGATGCAAAGTCGCCCAGTCGACCTCAAACCTTGCTACCTGCTTGCCGTCCTTGCCCTGGCTGGTCTTGTATGAATACACGATAGGGCTTGCAATATAATCCACGAGGCGGAAGTTGGCCACGTTTCTGACATGTTCTTGACACAGTGGAACCTATTGGATGAATTTTTTTTGTTCAGTAAGTCTTATGCTCAAGGAATATCGATTACTCACCAAGTCCCTGTAGAGCTGCTCCAACTGAGCATTGAACGCGCTTTCGCCATTGCGGTAGCACTCTGTGAAGGTTTTTTCCCAGTCAGCAAGGCGTTGGGCGAAGGTGGCAGTGGTGGAAGATGAAGAGGCCATTGGGAAAGCATTTTTTTTTTGGGGGGGAAGATGCGTTAATGGGTGAGGCACGGTAGAACGTAGGGGTGGTGATCGTGGTTAGAGTTAGTCTAAAAAAAGTCTAAAAAAAAGCGGTCCCGCAAAACAAAACCATACACAAACATGTACAATCTGAGTCATGTGATTTCTTCACCAGATCCAATTTGTGCAAAAGTTGCTAAGTTCAATACACAGGTGAATCTATTTGCGTGTCATGGAAAATCCTCGGATAGTATTGTATTCCATGAGATATATAAACAAGCCCATCCAGTTGCACTTTCTGGACTGTATGTTCTCCTACAACTTTATTCCCACCTCTAGCAAAAGTTCCCCCATTGACTACACCAGTCTCAACAATCTTACCAGGCCTCTTGAAAAACTGAAGGAACCTCCTCCCGTAAAATCTATAAAATGTAAGACTAATTGCATTAATTCAAGTAAATTTTAATTGATTTCTGAGCATCAGCAATGTCTTCAAATATTAGCAACTCTAAGGAAAGCAAATGCACAGCAAGGCCGGATGACCTGGCTCCGCCGCCAATACCAGTCATTCCAGATAACCTGGCTCTACCCCCTATGCCTATTATTCCAGCTAACCTGGCTCCTCCCCCTATGCCTGTTATTCCAACTAACCTGGCTCCACCCCCTATGCCTGTTATTCCAGCTAACCTGGCTCCTCCCCCTATGCCTGTTATTCCAACTAACCTGGCTCCACCCCCTATGCCTGTTATTCCAGCTAACCTAGATCCTCCACCTATGCCTGTCATCCGGAAAGACCTGGCTCCGCCGCCAATGCCAATCATTCCAGATAACCTGGCTCCTCCCTCTATGCCTGTTATTCCAGATACCCTAGATCCTCCACCTATGCCTGTCATCTGGGATGATGCGGCTCCGCCGTTGATGGCAGCACATATTTTATACACGTCTGTCGTCGACAAAATCATTATGGACTCTTGTCCAGCTATTTCCTCTGAGAGGAGGCAAGGTCGCTATTCTCCACCCCCTGAAGCATGCCACCTGCTCCTTCAAAACCCTTATTTTTGAACCTATGGCAGGTTTGATCCCATGGGCGGCTACCCCAGTTCACCTCCCACCCAGTCTGACATTGAGTTCAAGGATGTGACAGATCAGACGGTGTATTTTAACCCTCCTTTTCTATATGTATGTACTCAGATATTACCAAGCACTAGATACTGACGACTATTTTAGAATTATACCAAGCAGCAGCTACGGGCAATATACAACCAAATAATTGACAGTTCCGTCGGCGACAGTAGTTATGACGGAAAGGTCACAATGTTCAAGAACCTCTGGCTGCATCAGCTGCAGTCAGAGATTCTGACTTATAATGCGCTGGAGGAAATTGACTCTGGGCTGGCAGGGATTGAATTGAGTTTGGAAAAGCATTTGTATACCGGTAGAGATGAATAAATTATTTTTAGAGCCCTTGTGCTCATTGATTTGCAATACCCCATAAATAACCCTCCCTCTCTGAGAAGACACGGGTCAAATGGGTCCGTCTGACAGCACAACACAGGTCAAAACGGATCCGTCTGCTTGCAATACACGCAATGTAGATGGACCCGTCCGGTTCATTTGCGGCCCGTGTTTTTCCCGTGCAGCCCGACATGCTGAAGATCGAAGTTTGTGATTGGTTATAAACTATATGTAATCCAACAAACACAAATCCCAGGGAAAGAGTGGTCCAGACTGGATAGGACAAAACCTTCTCCTAAGTTTCTTAAGGGAGGACGCTGCCTAGGATTTAAGTAGATTAGGATGGTGTGGATTGTGAAGGGTAAAGAAAGTGAAATGGTAAGAAGAGGATAACCGGGTCGTCTGGGTACGATGGTAAATAAGCCTTCCGAAAATAGGATGGAACCGTGAAATTGGATGGCGGGTGTATATGGAAAGCGTGAAGAAGGTGCGTAGAATGCGTATGAGAAATCAATAAATGTGAATCTTAGAGGGGTGGTCGGAAGTGAGTGGGGAAGGTTTCGAGAGGAAATGAGGAGATGACTGGGAGTTGGAACGTCGTTGAAGGGCTGAATCTTGGGGATGGTGAAAGTATCCTTAAATTGACAATCTTTCTGATGCTTGGAATGAAGCTATATGTCGCGGGAGTATCGACTGAATCGAGGATGAAAGACTAAGTCTGTCTCAAATGAAATTGCTCCAGATGAGTTGACGGAGGGAAAGAATGTCTTGGATACACTCCTAACGGCAATGGTTGGAAGGTGTAGAAGGAGTAGGAGCGGTGACGGATTGGATGGAGGAGAGGAAGTAGGGAGTATTAGATGTCTGGATAGAAGTTGGATATTCAATGCTGGGAAGAAGAGGCGTTGAAGAAAAAGGAGGACTGGTCTTGGATGAAATCCTCTCTTAATGGAAAGTAAGATGACTTCGGATGAATGGAAGTAAACTTGGTCTTGATGGAGGGTGGAACTGATGACTGAATTGGACTTGGGTTTGGGCTTGGCTTGAACTTGAGCTTGGAATTAAAATGAATCAATGTGGATTGACTTGAAATTGACTTGACTTGGATGAAAATTGACTTGTTTTGAAGAAAGTGGGGACTGGGTGTA